>NW_026938483.1:505000-817500 GCF_032062105.1 Saccostrea cuccullata | reverse complement strand
CATTTTCGGCAAAATATTTAGTACTTCGTAAACACCACAGACTAGCTCCCATCACTTTTTGGGGTAGAGGAAATAAACATTTTTAATGTGCATCATTTTTTTTCTCGAAAAACAGGCGTGTGTCCTTGCACTATCCTCATTTCCTACATTCAGCTTAACAATTCTATTTTTATACAAGTCACGTGACAAACAGCTGATACAGATAACTGTAATAACTACGGCCCAGTTCTATCCATTATTGATTGCTATATTACATTTTCTACAAGTTGCTTTGTTACATTCTTAAAAAAGAAGTAATACAAACGGTGCAAAGGTCATATTTTCCACATATTTTCCACATCGGTCCTTAACATAGCTGAGTTCGCAAGTTCAATGACCTTGTCAGCAAATACAATTTATCATTGAGTCAAATGCTAACTGACGTTTTTTCATACTTATTGTTAGTCTTTTATTTATACACTGATCTATGGATTTTCCACTTTTCCAAACTATGACAAGGGGCACACGGCGGATGTGACCGGTCGGCTCACTTCTTCATGGCACCTGATCCCACCTCTGATGTTTTGGAGGTCCGTTTTTGCTCTGCTCCTTTTTGTATTGTTTTATGGACTTCTGATCTTGAATACTGTTCGTTTTCTCCATATGTTTCATTCATTCCTTTGTCGATGGCTCATTTCTATCTTAAACGTCTGAATTGTTCAGGTAAGTACCTGATCTCACTTCATGTTTCCATGGATCCCTGATTTCCCCCCTGTTGGCGATTTATATTGTTTTAAGTTTCATGCAATTATTCAACTTCTCTGTCTTTACATTTTCAACTTGTTCATACTCTCTGTCTTCATGAGGAAAAATGTTATTAATAACATGTATACGAGGGGCGTTCAAAAATAATGTCATTGGGGCTCGGAAAGAAACAAAAAAAGCTTTTCTATGACTTAGTCTTAATGATTTTACTAAAATATTCTTTTTCAATTAAAACGCATATCCGTAATATTCTCATTCAATTTCTAATTGTTTTTCGAACACATTTTTAGTATGACCCTTCGTATACTGGAATATTGCAGATCCTATGATTTACTGTACTTGTTTTTTAACTTTCTGATAGAATGTTTTTCTAAGTTTAGGAAATGAAACAAGTCAAAGGTTAAGAGATCTGGCAAAATTTGTTGGTGTGACAAACATAAACTTTCTGTTTATCCCCCAAAACACCTTTACTCTTCATGGCATATGGTTTTGGACGCCGTCATGAAGACATTTAAGGACATACGCAAGGTACCTTACCTACTGATATTTTTTCAAGATATTCTAAATTTAAACTTATATAATACCAATACATGTTCCGAGACAAAAAATCAGCATGCATTACCAGAGGTTTTGAAAAGATATCAAATTTTGAAAATTTTGCATTGTATAAAAATTACAAAACGAAAATTCCAGATTTTTCTTCATCAAAAATTGTATTAGAAGAGGGGTACAAATCGATATATAGACATTAAAAATATTGCACACAAGTCCTTCATTTAGTGGAACTCTTCATTTCCAGGGAAGAACCCAATAAAGTTCAAACTACGTAGCGTATTACCTTAATGTAGTGAATTCCTCATTCTGTTTCCTTCCTCTCATAAACCTTTCAATTTTATTTGCAAAAAAATGTTATCTAGACTCCTCCAGAAATTGAACTTCTTCATCGAATATGAATTTGAACAACAAGACCACTAATACTTAAGAAAATAGCAGATAAAACTGTTTTATGCTCTTGCAATTCTTTGCTCTTCTTATTAGGCCTTTTCAGTTTTGTCAAGTGCATCTTATTGTATACAGTGAAACTTCTCAAAACCGGCCCCCCTGAATACCGGTTCTCCCTCAATATCGGCCGATTTTAAAGGTCCCGGCAGAAATCTTAACATTCTTTTACCAATAAATTCTCATAATACCGGCCACCCCTGAAAACCGGACACCGGCCACTTTTTTTTTGTAACAAATTGTAAGAAACATAGGTAATTTCCCCTCATAATACCGGCCACTTTTTCTTACCCAAGAATTCTGTCATCGGCCAAAGGGTTGTAATCGGCTGATTGTAATGACCGGCCAAAGGTGTGAAAATGATCGGAGATCGGAAGTGTGAAAATGGCCTCAAGGGTTTCCTAACCTGTGCTCTCGAGTGTAAACAATAGCACGGTCATTGTACACGATTGATCTAAGGTGTATAAACATACATGTAGTTTGGTTTTATGCATAAATAAAATATTAAATGACCAATGACTTGTAAAATATAAACAAGCCGTCGTCGCCATGTTTTTTGCATTCATACTGCATTGTGGATATAAACGGCCTTATAATTTAACAATGATTAAATACAAGCTAACCAAAATAATAATAAAAAAAAAAATAACATCATTCAACATTACTATTTTACATGTTATAGTTGTAAAATATTTTGTTCATGTTTATTATTTATTTGATTCTTGAATTTTACAGATTTTGCTTTTGTTTTTGTTTTGAGGGCTTAAAGCAAAATGGATTCAAGTTTCATTATCTGTTAGAAATTCATATAAACGTGGATAAGTACGATTTTTGATTTTTTAAAATAATTGTTTGGATATTCCTACACGCTGTCGTGTTCACTCATTTTCAAAATAGGGTGACCTTTGAGTATTGAACTTTTTTTTACTATAAAATGTTTCTTTAAAACAGTATGAACTATCCCCAAAATGATTTTTATCAATTTTGCTATGTGTCTTAAAGTCAATAAAACAAAATCAGTGATAATTTGTTGAAATTTCGCAAATTTACATCGGTTGTTGTAAGTCATTTGCCAAGGACTGTACCCATTTTTTGATGCCCATTATATAATTTTTGTTTATTGAAATCTACATGTTCACTTGTTTATAAAACAGGCATTGGTTGCTGTAAATTACACATATTTCAGTTAATATATTTTTGGGAAATTTACAAGTTTTACAGCTCCTTAAATGATGCGTTTAATTTTACTCTAGTTCACTGATTTTTGACCATTCATTTTTAATGCAGTGTTTCGAATAGCCCTTGTTTTCCAGCTTCCCACGATGAAAGAATGCGATGAAAAGTGGTAACACAAACTGTTATCAATTCATTAAAGATTCAATAATGAGAGAATGTTAAGCTTTATGTTATATGACTACTATGTTGTATGTCATCGAGCTAATGACATTATTTATTGAACGTCCCTCGTTTAATAACTTTATAGGAACGTTTACTCCGTGTTCTAAAAGTATAAATGTATACAGTTGAATGCTTTATACTTGTTATTATCGCATACTTGGTCAAGCCCAGAAATACCAGATAGGATTAACCAGGAAAACTAAAACCACATTCGAAAGAAAGAGGATGTTCAATGTTTTGTAGTTGTAAGAAATTTATTTCACGTTTATCAGGATGTTTTGAAATTTTTATAAGTAAGAAGTACTGGAAAAAGTGATTTTTGTTGGTTTTCTTGTTTTGTTTTTAAATATTTTCCTTGCTAATCTTTAGTATCAAATACCTAATAGATTAAGTTCTTTATGCAATGGATTGGACTTAAATGCCATGGCAAAGCGGATAAGAGACGTTACAGGGAAGTGTTTGTGGGAGAATTTGGCTGTTTAACTCATTGTCAAGATGTTTTATTCACGCTCGCAATTTTTATCACACGTTTAGGTATATAGAATCAAAGTACTCAGAAGTACAGAGAGCCGGGCTCATTTACAGTAGAATGAATTTCTTACATGAATCACGTTTATATTCTGATGAAAAAATTATTTTAAAACTATCAATATAAATGATAAGACACTGACAGTGAGTTTTTCAATCCTAATACCACGGTCCGAATATGTTAGAATCAGAATTAATCTGGTACCGCAGCTGAATGTAAACAAACAAGCCAGTCTGGTTTCCTCTTCTGCTTTACCTAGTATGTGTAGAGAACTACGATAACACTGATTATCAAAAATCCTTACGCTAATGAACTATGTTCTTTGACTTAGGACTGAAGTTTTCAAAGTCATTACTACTAATGTTTATTCATATAGATAAAACTTCGTTTTATTATTGTTGCTTTATTTAGCGTTTGTATTATCTCAAAAGCGGTTGAGAGTAAGAACTATATTTTTGCACGTAACTTTAGAACATAACCTACTTATTCAGCCAATCAAATGCTTCCATTTCTCGCAAAAAATCGATTCTTCATGGTGAAGAATTCTTTTATTTCTGAAATATTTAATGGTGTCTGATTGGTTCAGTTGACAGATATATATGGGTGTGTCTTCAATGGTTTTTGTTCAGCACACAAAAAGAAACTATTCAAAGCCACGTGCTGTTTACAATGATATTTAAACTTTCTAGGCCCTGCTACACTTTTTTCCACTGTAATCTTTTGTCGCCTTTCTGAATATAATTTTTTTCACATTTCGGTACATACAGAAAATACAACCATCGTCATGTATATCAGAGATGAACCTTGTCTTTGAAGACAAATTTAAGTCACAATTTTCATCAAATTTTTATTTGACCCTAGACAGCGATACCCACTCCTGCTGACTAGGGTCATTTTTCTAAAATATAGATTCTTGTTACAAGGATATTCATTAGTTCAGTAGCTTTAATACCTTCTCCATACCATATCCCCAGTAAATCACTTACATAGCATCGTTTTTGAACGAACTTTTTACAATACCAATTTATTCCAGTTTCATTTTCCCCCGTACAAAACTACATTACCTTCATATTCATATACTGTAGTAAAAAGTGGGGGGGGGTGTCATTCTTTCATGAACATTCAATGAAATTTTCGATAGTAAAAGTCATGTCTGGAAAGAAGCCCCCCCCCCCACCTGTTGCTACGTGCCTGAATCAAGCTATTTCATAAAATCCCGTGCTAACCTGAATGGTTTGGAGTCCATTCTGAAACCGCGTGTGTTCGATAGTGATTGCGTGCTCGATATGTACAACGAGCGGTCAAGTTGAGCATTATATATGACACAGCCGTGGGAAGAGTTTATTTTTAATCCATTCATTTGATTGGCTGAGGTTCTGTTCTATGTCAGTAAGATCATATGAAGAGAAATCTTCGTCACGAAGAATGGGCTCCGCTTCGCTCCGCCCATTCTTCATGACGAAGATTTCTCTTCATATGATCTTACTATTACTTAAAATGGTGACTATGGGATTGACTTCCTGCCTTGAACAGGATGACATAAGCCGACAATAGCTCTTTGAGCAATAAGCCCGGCTAAAAATTAGGGCTGGGACGATACAACCTTTTCTATATCGATACTATCCCGATATTTGAGCCACGATACGATATGTATCACGATATGTTTAATTGCTTATAAAATCTTTTTTTGCATTGATATAAACAAATTATTCTTTGCAAATAAGAATAATTTATTCAAAATAGTTGTTTATATGTTGTAAAACAAAAGAATTTTACTCAAAAGGTGTCAATTATTATTTATTTCATATCTATATTTATATTAAGCTTATTTATCTTATATATGTTAAATAAACAAAGAAAAATAGAAGTAAGATTTTTTGGACGATATTTCGATATTTCTTCATATGTATCGATATGCGTATCGTCCTCACAGATATCACGATATATCGATATCTCGATATATTGTCCCAGCCCCACTAAAAATAAGGGTCTTTTTATAATGTAAAAATAATACTTTTATCATTTCTAGAATGTGACAAATACGTGTAAATTATCACTTTTATTCAAAGGTTATATTAAAATATTTTTCAGTTGGAAAAAAAAATAATGTTATGCATTCTAAAGGAAATCCCACTTGTTGCTATATAGAAAAAAAAGGTCATATACGTATCTCGACCGTTTCTCAAAAAAAAAAAAAATAACATTTGGAGTTTACATTTCAATTTGACACAGGAAAAAACAAGGTGACATCAAAACCATCTAATTAGAGGGATAATATATATTGTAAACAGAATGAAACACTCTCTTCAGCTGATTCGAGAAGGTTGAAGGTCCAGATGCGACAAAAGATCTTCGTAATGCAATCGAACTTTCCTGCAGGTGCGTTCAGTATCCAGCGGTTGGTGTGTTCGTGAGGCTGTCAAATTAACCACTGTATCCTATGATATCAAAACAATTTATGCAATTTTCTTAAGTTAAATCTGTATTTAAGAATGTAATAAAAATAAAAATGTCAGAGGTGTTGTTCTAAACCAGTACGGGTTTGTGTGAGCGATCATAAAAATGAAATAAAAGAACACACCTGTGTATTTCACTTACACTTGCGTGTGAACCCAGTGGTTTTATCCTGTTTGTAAATAGCAGATTGGAATGTATTTTGAAACGAGTAAAAATTGAATGCAAAAGGAATGAAGGCTAAATTTTCTTTATTTCATCAAAACTTAAATGATATACGAAACACATATTTGAAAATACAGCACAAGTTTTAAAAAGCAACTGAAAATGTGAAACAAAAATCATATAAATGTGGAGAAAATCGTTCTTTACAAACAAAAACCATTTATCTATCATTTGGGTTATTTTAAATGAAAAATGTTTGAAGCTTTCCTTTGGAATTTGTACTTTTTTATTATTTTAAAAATTAAATTTAAATTAAATTTAAGATAATAAACTTTCTGTAAAACATATATGTGGTTGAAGTTGTGTAATGAAAATAAAACTTGCAGAATATTGTATACTCAGGTTTCAATATGCGCTTTGGAAAATTCAGAATTTTGTTTTGTTTAGATATTTTTGCACGTGTTCATTTGTTGATTAATATTTGAAAAGACGTTTTGTTTATATCTATTCCATTATTGGTGTATAAATTCGATCGAAGGTGCAGAAAATTAAAGTGTATACTTAGGTTTACATTTATCCAATATCATAATTGTTTCATTTCTTAGAAACTTACATTTTTTCAACAAAACACCATTTTCAATATAGCAAAAATAAACAAATGAATAACAACAAGCAAACAACAACCGAAAGAAATAAAAAAGCAAAAAACATCATACAACTCAACAAATTTCAACCTCTTTTAATAAAAACTTGACAGGTATTTGTTATTTAGTAAATATAAAGTTCCACACTAGACTCTGTATTTGTTGTAAAAAAATTAAATCAAATTAAGATTCAACCATCACAGCTGCGGATGTGTTCTAAATGGTAATTTATTACAGATATTTACCTTTCTTAAAATTTTGTACAAACAATTAAGCACTGAGTGATATTCATTTTAAAAATCTACTATTAATGAACAGAAAAACGCACATAACCGTATTATGAAAAGTTGTTGCTTTGATATAGCTTTTGTCATGCATCCACTATCACTGCACTGTAAGAAATGTGTTTAGAATTCAAACACTTTTCTAAACACTTTTTTGTCACCTTCTTTTTTATATGTTTAATTCCTAGACATGTCTAGTTTCTAAACACGTATGAGAAAGTGTTTAGAATGGAAGCACATAAGTGTTTAGATTCTAAACACTTTCTCATACATGTTTAGAAATTTTACATGTTTAGGAATTAAACATATAAAAAAGAAGGTGACAAAAAAGTGCTTAGAAAAGTGTTTGAATCTTAAACACATTTCTTAATTTTGTGCTTAGAAATTAAACATATCTAGATTTAACATAATAAAACAAGTGTAACTGCAGAAAAAACTATAAACACTTGTAAATTTTGACACAAAGAGCATATTACTTAATACACATAATATTGTCAAAATTTTTAAAATATTAACCGATATAAATTATTCATCATAAGGCCTCTGATTGTTTAGATATGTAGATACTTTACAATTGTTTGGTGTTCTTTTAACACAAATTTAATATTTTGATCTCTATAAGTTTAATCAGCATGACAAACATTATATTTATAAGGCAGGGATGGGCAACAAAAATAAAATAAGCTGGCAATTTTATATCAAAACTTCCTTTAATCTTTTCAATAATGCATCAATAAAGATATTTCAATTAAAATTATAAAATATTTATTTTATATCATATTTTGCATATGATTAATTTCAGTGTCAATCGGTTGCAGAATATTCCATATGCCAGTCATCAAAATGTCAAACTTGATTAACTTTCAGCAGTCCTAAAGCACTACATAGCACCACATGATATAATATCCCATCAGTATTAAACTGCCAAAAAGTAATCCATTTCAAATGCACAAGGAAAATCACAAAATGATAATTTTAGGTACATGTATTCAAATCCACTGAACATTGTCGAATTAAGGGTAACCCAATACACTTCATAAAAATACGTTTCTTAGTGTTGATCACGGAACAACAATTTGCACTTGAAGATGACGCCATGCACAGATGCAGGTACTTTGATACATACATGTTTTGAGTTCAACCCGGACTACTCACATAACCTGTAGGAAAGAAAGTCAGATTTAAGTAAAAGGACCGTATGCTGCCCATTGAAGATGACATCAATTTTTCAAGTTGCATTGGAAACTATACTTAAATTAAAACAGTTATTTTTAATGAAATTATATAACCTCCTCTCCTACAAGTCTATAAACGACCTCAAAGGCACTGTTTACATTGCTCGTCGTGGTTTAATAATGCAAATCTTAATAAAAAGAAAACGTACCTTTAAATATATTGCAGTAAAAAGATGCCTTTCAAATGATTTTCAATATTTCTTCATGTTTATCCGTTGGTTTGTCAGTATCTCTCCTTGATACGTCCCTTAAGCCTTTTGTGATCTACTTTGTTTCGATGGCCGCTCAAATTAACGTTCAAATATACGAGTATCTTTGTCATTTCCGGGAAGATAACTCTGCATTTCACAGCAGAACGTGTTTAATTTCTAAACACATTTAGATATAAAACATGTTTAGACATAAGTGTTTAGTTCTTAAACATATTTCTGTACATGTTTAGATCTAAACACGTCATGGAAGTGTTTAAATCCTAAACACAATTTTTACAGTGTGTTATATACTCATATGGCATTAAATGTGTATAATACTCTAGTATTTATGTTTGTGTACTATGTGGACAATATACTCAGTATATTATGATGTTAATCCGATCATGTTTTTTAATTCCTTGAATTTTTATAAGTAGATACTTTACCTAAAGTTTTGACTAAATATGGTAAGATACAAAGTTGATAATCCTTAATCGATCATAATTTCCTTTTATACCCTCTGCCCTTTGGTTATAACTAAGGTACATTTTAAGCTTAAAATCTTGTAGAACATGAGTTTAATGGGCAGCAAAGGAGTAAGGAACGGTCTTTTATATAAACTTACACCTTCGTATCATAGGTATATAAAATACAAGATGTCGTGAGATTCTAGGAGGATGTTATAACGATAGAACATCCACATTACATTGTTACGGTGTGGTTACCTCTCCGTCTGAGAGAGAAACCTGATGAAAGTAAAAGTGTGAATATTAGAACTTGAGGAAGTGCAACGAGATAATTAAAAGACATTGTACTGAAAAGCCGTAAAACGTCAGAAAAGTGCGGCATGTCGTAAAATGTCAAAGAAGTACAGCATGGAAAAGAAGCCTCCAGTCATGATATCTTCACGACTTGATGTTCCTATATGTTTGATGTATGAACAGAAGTAAACAAAGTTTGTATTTTTGGATCTTTGTGTTTAGTATTTTCTCTTTATAGAATGATAAGCACATTCACAATCAAAAAATAAAACTATTAAAGGGCATAGAATCCTCGGTTTTTTTGGTTTTAAAAGATTGACACATGTTACAACATGAAGAAGTTGCAGTTTGTACACTGTCAGGCTCTAAACTGAATGCCTAACAAAGCAATTATCGTTTGCTTTTCAAATTTTCATATTTTCCAAAATTACCTGCCCAATTTCTACCAAACTTTACAAAAAGCATCATTGGGTAAAGAGATTTCAAGGTTTCTCAAATGATAAGCCACGTTTTTTTTCACAAGAGATATCTTAGATTATTTAGTATTTTAAAAAAGGCATGTTTTAAATGTTTTTTCCTCTAAAGAAGAAATTGGACACAAGAATTTATATTATGCAAAAGCTTCATTAAATAGTTAGTTTGAATTTAGATCCTGGCCAAGGAGGGTAGAGTGGGGCAACATTGTTGGATCCAAGATTAATCTAGGAATATAGACAGAAATTGTATTTAAAAACAATACATTGATATGGACGTATCTTCAGATAGTGAAGAAAATAATTTTATATCCACAAGGATTGCATGGGGGCACGATTGAGAATCAAAGCTTTATGGGGAAAAACATGAGCAAAGACATGAAAAGTCTCATTGAAATAGATGCGTCGTCACGTATTGTATTTTTATTTTTGATGAAACATGACCCCGTTGGTACAGTAGGGATATGATGTATAATCAAATTTTTACATAGAAATCTGAAGGAAAAACGTTATTTTTTTTTTCAAGAACAACAAAGTTGTGATCAGTCATATAGACATGGATGCATTCTCTAGCAGTTTGATTAAATAACGTCCCTGGTGGTAAGGTAGGCAGTTAATAAGCATCCAAATTTTGACATATGGGAAAACAGCAGAGTCTAAGTGAGTCAGGGGAGGCAGGTGAGCACTGTTTCCAATGTCTCCTCATCTGTTCTTTGTTTAAAGTCCATTCGTAAATGGCTTTAACTTTTCAATCGTCAACTTCTTTACTTTATGCAGCAAAAAACCCATATCCACTTCATATAGGGTTTATATATCTTAATTGATTCGATACGTGAAAGTCTGCTGTACATATGAACAATTTCTAAAACAAGGTTAGTTATTGACAAATAAGTTGTTGAAACAAGAAAATCAACATTTTTGTTTAAAGTAATCTTTTTCGAACATTTTGTTGTCGATACAATGACCTTTTCAGTAAATGCCGGTGCAATCTATCATTAAGTCAAATGCTGACTGACGTTTTTCATACTAATTGTTGGACCATTATTGACATACTGGATTGTCGACGAATTTTTCCTTTATTCCCCGATCATGACAAGGAGCACACGGCAGATGTGACCGGTCGGCAGGGGATGCTCACTCCTTCATGGTATCTGATTTCACCTTTGATTTTTAGATGTCAGTGTTTGCTCTGCTCTTGATCTGTTTTATTTGAATGGACTTTGAGCCGGAATATTTTTCGTTATATACCTCCATATTATTCAATGCTTCGTCATTATAGTAAAAAATATCAAAAATCACGTCAAAGATATCAAATAAATTTATTATCGTAATTGAACTGGTACAAAATCGGCCTTTTCATGACATGATGTATTATTCACCATCGAAAAAGTATCTGCGTTTTATGTCGTATCATATTCTTTTAAATCTATGTAAAACTGCTTACTAATAACTAAAACAATTTAGTGTATTAACACATTAAATGTGTTGCTGTGTTGTTGTAATTCAATAGATTAAAACGGGTAAAATACATTTATAAAGCATGCTATTTGTAAAGTGAAATTGTTCAAATAAAGAACAGACTTAAAATTTGTAACATACTTCATATTTTAATATATATGAAACACATGGAGATGACGGACAGTATTCAAGATCAAAAGTCCATAAAACATTATAAATTTAGTGTATGAATAATGGACTAACAATAATTAGGAAAACGTCAGTCAGCATTTGGTTCCATGATAAATTATATTTGCTGACAAGGTCATTAAATCGACCACAGAACTTACGAAATGATGACTTTAAACGAGATTGTTTATATTTTTGTTTCATCAACTTGTTCATCAATAATTAACCTCGTTTTAGAAATTGTAGAGCATGCTATATAAATATATATAAATAGAGCAGAGGTTATAACAGATTTCTTTCTTTATAGAAGGAATGCGAGACAACTTTTATTTAATTTGGCAAAAGTATTAACATTTTATTTCATCTATTTATTAACTGTAAAAATTTCCACCATACTGAAAATGCGTAAAATATTAAAATACGTATCATTCAAAAAGCAATAGACAACATTTTGTCTTTTAAGTGAAATCATAGATTTAGAAATATAATTCAGCATATGATACAATATCAGATAAGATTCATTTATTTATTGTTGTTTTCTAAGTTTTATGAATATCTCGATAAGATGACAAACAGTATAATATATGAACAATTTAGCAAGAGCTTAGCAAGCATTTTAAATCATTTTGTATGTTTCTCTCTCAAAGTAATTTTCTGTTAGGTTTCTTTAGCAAGATATCTCTCGAAATTCCAACTTAGCCGTTGTAAGCGTTTAATAATTATAACAAATACAATGCACTTTGTTTGCTGGCAGTGTGCTTTCTTAATACATGTACATTAAACATGTTTAGCTAGCAAAATCATATGCGCACAAAGATACTGGAGGACGTACTCGTGGTACTGATTGTATCTCAAAAAGTAGACAGCAAATATTGAGTGCGACTTTGTTTTGACAATTGTAAGATATAGAATTTATATTCCATGCTTAATGCCTGTGGAATGTGCGATAATGATATTATATGTTATTTACAAAATATCATTTACTCCGAGGGTAAACTCGTCAAGGTATCTCCTCGTGCATTGTTAGAGTTTCATGATTGATTTGGAAACAAAATGGCACCGTGCTGCTATGTCGATTAAAACTTGCCATCAGCCAGGGTCTCCACAATGGCTAAGCGACACCGTTCATTAAATGGCGTGTTTAAAATTAGAGTCAACGACGTATTGAGGATCCGTCATTGAAGATATTTTGTATCTTTTTCATAAACTTGTCCAGGTCTTTCTTCTCAACAGACCTCCAACAGAGACTGTTTGTCGAACAAAATTGGGTAAATAAATTGTTTAATTTACTCCAGAACGATACCTCAGGTTCCCGCCGGGCCTAATCGACTCGAGAACGAGGCCCGGCGGGGGGAATCACAACGACGATGATGAGTGGAGTGGCATATCGTTACCCTCAATGTCACAGGGTGGGGAAACTCGAGACGAATATGAAAGGAACGAATTCAATATAGGCTCCTGAATAGACTAAACAGTCAGTCATTTTCTGAATATGATAAATCGTAGGCATACATTCCAGTCACTTCTAAAACTAAATGAAAAATCAAATTTGTTTTTCATGTTTTGCCTAAAACTTCTCTAAAGCGTGATTAACATACCACCAAAATTATGATATGATTGTTGTCTAGTCGTTACAGATATGATGAATGTGGTTTGCTCTCAGATAAGGATAGTGTACTTTTAGTTCAAGATAAAATCAGTGATTGGTTAACCTGTGGTTTTGTACATATTGTGAAGCAATTAAGATTAATTTAATTAGGTTTCAACCTAATTATTTCATACAAGGCATACATTACTAACTTATGATTTCTTTTAAGCAATGTCAGCTTCTGGAAGTGACCTGTCTTGCAATTCTTTTTAACAATAGGAATCAGAAACAGAAAAAAATACAGATTCTTAAAAACGTCAGAGGGGGCTTTAATACTCTATGAAGCATATGAAGATGACAAACAGTATTCAAGACCGCAAGTCCATAAAACAATACAAAATACGAGCAGAGCAAACACTGCTAGGGATCAGGTGCGATGGAGGAGTGAGCTTCCCCTGCCGACCGGTAACACCCGCCATGAGCTCCTTATCATGATCGAAAATAACGGCAAAATCCGTCGTCAATTCAGTATAAAAATAATGGACTAGTAATAAGTATGAAAAACAACAGTCAGCATTTGACTCAATGATAAATTTTATTTGCTGACAAAATCATTGTAACGACATAGAACTTGATAACTATATGATTACTTTAAACGAGACTGCTGATATTCCTGTTTCATCATTATATATATCTTGTCTCATCCTTAGCTATATGATACGATTATGAGCAGAAACATGTCTAATTCTAGCAATTTGTATTTTGTAAATATAGCTTATAGGTTTGGGCAAGTAATATTATATACACCAAAATGATCAACCAAATGTTGGTATAAAGGAATTCGAGCATTGTTACAAATATTAGAAAACATTGGCTATTCACCTCAAGGAATCTTTGTTTTACTAACATTTAATTATCATCATTGAAATCTGCATTAAATATATAGCCACGTCCCAGTTTATTAAGTTCATTATGAATAGCTCTGATCCAAGTTTCACTGTTTTTTAATCTTTCTTCCAAGCATGTTGTGATTTTAGTAGAAAGTTTTGTGAACCCTTTAATTTTAAAAATATTTTATGATTTTCAATTTCCTAGATTCCCTCATAGGCATTCTTTCAAGTTCAGAATACACAAGATTGTTACAGACCCATTTCTTTTTACAGAAGAGACTGCGCATTTCTTCTACATCTGGAGCTTTATGAAATCCCCTCACTTCTGCTCCATAATAAAGAATACTACAAACAAACATTTTAAAAGGTAAACTCTGGGTTTCAGCAAGGAGGTGATTGTGGAATATTACTTAATAAAAAAGGAAGGTAAAGATAAAAAAAGCTGAAATCATCTCGTTTGTCACACAATTTTTTGATAAGTTGGTCCTTATATCATCTATAGTAAAAAAAATCAAAAATGAAACAGAAACTGCAGACTCCGCACGGTTTCTTTTACTTCAAGTTGTACTGGGATATATCGAGTGGACGTAGGAATGAAAATAATTGTTAATTGATAAAACATCGTCGACATACAATAGTTTCTAAATGTCGAGTTGAATGCCAAGGCAAGTGTTTTCCACTTCTCTTGTAGAAGTTTTTGAATAAATTCTGTTCAGGGCACATTAAAATATGTAAGCTGATCAAGAAGCCCACTATGGTCAATCTGTCTTCCAGCAGTTTGTTGGAAGACTTAATCGACGAGGAATACGTGAGGAATACATAAAGGTGGCCAGTGAGGAACTCCAGCATCCTTTTCATATCAACTTCAGAGTATGTGTACAAAAAGATTTGTTTTTAACGAAGTAATCTTGCTGATGACTCAATTGTAAATATAAGATGCGAAATGCCAGAGTTTTGTTTTTATTGAAGAAGCAGCTGTTCATTATATCAAAAATCTTGACTTTATCGTAAGGAATAATTGTTGTACGAAGTATAGGAATATCGTAAGATTTGATGTTTTATACTTTTGAAAAATTTAAAGTTTCTAAAATTCTTTAGAGTTTTTGAGTACCCATGTTTGATTTATACCACTTCTAGAATATGCTATTGCAAATTTCGCCTGAAATTTCTCCTTTAGAGCATTTAATATTTTGTATGGAGTAAAAATAAGAGCTTAGTAGAGCATTTGCGAGACCCAACAATTAATTTATCTATTTGTAAAGATTTTCATAAAGTTTAGGAATATTACAGGAAAAGTAAATCGAACACGACTTGTTTAATTTGATATTAAATGAATTATACATGTACCCAGGCCAAAAATGTTATTTTTAAAGATTTTCTTTTTTTTTTTTTTTTTTTTTTTTGGAAAGTGAATTGTGAGTATATGTAGGATTTCCAGACATAGAATTAAAATCAAGTTCTTCCAAAAGACAGTTATTATAATAACATAAAAACAAAGACGAAATTGTTAGAAGCCTCATCTGCGGAAACCATTATATATTGCTCATGTAGTCCAATTCTTTCTTCACTTCCCATGTAGAGAAATTGGAGGGATAGACAGATTGCCTTTTAGTTTTCTGTAAGAATCTAAAATATATTTCTAAAACACTTCATCCATTCTGACAAAGTATTTGTGTCTTCTTTTAAGATTTATTCCAAAGTTTGGCGTAATCTTCTAAAGGATTTATAATATCAAAAAAATTATTTTGTTAGGTTATCATGAAGGCTTTTTCTATTGAAATATCAAAACATTAAACAGTTATGTCAGATTTTGTGATAGTTTTATTTTTAAATTCATTTGGATACATCGTGTCGACATATGAAGGAAACTAACTAAATTGTTAATTAATAATATGTCGTTGATATACATAAATATCGAGTAGAAAGTCACATAACATGTTTACCTCTTTATCATGTTTAAGATTTTGAATGAATTCTACTTCATATGAAAACAGATAAAAAAACCTGGGAAATTTCGACAGATCGTTGAAAAACCTGATCTCTAAAAACTATACATAGATCAGAATCTCAAACATCTTTTCAATATAAATTTCAGAGCACTTGTTGAACAATTAGAATGTTTAAACAGATAATTTTGCAAATGTCCGCTGAGAAGGTAAGTAAATTTGCAAGTTCTTCTTTTATTAAAAAAGCAGTTGTCGATGATGTCAAAAAGCCTGCACTTTTTTTAATATATCCTGCAGAATAGTTATATAATGTCGAAAAGTCATATTTTTATGTTATTGATTTTGGTCAAATTCTGTAAAAATTCCCTGTTGTTTTTAAGTACAAACATGATTTATACCACTTCTTGAATATACCCGGTATTGTTGCATATACTATACAACTGGAGTTTCTCCTGTTTTCTTTTTTTCCATGAAATTCTTGTAAATTTTTAAATAAAATACAAGTAAAGAGAAAACAAGACCACATAAATTTCAAGTCTTTATAACAAATGTGTTTTATTTTGGAGAAAGCTAATAGTTCTCTCAAAAAGTAGTTTTAAAAGGTTTGAAAATAATTGAAAACAAAATTCTTTTTTAGTTTTTTTTTTATTATTATAATTCAGTATTATCATCTATTTACAATGAATTGTTTTTATGTTCTAACATTTTTTTATCTAGATCTTTAACTATATATACATTGTACTATTGAATTGCAAATCTTATTTGTAACAATTTTTTTCCGATGCGAGAAATGAGTCTCAGAGCAACTTTGATAACGGAGACAAAACTACAACTCCCAAGATACATCTACATTCAGGTAATCGTCATAAATATACATAAATACAAGATCTTAAAGTGTTTTTAACTTTTTATGCAATATTTAATCTGTTAATTAAATATTTACTCATTTAAGGGATGTCTTAAAAATCAGTATGGTGTAACTGTTTAAATTTGTTGTTTTTGTTATATGGAATGACTCTTTAATTTTGATTAAAATTGAGTGAACAACTGATGAAAACTGTTTATATGGATCAGAGAGAACATTTAATGTTTGCGTGTAATGTGTAACATGGATTGTTTATTGGTAATTAAAATAAGACATTTGTTACTTATGTAAGTGTATGTAAGTTATTGTATACTCTGCACATTTGTAATTGAATCTTTTCTCAAACATTGTCAAAGTTTCGATTAATATTTCTTAGAAGAAAATGCAATTACATGTAATATATCAAGTAAGAAATACATTATTCTGGTGCAATTATTTAGCAGGACTGGATGGCGAGGCTATTTGGAAAACAATGTCAATGAGCAGTGTTTTTCTCTGAATCAAATTTCTTCACAGATTTATTTTTAGCACCAAAGTTGGACATCATCGCGAATTCATTTGGCCCTCCAAAGTCCACAAAAGATCTCTCAATAGAATTATTAGTTTTACACCAGGACTTTAGAAAACACAAATTGTCAAATATGATACCTATATTCAGCCTATTGTCCTAAAATCGGAACCCTTTATTTCACCCAAAGGAACAAGGCTTCATAAAGCATACCCGAAACAAAACACAAACTCTGTGAGACGTGGTTAAAAAGACAAACTATAATTTGGCGCTCTGCGTGGTTCCAATGAGATGCACGCGCCCAACGATACATAAACAAAATTTTGCATATCATGAATGACTTCCATTTGGCATATGTGTGAAATCCTAACCATTAGCGACAGGAATGGCATCGCGACAATTACCGATAGAGCCAATTTCTGATACTCGATCTAGCTTCGGGATCGAGAGCCTAACACGTTTTACAAATGCTGCGGTATTTCCCGCAATCAATTAATACAGATTTACGATCCCGCAATTGCATTTCGTGCATGCGTTGAGAAATTAGAAATTATAGAAATAACACGGTCAATCGTTGCTCATTTACCTCTGCATAAAAAGTCTTTTTTTCCTTCGTATCAATTACTAAGCTAAAAGGTAAAGAAGTTTTTATTAATCTTTAAATTGTCAAATATTTTTTGAAAGAATTTTGCATTTCATAAAAGTGGACTTTATATGTGTGTCACAATTCTCTTCATGACTTGCATTAATAAAGCATTTTGTTTAAGTAGCTCCAACACTGTGTTTATCATATACCCACATCACCTGATTTATGGTGCAAATCTGTCTTTCTACCTATCTAAAATGTCAAC
Source organism: Saccostrea cuccullata (assembly GCF_032062105.1). Taxonomy (NCBI): domain Eukaryota; kingdom Metazoa; phylum Mollusca; class Bivalvia; order Ostreida; family Ostreidae; genus Saccostrea; species Saccostrea cuccullata. Next base: position 799,349 of record NW_026938483.1, on the reverse strand, counting down.
AAATAGAGATATCTTCTTCTCCCGCGAAAGTTTCTTTCTTCCTGAAAGGCTTTTTACACAAAACAAACATGTTCCTACGACGAAATGCGAGTCCGCGAGTAGGCCTACGTTTCGAGGATTGAATATCTGATCGAATAATAAATGCAAGTGAATAAGTTTGGTCGATTAATTTCTGCGTGAGAGGGGACAATGACAGGGGTTTCTTTTTTTCTTTCGGGGCAGGTGCAGGTCCCAGAATCGCGATATCGCTTACGAAACTGGATGACTATGTTAGAACGGTAGAAAGTAAACTTATCTGTCACGAAAAGTCTTTAGTTATATCTAAAAACGAAGAAATTTCATATACTTATTGTACATCAGTTCCTTTAAGTTTCAAATTATACAGTGTATTATTGAAAATAATATGTAAAAATATTTTTATGTTTTATTTTTTAAAGCTGTAATTGATAACCTTGTAAAAAATTAATGCAGTAAAAAAATTGTCCGGGAGCAAAGCGTAATAATATTTTGTGCCAGTAAACTTTAATTTTCTCACAAGAATAAAATGGGTTTTTTTTTATTTATTTCTCATCTATTTCTTTTGCAGTCGCTCCAATATCATATTCTCTAAATTTAACACCTCAGGATCGACATAAAATATCGTGTTTTATAGCGCATTACATTTTCTATTCTTCATTTAATTTTTTTAGTAAATAAACACATATAAATCTTTTTCATGTAGACGCTTGACGCCTGAAATTCACAGGAGAGTCCAAGAAAGGACTCAAGGCGAACTAAGATGTCGTCTATATCAGACGGATTCAAAGACCCACCAGCAAACCGAACTGCGGGTGGGGGACAATAAAACTAGCAGACCTATACAGAAATGGGAAGGTGTTATCCGTGAGGGGAGAAATGTCGATTATTTTCAGTATTTTAACGTTTCATAGCAGTTTAATTTAGTTCGAGAAAATCTACGGAGGGTAAAAACCCGCGCTACATAGTGGTTTTATTGCAGATTGAGGTACCTTAAATGGATTAAGATAGTATTGAGTTAATTTAAATCCCGATCCTCGTTGAAGTGAATTTTTATGTCTCTGAGATCTATCGCAAACGTGTGAATTAAATGTTTATTGCGCATAATACCGCAAATACTGTCCATATACGATTAAGAAATTAACCGACTGTGATTTTTCGGGACAGTAAATGTGTGCTAATCCTCAAATTTTCTTTCTTATAAATTTGTCTTTATTTGATGTCTTGTTCAAAAGAGAAACTCATACACAATCAGACATTTGCGTACCCTTTGAAGTTTCTTGTTTACGAATCTGTTGGTGTCGTCTTCTGAATATTATATGTATACCTAAATTTTATACATTTTATTTGATAAATATATTTTGAATATCCTTACTCATCAAAATGATACTGTACATACAAAATTGGAAAATATAAATTTTTTGTAACCTACGGTACACTACCTTCATTTTTTCAGGAAAATACCTGAAGGCGGTCTTTCAGCCACGAAGACTTTTATTTGTTCAAGCTGTAGATTTTAATTCATCCAATATTTTCGATGTAAAATTATTTGTAATTTTTCAACGTCACTAACTGCATATATGCATGCAAATTAAAAAATGTTGGTACATTTTTTTTAATTCATGAAGTAAACATAAAAAAGTTTCCTAAGCAAAGCAGAAAGCTGTATATTTTATTAAAAAAAAAAAGATTATATGTGGAAAATATAATTCTATTTGTTTTTAACCCATCATCGTTTTTTAAGAATCTATTTTATTAATTATGAAGACAAAATAATGATATTGATTAATTATTGATTTGAACATATTTTATTGACAAAAAAGGATGATACAAGTTGAAAACTTAAATTCTTCTCCTTAAAAACACATAGTAATTGTCATGCAAAATGATAGCAAAAAAGTGTACAAATAAGAGTCAATAAAAAGCTAAATCTAATTCATATATAAATTTATTATTTTATTATTAAACATGTACTTGCTGGAGCAGCTTAGATTGAAAAGGCAATCTTGATTTTTTTTTTTTTATTTTGTATAAATCTGTCCATTTGTAACAACATTTTCAAATTTAAGAAAATAATTTTGACACCATAATGCGATAAAATTTATTAAGTATAATTTCATAAACAGATGAAATTTCAGTTTTTAAAAAAACAGGAACATTTTCTATTCAAATCCCTGCTTTATTAAGTCCATAAAATATTGGAGAACTTTATAAAAAACAAAATGAGCATCGAAAAATTATTTTGCTGAACCGAGAGAAGAACGTAATATGCTGTCACACAATTTTCTGCACATTTGCATCTATAATTTTCAGTTTTCTATTTTACGAGTTAGGATAATTACAAAGCGATTTCGCATTAAAGAAATCAAATAATAAACCCTCTATTTATATCGGTTTAATCTAAAATAGGGAACGCCCCCTACATTTTTCACATATCGCAGACGCATTATCCTGAGTTAATTGACCATATTGCTACCGTTGAACACGTGACGCGAAGTCGATTATGATTGGTCGATGACTATTGAACTGAAACTCTCGCGCGACGTGGCTCCCTCTTTGTTACACAGTAATAAATGTAAATTTTTAAAACTCAGTTCATTTTATTTGACAGAAAACGATAGCAAAATACTGTGATGACATTGATAGTGATGCAATAACAATGACAGCCTAAAATTCTATCGTTTAATTATATTATCAAGTATTTTCAAATATTTCCTGCACAAATTTTGAAGAAAAATGGAGACAGGGTCCGTTTTTCTATATTCACCTCCATTTAGGTAAGTGTTTATTTTTCAGTATAAAAACATTAATATAATGCAATTATTTACTTAAAAAATATTTATTTGTAGAAATCTCTTTGTCATAAGGCCGTTTTTAAATCTTTAGTATTTTGATGGAATAAGAAAGTAACCAAGTGTCCTGAATATAGTTTTTTTTTACCCTTTAAGAATAAGTTTTTCTTAAAAAAATATCAATTCATGTAAAATTTGTCGAAAATATGACTATTTTAAAAAAAACTTGTCTTAAAGGCTATAAACTGTAAACAGAAGAAAGTCAATATTTCAAATGAATATCAATAACCTTGAAAATAATTTTCATAATTAAACAATTTTTATCATATTTTTATATTTATTATTTATATAAAAATTGAATTCTTCAAACAAATATTAGAATTTAAATGAACGCTTTATATTAAAAAAAATTACTTCAGTTTATTCTCATTTAATAGTCTTTGGGCCTGATTATATTTTTAAAATTAATTTTTAGGTTTATTCCATTTGTTTCTCCATTTATTCCTCTTTGAACAACTGATAAAGAAATAGATTTTTCTATGAAATTTTTATGCAGAATGCACAAAAAGCGCATGTAGGAGAATTAAATCTTCTTACAGCACTGGTGAAATTTCTTTGTTTTAATTCATTGATCCAGTCGGCAGTTACATGTATCGGGTGATTAATTATACCAGTCTGACATCCATTTTCTACACGCGAACTTATCGGTCGGCGAAGACATGCCTCATAATAGCTATTTTCCAGTCACAAATTTTGGGAACACAATCTCCTCTGTTCTCGGACAAATGCACAGGAGTAGAATGGCAAATCTGTTCCCTTGACCCCGAGTCTTACAAAACTGTCGACCTTCTACGAATCCATCATACTGAAAACAAGGCGTGCGGTTTTATATAAAACCCGAGGTCCTCGACAGACTGGGCCTATTGCACCTGTAATGTGGAATCTCTGTGATTTAGGGCTGTAAATTTCCCTCGTGATCGACACCCGGAGTCGAGCGCAGTGGCACCGCATTCTAACGACATACCCTTCTCACGAGACCTCGATCTGTAGGAGAAATGTGAGAAATGGATATCAAAATCCAGGAAGAAAATAAAAAAATCCCCTATTTCAACATATATATATCATTAATCACATGCAATAAAGCCCGACTATTTCTCCTTAAATTCTCTCTGCTTTTGCCCCCCCCCCCTCCCCCCCTCCTAGAAAGAAAAAAAATAATAAAGTTGTAGTCATAGTTAAATTTTATTTATGAATGATGTACAAATCTTATGAAAATTTTTTGTCAACTTTTATGCTTTTACAACAAACGAATTCTGTGTTATGAATAATATGAAATAAATCCAAGTCTGTTCTAAATACCACGGTGACCATAACAATACGAAAAAGTTGCGATTTCTTGTCTCAGTAGAAGCTAAGTTAATTTTAGCCAATCTCGTACTGACCATCATTGTCAGATGTGATCTTGTTTTTTCACGTCTATTATCCGTGGGTACCAGACGATTAGTGGTCATAGTCAATTTAATGAATGATATTTTGATACTTTAAAACATTTAACTTAACTTTGAAAGAGTTATCTTTTGCCCGATTACACAAATGAGCATTTAATATTCATAATGCACAGCAAATTGACAAGAAGTGAAACAATGCGGATTAAACTATGTGAATTAAATTTGGTTTAAACGATTGTTAATGCGAAGTGAAATTATACCAGTTGAAAGGATGCAGTCACTTTCCACAACATACAGTGTTTATGACTTTCTTGTAATGTTTTTTTTTTATTATTATTCAAAACCGACAATATGAACATCAATTTATGCAGCTTTCAGATAAAGAAACTAATCATAAAATATATTTCACTCTAAAAAAGTTCAGTAAGAAATTTCAACAAAGACCAATCTCTTCTTTGAAAGGTCACAAAAAGTCTAATTGCAAGTGAGCATGTTTTGGCACCCTATTAAACTGAATTTTAAATTTACTTTAAAAACAGTTTAAAGGTATATATACGTAAAATAGTGGTGAATTGAAAATTTGATATTCCTTCATTTGAATTACGAAAAAAATATCGCTGAAAAGAACTAGTAATGTACCGGTACTACAGAAAAGAAAAGAGAATATCTTATCCTCAATCAATTGCTAAATTTCATACCAATTTGAAAATATACAAACACAATTAAACTAGAATAATTTATGTTTCATCAATGTGATTTTGTTATTGCTGTTTAAAAAAGTGATCTTTAATGAATGTAGAAAAAATACATCAAAGACTTTTGTCGACCGACAAATTATTAAAATTGTGATTATTCAGTGTTTCGTTGTTTCTGTAATGAACTATGGGAAGGCCTTTGTAAGGTTTGGGAGGGTGGCAGGGAACTCCAGAGAACCGTGTGTCTAGAGGTCCAATGAACAATTCTTAACTACAGCATTCATTACATATCGTGTCTCACTCAAGCGACATCGGCGCGGATCAAATTCTCATGGGTGTGTGAAATTTTTATAGCAAAGAAGAAAACTATATCTCCGGCAGCTGTTTCTTTTTCATTCATTTTAATGCAAAGATGTCATCACTAACACTTTATGATGCTGAGTGGTAAAATATAGGATTTCAAGCAATTGACAACATTTCTCGCATGTCTTTTTCCCTATTTCAGACCTATACCACTTTATGGAGGTCAGAGACCCGCCTTCGACTTCTCAAGGTATGGAGCACTGAATCCATCATGGCCCGGCTTGTTCCCTCCGTCTCCATGGAAACTGGGCGATGTTGCCAATCCCACAGGAGCACCTACGCCAAGTCATCTTGCAGCGTACAATTTATACCTACAAGAACATATCAAAAGATTGCAAGAAGCTACCTTTCCGAAAATATTTGATGGCACATCAACCGTGCAGCCTCCAAGATTGAATGGGTCTGCATCCGGTGAATCACAGAGAGAAGAGGAAATTCGGAAATCTCATTTGACCTTGGTTTCTCCGACAAACAATAAAGAGGTCAAAAGTCCCACTTTATCCTCATTTTCCGATTCCTATGGATCGCAATACAACTTGGGTAGGAAACTTTTCCCATGTCCTCAGTGTAGGTATACAACTGACCGCAGAAATAACCTTAAACGCCACATGCTTACAATGCATCAGACGTGTTCTAAGTTGTTAGAATGTTGTGGAATTTTATTCAATACCAAAGCTTCTTTACGAGAACACTCTATGATTTTCCACTATCATGGATATACATGTTTTTATTGCGGTCGAAGATTCTGTAGAAAAGCTCTGCTGAAGCGTCACTTGTCCGTACACAATGGACAGAAAGACTTTGTATGCACTGTCTGTGATTACGCAACTAGCCATAAAAGCAATTTAGAGCGCCACCGGAAGGTGCATCTGCGTCAAGATGACGCTTCAGACGAAGTCTCAAATGAAAACGAGATGGGGTCTGAAATGGGCCCCTCTGACCCAGAAAAGGACGCAGAATGTGAAAAACATGAAGATATTGACGTTTCGGTTTGTTCTGACAGTGAGGACGAAGAAATCAATGTGCACACGGACTAACACACAGACAAATATGGGCAAGACGTATTGTTTTCTATAGTTGTTGATTTTTGTCACAAATTCTTATATATTGACTGTTGTAAGGTAAACACATTTCCTTATTACACATTTTGTGTTTTATTCTTATATATTTGAATTAAAGTAATTTATGAAAAATTATAGCAAATTTTCAATTCATTTTCAATTTCAGCATGTTCAGTATATGGAGGTGCTATGTTGTACAGAATGTATATTTTGTAGTAAGGAGTAATTTCGTTTCCATCCTCAATGTTATTATTCTTTTATTTATTTATGAGAAAAAGTTTTAGTTCTCTCTAAATCACGTGCACCAGAGAGAGATGATAGCGTCCCGGAATGCCGGTTACCTGGTTAACTAATACCTTCCCTCCCAGGTATCCGGTCCCTCTGAAACTTATCGAATGTTACCACGCATCTGTCAAACAATGCCCAAAACGAAAGTGTCCTTTTCACATTACATGATCCTAAAAATTCACTCACGCAGTATAATATGCAACAACAATGTAAAAAACACCGGGTTTATTTCCGTGTAGTTTGGGACACAACAAGAAAACTGAGCTCTCTGGCATTGTTTCATAGTAATATTATGTCAGTTCAACAGAAATAGCAGCTCCCCACTATTGTTTGGGGATAGTATCATGTCAGGGAAGCAGATTTAGTTGAATTTACCGAGTAGAAAAAAGGAAAAGTCGACCTCGGATAAGTGTCAACATTTTGGAGGGGAAAAAAATAAAACACAATTGAAATTTACTAACAAACTATTATACATAGAGACAAAACAGTTTGGAGACTGCCAGTGCTTTTAGGTCACGAGAAAATAAGGATCATTTCATTTTGTGGTATTTCTGATTATATTATTAAACGTATTTCTTGAATACGGACAGACGAAACAAATAAGCTTTTTCTTAAAAATTATGAAAATAACCAATCATGACTTTAATTAAATGAGTTTTAAAAGTAAATAAACTTAACAGCAAAAGTTTTAAACTTTTTTATTTAAAGCTTTACGAATATATCCTTATAGAAAAAAAAATTAACTGAATTATAGATTTATATGGGTGATTACAGAAAGGTATCGTTCTGAACATCATAGAAAGTTTTAATATCTATGTTATATATTTATACGTACATCATTAACAACCAAAATAAATCATAAAATGAGTATCAACACAATTGTTTGTATCATTTGTCCTTAAAGAGAAATCATTAAAAAGTGAAAGAATTTTATATGCAATTGTTAAATACATATACACATTATTATAATGCATTAATTTAAGAATCATAATGGTTTTTTAGCTTAACAATGAATGCATTTTAAACTTTTAACATTCCAAAACAACATTTGGTTTAAATTTCCCTTTCTGTCCCACTCATACTTCACAGAAAGGAAAAAAAAATTAAACCCTTTTCATTATCTACGAGGGCTATTCAATAAATAATGTCCTCGGTGCTCGGAAAGGAACAAAAAACGCTTTTCAAGGATTTAGCCTTAATGATTTTACTTAAATATTCTCTTTCAATTGAAACGTTATGTCCGTAACATTTTTATCCAATTTCTGATACATTTTTGAGTATTGCTCTTCGTATACTGGAATATGGCAGATCCTATGATTTCCTTGACTTGTTTCTTTCTTTCTGAAAGGTGTTTTACTCAAGTTTGGAAAATGAAAAAAGTGAAAGGGTGAAAGATCTGGCGAATATTGTTGGTTTTACAAAACATTAACTTAAGTTTCTGTTTATCCCCAAAACTACTTTATTCTTCATTGCCTGTGGGTTTGGACGCTGTCATGACGAAATTTAATGTAGTGGATTCCTGATTCTGGTTCCATCCTCTCATAAACCTTTCAATTGTGTTTGCAAAAATTTGCTTCCTAGACTTCTCCAGAAATTGAACTGCCTCTCTGAATAAGAATTTGTATAACAAGACTACTAATATTTAAGAAAATGACATATAAAACTATTTTTGTGCTTTTGAAATTGTTTGCTTTTTTTCAGACCTTGGCTGTTCTTGTCAAGTGCATATTACTGTTAATTTGTTATCTGGGTTTAAAGCAATGAAATCGAGTTTCACTTTCTGTTTGAAGTTTAGACAAGCGTGGATTACTTCAATTTTTGATTTTTTAAAATAATTGTTTGGATATTCTTACACGCTGTTGTTTTCACTCATTTTTCAAAACAATAGAGTGACCATTGAGTACGTATACTAAACTTTTTTTTACTGTCAAATGTTTCTTTAAAACATTGTCAACTAAACCCCAAAATAATGCCCATCAATTTTAATATGTTCAAACATCATTAGTGATTGTTGAATTTCGCAAATATTACATTTGTTGTTGTAAGTATTTGTCGCTTAGGACGGTACCCATATATCATTTTTGTTCTTTGAAATCCACCTGCTTATGTGTCTATAAAACAGACATTAGTTGCTGTAAATTTCACATATTTTAGGGAATATTTCTTTGGGATTCTTAACGAGTTTTACGACAGCTTTCATGAAGCGTTTAATTTCGCTCTTGTTTACTGATTCTTTACCATCCTTTTTTAATGCAGTGTCTCGAATAGCCCTTTCCAGCTTCTCGCAATGAAACCATGTGATGAAAAGTGGTCAAATAAACTGTAATTAATTCATTAAAGATTCAATCATGAGAGGAAGTCACTCTTAATATCATATGATTTCTATATTGTATGTCAAAGAGCTCAGGACATTATTTATTGAACAGCCCTCGTATTTATCATTAATATTCAACAGCAAACATCCAGTTTATTTCTATTTAAAACACAACATCCAGTTTATTTCTATTTAAAACAATTATCAATTATCTTTAATCTTTGTCAATTAGTCCTCTACAATGATTTAGAAGTTTTAAAAATTCAAATTTGTATGATTGATTGATCTGTATGTTATTCAACGTCCCTCTCGAGAATTTTTCACTCATATGGAGACGCCACCACTTGCCGGTGTACAGCTGCAAATTTTGTCCTATACTCGGCACTCACTCAGGGCCATTGAGCAGGGAGGGATCTCAATCATGCCAGCATCTACTGCGACACGGGACCTCTGCTTATACAGTCTCATCTGAAGGACCGGTCTCCACATCCCACAGTGGGATTCGAACCCGCGACGTAAGGATCAACTCCTTACTTCGCGACTGAAATTTTTGTATAGAAGACAAATTTTCTATTTTTAAGTTAAGTTATAAAGGATAAAAATATACATCTGGAACCATATTTTTTTTACTTATATATTTATGTTATTTATTTTATCATCGATTCACTTTATCATTTGGTCTAATGTAAAAATGAAATTTTGATTGTCTCATTGTTCAAAGAAGAGGAATTTACAGTAAAAATTAACATACTATAACTACGGCACTATGTTTGTTTTAGTTTCATAATATTAAACTGATGGATATAAAATTAAAATAAAACTGCATAAAAACTATTACTATCTTTATCATAGCGAAGAGAAAAGAGAGTTAAATTCGGTGTTACGGGCATATAATTGGGATGAATTTTCCGTTAAAAATGTCCTTTAAATTGCATCTTGTAAACCAAAACATATCTTGATTAAATAATGCTGTGCATCTTTATATTTTTTCAAAATTTCGTAAAGTCCATCAGACCATGTTATTAACGAGCTGCAGTTTGCATCTGGTAAGTTATTCAAATCAACCGTCACAAATATTACTTTTATTATCATTCTTTAATCTATTAATATGCATTTTTAAACGTATTTGTAATCGGACATAAATTTGCATTTTCTTGATTATTGATATTTGTTATTATTTGATATGCTGATTAACCAGACATTGTTTGTACATTATGCATCTGATAAGGACTCTACATAGAGCAGAGAAATGCACATCCATAGTTCGTTAAATGGAACTCGTACTGCCTGCTTACGCACCTCCAATTATCCCTCCGCCAATATCGCCGGCCACGAGAACTGACAGAATGATAAAGACATTTACTTCTGAAGATAAACTTAGAATGTGGCTTAAGGGATTTCTAGCGATGTAACTTGCCTGTGATATTCCTTGTCTTTTTTATCTAGTTATCTTTAATTTACAATTAATGGCCTGGGTTGATTCGCTACATCAGAGATCCCGGCGCTCACTTTCAGCGACTAATGGCGTTTAATTAAAGTCGTTATCTCTATGTGATGACAATTGACTTTGAAATTCTTTACAGTAGTTAACACATATTTATGACTGTTTTCCAAGCGTGTCCGATTCCTCTATTTAATATCAACCGGTATTGCACTGAGTGTCCGTTTTGCTCCGAGTTAGACAATTTAGGCGTGAGCCGTATCCTATTTCGTGTGTCATTTCCGGTTGGGCCTTCGGGAGCATTTATCATAATGCAAAGATAAAACAAACTAAATTTTATGCTGATCAAACACCACATTGATTTTTGTTTAATCACTGCCTCTCGCTCACCTTCCATTTCGAACAACATTTCCTCGCCGCGATAAAATACCTTAAATTGATAGATAATTAACCATAATAAGCTCCGTAAACGAGGCAGAATTCGCATAATTATGGCGATTCTATTTGATATCTTGAGTCTGTACGGGGAAAAGTCATAACCGTTTACCGATTTGAATTTAAATATTTTGTTTTGGATGACAGAGAGAGTTCCCTTGGCCACGCGGCCGATCGATCATCAAGATAGGTACGATAGTCAATCATTATTTTACAGCACTTGACAAGGAGCTATATTCTGATGGCGGAATGCCACGGCAGGAGCACGCGACCACTTGAGAGAGGTGTACGCACTGAATGGTCCATTCCACCTTATCGCCGATTGCATCTAAAAAGCAGTTTGTTCTTTAGACGAGCGACACGCTCTTCCACACTTACACTAAGTCCATTATCCGAAATAGTGAATTAAAAGTTTCAAATTTATACATTATTAAAAGTGATTTGAAATAAATGCCCTATTAATTGAATGTTAAGAAGAAAGGATTTAGTTATTTCTGCACAACAAAGAAACCGTCTCTTGCATTTATTACATCAGCACTTTAATCACCGAAGGTTAAAACGGTGCAGTGTTAAATGAAAACTGACTGAAAAGAACAACTGTGGATGATTATAGGTCCCCTATAGCGCGAATTCTTCAAGTCAGTTAGAGGAAATATTAACTTTTTTGACTGGTTTTGAACATCCTCAATTTCTTGCATCTTTTGATATTTTGACGAATAGTCAACTAGTTACTTTGCCCTTGTTTAGTTTCTTTTCAGCAGGAAAACATTGTTTTAGACAAGCTTTATTTAAATATGCTGTTTTGAAGTCAAATTTTATGTAATGCTAAAAAAATCAGTGGTTTGTGGTGTTATCAAATATTTATTTGTTTGTTTATTTGTTTCATAAACTGCTTAATGTATCACTATAATGATATTTTTTTCCAAAAGTTTGAAAAAATATTTGTGACACAAAAGGATTAATTCGAAAGTACCTCATTTTTATTTGCTTGTATTTACCTGTACATGCTAAATATGATGATAACGTGTGGTGATCAATCTCAGAATTTCAGTCAGTAAACAAAAAATCTGTGAATAAGGCAATGAATAAGGCAGAAAAGAACCGACCTCTATAAGGACAACTATGCTGTCTTTGTAGCATCAAGTTAATTGTCACTAGTCTGCCTCTGTTTGAAAAAAATATTGCAAAAATCCAAAGATCTCTCTCTCATAAACACAAATTTATTTTTGAAGTACCTTTATATGACAACTTTACTATATGTGAAAATTGGAAAAAGTTAAATATAGGAAGCATATATAAAATAATAAACATATAATTTATCAAATATCCATTTTATTTAAATTACCTGTCATTCTTATGAAAAAAAAAAATAAAAATGTTTAATAAATAAAGATATTATTTTAATGTAAGTTAGTGTATTTTGCATAACACTGTTCTCTGTTAATATATTCGTTTGTATTGGAGACATTCAACCATTTTAAATGCTAAATAAATTTAACGTAAAATTTTGTTTATGTACAACCATTCACAAATGAAGCGATAGTGAAACTCATCGTAAAAAAAAAATTAACAAATCATTTATCTGTGGACCTTTTCTTATAAAAAATATTAATAAAAAGGTTAAATAAATAAATATATTTCAATGGAAGTTATTGTATCTTGCACAACACTGTTCTTTGTTAATATATTCGTTTGTATTGGAAATTTAATATAAATCTTTGTTTACGTACAACCATTCAGAAGAACTGTCAAAGTTAATGAATTGATGTTTTTTTTTTTTATTCTTTTGTATAGTTTACCTTTCTTTTAATTCTTTTGTATATAGTCTACGCTTTTTTACGGACAAAGTGAATTAAACATGCAAAATGTTTTTATTGCTGTTCAACTTTTTTATTGATTAAAAGATTCTTATTTTTTAATTGTAACCTAAGCTAATCCATATATTAAAAAAAAGAGAATAATTCTGACAATTTAAAGCTGATTTTACCACAAATCCTGCACAGGTGTTTATTATTTAAAATAAATCATCTGCTTGATTGATGGTGAAGACATTAGAGGTCCCTTTTACCTTTGTAGACAGGTGTCATTTATGCTTCCTGATTTCTCTGCTGATCCAGGTAATGATAAATTGACTTAAGGTTACATATAATTATAAAAATATATAGAGAGTTCTCGAGAGTGTAGAACTATCCCGTGATAGCTCAGTTGGTAGAGCGGAGGACTGTAGTGGCTTAAAACTGTCATCCTTAGGTCGGTGGTTCAAATCCGCCTCGCGGGATTTAATTTTTATTAATCCTTCAATTTTTTGCAAGTATTTGGAAATATACAGTTTTTTTCTTCTCAAACAGAAGAGTTAAATTGCTATTTTTACAATATTTCTTTCAACGGAAATCTGATTTCGAAAACATAACATTGTAATATGAATTATGAAACTTGGAGAAAACGAACAGTATTAGAAGCTCAAAAGTCCATAGATCAAAACAAAATAGAAACAGAGCAAACACGGACCTCCAAAACAGCAGACGTGGGATCAGGTGCCATGGAGGAGTGAGCATCCCCTGCCGACCGGTCACACCCGCCGTGTGTTCCTTGTCATGATCGGGAATCGTCGTCAATTCAGTGTATAAATAATGAACTAACAATATGTATGAAAAACGTCATTCAGCATTTGACCAATGATAAGTTGTATTTGCAGACAAAGTCATTGTATCGACCATAGAACTTACGAAATGATAACGTTAAACGAGATTGCTGATATTATTGTTTCATCAACCTGTTTGTCAATACTTTATCTCGTTTTAGAAATTGTTCATAGCATTCTCTTGCGTATCGAATACACTGAGACACATAAATTCTGTACATGTCCCTAAAGTATATTGCTGCATAAGTAAGGGAAGTTGAAGATTGAAAAGTTAAAGTCTTCACGCTTATCATAGAGCTTGGTTTTTAGATTACCATTAACGTCTTTCTCAAGTAAAATATTCAAATATGAAACAGATGTGTCAGGCTCTGTGGTATCTTTTATCTCAAGCTCACAGGGTTATATCGTATCGACAAAAGAATGGAACTTACCAATGTTAATTGACAATACGTCGTCGATGTATCTGAGTGTCGAGTTGAAAGTCACAGAAAGTGTTTTGTTCTTTTTTTTTAATTTACATTTCCATTGTATATAAACAAAATTCCATATAAATTGCTACAATGTGGTATACACAGGATTTTAAACTCACACACACACCCTCACACATGGGAATATCAATGGATTGTTGGGAGATAAAGCACATACTCAGTAGATATTGTCTCAAGCATCTTTTTTATGTCAACTTCAGAGTACTTGTATGTACAATCAGAATGTTTTGTAACTAAATAATTTTGCAAATGACCAATGACAAGGTAAGTAAACTTATGAGTTCCATTGAGGAATGTTTTTAAGTTTTGTGTGAGTTATTGGTGTGTGAATCAAACAGACTTGTCACGTAGGCATGTTTCAATGAAGCGCTAGAAAAATATGCCTATGTGCAAGTCTGTGTGATTCACACACCAATAGTTCACACAACGCTTAAAAACATTCCTTATATTTACATTTTACATGTTTGGAAGCACAAATATTATACTTAATATTTCAATTTCTCATTGCCCTATATCTTTATACTTTTACTAACGTCGCTGTAGCATTATTGTGACGTTTCTCTGTGTATATTTCTACGCGTGAGTATACACGAAAATGGTTTTCAAATCAAATTTCAAAACACAGCGAATGTAAATGTTTTTTATTCAAAAAGCAGTTGTCATATCATTTACATTCAAATTGTATTAGACGTTGTTTTTTAAGGTAAATGATTTAATCACTCTGCTGACAATTATGTCTAAAAAATATCATCCACTGATAGGTTAGCCAAATTTAAAGCTAGTGTTAACTCATTCATGTTGAGTGATTTATGTTTTCAAATCTTACCTTATGCAAAGAAAATCTTTGTTCTTAATCAAGCTTCCTGTCTTGTTTTAGAAATAAATTTTACCAACAAGTTAATTAAGAAAGATTTTTGTTCCTGAACTTTGAACTTATAGTTCCTTTGCCAAGCGCTCGGCATTAGAAATGAAAGTCATGGATCTTTCGGATATGACCTTAAAAACATAGGTCCTGTGTCACGGTAGGCGTGGGCACGATGAAGAACCCTCACTGCTCAAACGCCCTAAGTGTCTAAATGTGCAGTCCTTCACCGGCATGCGGTGACGTTTCTATATGAGTGAAAAATTCTCGAATGGGACGTTAAACAATGTACAATCAATCGATCTCCAAGAAAGTTCCAAAGGTGACTTTTTTTGCCACTAAACCCCTTCGTTCTACCATCTCAGGTTGAGCTTTAAGAAATGATGTTAATTTCGCTTTATTGTTTAGAATAACCCAATGCCAAATAATGCTAGCAAATATAAATACAGTAAAGTTGGATATATATTCAGATGGAAATATACCAGGTTTTATGTCACAATAATCCAAGTTTAAAAAATGCTGAAGTATTAGCCGAGCTAATTTAATCATGAAAGATGAGTACAAGTAGGCTTACTTTAAAAAAATGAATTAAAAGAAATAATTATATCATTGTGTGGAGATATATTCGTCAGTAAGTTGTCTTATCAAATTGTAATACTTAAAGATTTTGAATTAAATATATTTGAATTCATTATAATGTTGATATTTTTATTTTACTAATACACACCTGTATATCCGGAATCGGTTCCGTTACTTTCAAAAGAAATTCCTTATTATATCAACGTCCCTGGCTTTATTTGCTTGAACTTTAAACAACCAGGATCTCCATATATTAATTGCTTCAGGAATAAAACAGAACGACAAACTTATTTAAAAGGATAAGTCGAATATTATCCCGTGATAGCTCAGTTGGTAAAGCGGAGGACTGTAGTGGTAGATAGCTGTCATCCTTAGGTCGGTGGTTCAAATCCGCCTCGCGGGATCAAGATATTTTTTTTACTCAACTAACCTAAAAAATGAATGTATTAGGAGTATAATATGGCTTTTTGAGCTGAAATAGTTTTGAAAATGCTTCATATGGTATATGAGAGCAAGTCATTATTTGTTTTCTTATTGCTGAAACGCTGTTAATTATACTCTCTCTCTCTCTCTCTCTCTCTCTCTCTCTCTCTCTCTCTCTCTCTCTCTCTCTCTCTCCATTATAATATTTAAACCACCAAGTCGACCGTATAAACCGAGGTCCCAGTCGCAGTAGTGCTGGCAAGAAAAAGATCCCTCTCTGCTCAATGGCCCTAAGTGCCGAGTATAGGACAAAATTTGCAGCTCTCCACCGGCAAGTGGTGGCGTCTCCATATGAGTGAAAAATTCTGGAGAAGGACGTTAAACAATAAACAATGAATCATTCACCACCAAGACACTGCTACATTCGCTCTATAAAATAATATCAGCTATCACATACTTTTCATTTTTTGAAATTTCTATTCTTTGTTTAATGGATTTGTTAGCCTAAAGAATAAATATTTAATGCAAATACCCTACATGATTTGAATATACACCAAGAGGAGATTTGTGAAAACGGTTGTGTGAATTACGGCATATATATATACACGCCGTTTTTACTGCATTTCATGTCATTTACCGTCATTTTAAGGTCAACTCTCCTTATGTTATTTGCCCGAATAAAGTAAAAAAATTAAACAAATGCATGAATATGATTGAAAATTATATAAAGGATTTCGCATTTCTTTTCAAGTTGCTTTTTATTAATAACATATTGTATTTGATGTTTACATGTATATATGCTATGAAATAATTATTCCATATTGATGTGCAAGCTACTTTTGAATATTCATACCTTAATATACCAAGGTTAATTAATTTGATTTACCTTATATGACCAGGAAGTTACTGGTGTTTTGCTCCAGGCCTACACTAATACCATCGATTCCTATCCCGTGATAGCTCAGTTGGTAGAGCGGAGGACTGTAGTGGTATAAGACTGTCATCCTTAGGTCGGTGGTTCAAATCCGCCTCGCGGGAGGGAATTTTTTGATAATCTTTTAATTTTTTGGTACTATTTGGAAAATACACAGCTTAATTTTTTTACATCCCTAACAGAAGAGTTAAATGACTATTTTACTATATATTTTTTTGATGGAAATCTGTTTTCCGAACCATAAGGTTGTAATATGCATTATATATTCAGTGATTCAAGTTGTTTTAAATGTTGTTTCTTTGAAGGATTAAGAATTAAGTTAAACTTTGTGAAAGTGGAAGAATGTGTCAATCAAACCCGCCTAAAAATTTGAAGTTTTAATAGCTTTTAATTGAAATAAGATTTTTAATTAATTTTTGTGTAAAATGCTATTAGAATATATACAGTAATTCGTGATATTATACAGAAAATATTAACTTCAAATCTGTGTCTACGTACCTTTAAGAAAATGAAATAATCATTTTGCTGAAAATGGTATAACCAAACTTTGTAGAATGGAGGAACATGTATATAAAGACTAGTGTTAACTCATTCATATTGAATAATTGCTGCGTCAAATCTTACCTTAAATTAAAGAAAAAGAAAATCTTTGTCCTTTATTGTACCTGTTGTCTTGATTGAGAGTAAATTTGCTTCACGAAATGTTATCAGTTTAGTTTTATTGGTCAGAATAATCTAATGCCTAATAATATCATACAAAATAAACGCAGTATAAGGATTTCCATTCCTAATGGGACCAAATTTTCTACCCTTAAATGTCCTTCAAATACATTATACCCTGATATCAAATTAAAGCATTTTACAGTAGAAAAGAATTGTCCTCGAGAAACTTTCAAAAGTTTCACTAACTAAGCATTAATAAATTATCAAAGATTGCATTGAAGTCTACGGGAAAAGCATTTTTAATTATATAAAACTTATGGATATTAAATATTATTGATTCTATTGAAAATTACACTAGACGATGGGCCCGATATGAAAAAATAGACGTTGACATGCACCTTGTCAGAATGGATTAAATGTATCAGATCCATGTTAAAGTCGCGTTTTGAAAGATTGAAGGGCAAAATAAAAACCATCTATCCTTCTGTGTTCAATAAACAAGAAGTGAAAAAAGAATTAGATAGATTACATGATCAGTACGTACTGGTCCCTGCCGACAAAGCAGGTAACAACATTGTCTTTGTTTGTAAGACTCATTATATATGTATATTAGAAGAACTTGGATTTAATGCTACAAGTGGTAATCCTACTTATTCTCATACTTCCCTTTCTAAGGAAGAAATTCTTCAAAATCATATGTCAGTTTTAAATATTTTTAATATTCCACAGAGCCAAAATGAATTTGAACTACCCTATATATATTGGACTCCAAAACTTCACAAAAATCCTTACAAACAAAGATACATTGCGGGTTCCAGTAAATGTTCAACCAAGCCTCTTTCGTTACTCCTCACTAAGATATTGACAGCAGTGAAAGAAAAACTCCAAGAAAACTGTGCAACAATATATTCAAGAAGTGTTGCGAATCAGATATGGATACTCAAAAATTCCAAAAAACTTTTGGACAATTTGAAATCACAAGATTTTACCAAAATCAACAGCTTAAAAACTTACGACTTTTCAACTTTATACACAACCACTTCCCACGATAAATTAAAGTCCAGGCTTTTTGATATCATTGATAGCTTCTTTTTCAATAAAAATGGAACTCGTAAATTTACTTATCTGGTCATTGGTCATTTGCAAAATTATTTTGTTAAAACACATTCTGATTGCACACGCAAGTACTCTGAAGTTAACATCAAAGAGATGCTTGAGTTTTTGATTGACAATATCTACATGGTTTTTGGAGACCAGGTATTCCAACAATGTATTGGAATTCCAGTGGGTACCAATTGCGCTCCGCTCCATTATTAGCAGACCTATTTTTATATTCATATGAAGCAGAATTTGTACAAAATCTTATGCGAGAAAAGAACGAAACACTTGAGGTGGCCTTCAACTCGACATTTAGATATATCGACGACGTATTGTCAATTAACAATGGTAATTTCCATTCCTGGTGAGCTTGAGATAAAAGATACCACAGAGTCTGACACATCTGTTTTATACTAGGATATTTTACTGGAAAAAGAGGTTAATGGTAATCTAACAACCAAGCTATATGATAAACGTGATGACTCCAACTTTTCTATCATCAACTTCCCTTATACTTCATGTATACCTTCATCACCTGCATACGGAGTATACATATCTCAGTTGATTCGATACGCAAGAGCATGCTCTACGTATGAACAATTTCTAAAACGAGGTAAATTATTGACAAGCAAGTTGATCAAACAAGAGTATCATCAGTCTCGTTCAAATGCTAACTGACGTTTTTCATACTAATTGTTAGTCCATTATTTATACACTTAATTGACGACAGGTTTAATTTTTCGTTATTTCCCGATCATGAAAAGAAGCGCTTGGCGCATGTGACCGGTCAGCAGGGGATGCTCACTTCTCCATGGCACCTGATCCCACCTCTTAGGTTTCAGAGGTCCGTGATTGCTCTGCTCCTATTTTGTATTGTTTTATGGACTTTGAGATTGAATATTGTTCGTTATCTCCATATGCTTCTTCTTATTGAAAATAAAAATTCAAATAATAAGAATATCTTTAAATACTGCGGTGGAAAGATGCATTAAAATATTAGAAGTAGATTGACAATTTTTCTTATGGTTTCGGTGTTGCAAAGTCCTAAGGATGCATATTTGCCAGTCTTGAATTTTCATGTTTTTCCACAAGTCAGTAGTATTAACCCAAACTTAGTTACTGATTTTGCATGGTGGGGATAACGAACAGTATTCCAGATCAAAAGTCCATAAAACAATACAAAATAGGAGCAGAGCAAACACGTTTTTTTTAAGTATGGTAGAACTTTTTTGTGCTGAAAAAAGTTCTGAAAATGCTTCTTATGACATCTGAGTGTAAATATATATATGAGCTAATCACAAATTTTTACGATCGGTTCAATTTTTGAAATTTCTGTTCTTTGTTTATGGATTTGTTAACCTAAAGAAAAAAACATTTAATGCAAATACCCTAATAGATTTAAATATTCATTATGAGAAGACTTTGATAGTTAATTTTTTTCCCTGTATGTTATGTGGAAGACGACGTACAGCCCCGGAAACATGCCATTCATTACAGCATTTCATGCAAGAAAACTACCATTATTGCAAGATCAACTTTCCTTATGTTGTTATTTTCCCGAACGAATTAAAAAAAATGAGAGAAATGCATGAATTTATTTGAAAACTAAATGAAAGCTTTCATGCTTATTTTCATATATTGCTTTTCAAAATGAACATATTATCTCGAATCATCTGGGGAAAAAAATATACTAAAAAAAGATAATTTGCCCATATAATTTGTAAGCCACTTGACACTTGAATTTTCATACATTTCATAACAAGGTTAATTAAGATTTGCCTTATTTGATCAGGAAGATTATACCTGTGTTTTGCTCGAAGCCTACAGTATTGTTCACTACTCCTATATTGATAGTTATCCCGTGATAGCTCAGTTGGTAGAGCGGAGGACTGTAGTGGTATTAAAAACTGTCATCCTTAGGTCGGTGGTTCAAATCCGCCTCGCGGGAATCAATTTTTGTGCTTCCTTCAGGTTCAGTAGTGCTTGAAAAATAGACAGCTTAATATTTTTTTACCTCCCACAAATTGCTATTTTCCTGAAAAATTTCGAAAGAAACAAAAAAAAAAAATATCGTAAAATATGCAATGTCCATGTATATCCAATACATTCAAGTTTTATGGAATGTTATTTCTTTAGGCTAATGAATTAATTATTCTTCTGAGAATAATGTATACAATTGCAATCTATTGATAGGTTACCCAAACTTGGTAGAACATAGGGACATGTGTATACTGTGGTAACTCATTCATGTGAAGAAAATCTTTGTCTTTTATCACATCCCTTCTTTTATTTGAGAAAATTTTAACAAGTTAATTACATAGAACTTTTAATTAAAATTGACAATTAACTATCTCTGAAAAACTTTAAGTTTGACCTATTTTCCACTATACCCCTTCGCTCTCCCTTCCCAGACTGAGCTTGACGAAATTAGATTTTGTTTTATTGGTCAGAATAACCTAGTGCCAAAATAAACTGTAGATATAGTAATTTAATCGTAAGAAAGTTTACGTCATAAATATTTGAAACGGTTTAAGTAGTCGCTGAATTCAGAAATAAATATTCAGTACAAGTAAGTATAATATTAACATTACTTTCATTGTGTAAGATAGATTCGTCTTATTTGCTTAGAAAATTTTAATTAATAACACAGCTTTTCATTATTTTGTTAAAATTTTATTTTTCTAATACATATACCCGGACTAGGTTTTCAGGAGAAATTCCTAATTATACAAGCATTACTGACTTAATTTGCTTTAGATTCTAATAACCAGGAAGTCTAAATAGCCGAACATTTTGCTTCAGGCTTAAAACAGAACTACAAACATATATTTATTTTTAAAAGAAAGACGTGGATGCTCAAACCGTGAATGCTCATAGGACTATAGTAGTAGATAACTGTTTTCCTTAGGTTTTTTTATTCAAATGAAAAAAAAAAATTTCTCTTTTCATTTCGACATTTTAATATCTCGACGATGTATTATGATGGTTACTTCCAGTCTGGTGGTAAAATCACAGTATTCTTTGGAAGAAAAGATATGACATCTGTTGTTATTTGAATATTTCACTACAAAAAGACATAACATAACAATAATATTTTATGAACAACATGATAACTTCAACATTCCAATTGTTACGTTCCCGTACTTATGTATCAACATGCCCAGGTCATCTGCATATTGGGTTAATGTCTCTCAATTGATTTGATTTGCAACAGCATGCTCTACGTATGTACACTTATTAAAACGAAAACAAGGCAAGTTATTGACAAACAGGCTGATTAAAAGAAAAGCAACATGCTCGGTAAATGTCATCATTT
Source organism: Saccostrea cuccullata (assembly GCF_032062105.1). NCBI lineage: Eukaryota > Metazoa > Mollusca > Bivalvia > Ostreida > Ostreidae > Saccostrea > Saccostrea cuccullata. Next base: position 777,493 of record NW_026938483.1, on the reverse strand, counting down.
CGTAAGTTCTAAACAATGCCCTTGTCAGCAGGTTCAACATGTCTTAAGTCATTTACTGACTGACTTTTTTCATACTAATTGTTAGGCTTTTATTTAAACACTGAATTGTCTACAAATTTTCCCACTCATGAAAAGGTGCGCATGGGAGAGCAGCAAATGCTCACTCCTCCATGGCACCTGATCCACCTCTGAGGTTTTTGAGGTCCTTCTTTGCTCTGCTCCTATTTTGTATTGTACTATGGACTCTTGAGCTCGTTATCTCCATCATTTTCATATCAGAATATATAGGAAGGTATACCGATTTCGGAATGAACTCTGCGGAAATTTGTCCAAGCGTACTTAAAGAACAGTCAAGGCATATATTGTAGATTCCTATTCCTATTGTAATTGTTATCGAAACAGCTCTTCCGCGTCAAATCACGAGAATAATAATAAGAAATTGTTTTCAAAATTATCATTAGCTTATTGTTAGGTCAACTTTAAACATGAAAGATTTTTTAAAAACTTTTTTTCAAACAGGTAAACACGTCAAACACGTCTTGAAAGTATAATATGTTCAAAGGGCCATGACAATTGTAAAATTTGCATAACGAGTGTTTTAAAAATATTTACATATAACGCATTTTACATCGCTTTTTAAAATCAGATTTTTTTTAATGGGAAAAAAATAGCAATTAAAGTCTTCTGTTATGGAAAGTAAAATATTAAGCTGTATATTTTCCGAATGCTATAAAAATTTACAGGTTCAGACAAAAAAAGGTGAATCCCGCGAGGCGGATTTGAACACCGACCTAAGGATGACAGTCTTATACCACTACAGTCCTCCGCTCTACCAAGTGAGCTATCACGGGTTACAATACAATTTGTAAAATATAAAAATATACATTCACCTAAAGATAAATCTTGTTTTTTGTTGAAGCCTGGGGCACAATACTAATCGACAGCTAACATCCTTATTTGAAGAATGTTTTGACATTTTAATATTAAATGTTTTAACATTCATTTTTTCTGTATAATATCACGAATTATATATTTTAATAGCATTTCACACAAAAATTAATTAAAAATCTTATTTCATTTAAAAGTTATTAAAACTTTAAATTTTTTGGCGGGTTTGATTGACACAACCTTGCACTTTCACAAATTTTAACTTTATTCTTAATCCTTAGGAAAATTGGCAATTTTGATGTGTTTTAATGAGAAATATTAAAACTTCTATCAAGAAAAATAATTTTATTCAGAGTAGAAATGTTAGAAAGCAAAACACTTTCACAAGTATTTTTTCGTACAGAGTTTAGCAAATCGAGCACACTCGTGTTATGTACACAGTTTTTGTAAACAGGGCTCGAGTTCTGTTATTGTTTATATTTAGAATTCACCGGGTGCGTTGACAATCGTCACAGTCTGCTTACCACAACTGCACGGACTGACAATATATTGTGTGTTTGTTTTGCTTTCGAATGTGTCTACTCTGAATTTTCTGGATTATAGTATTAATATTTTTCATTTATACAAAACGAGATTGCCACATTTCCTAAGGATTAAAAATAAAATTAAATTTGTGAGAGTGCAAGGATATGTCAATCAAACCCGCCGAAAAATTTGAAATTTCAATTTCTTTTAAACGAAATAAGATTTTTAATTAATTTTTGTGTGAAATGCTATTAAAATATATAAGTCGTAATATTATAGAGAAAATAATAACTTCAAATATATATATATATATTATTTCTCACTACTGGAAAAAATATTTATGATTTCATACAGATTTCATAGGTTGTTTGTTTGGGGAATTTGGGAGGAGGGAAACGATTTTATAAGCTTTTGCCATATATCCATTGACGCTATGGGGTATTTAATATCATTGTTCTGTTTTGTGTTTTCAATTTGAAGAAGTATATTCATACATATTAAGGCAAATTCAGAGCTCTATTTTTTTTTCAGAAAAAATATACTTATTTCATTATTCAAAGAATATTTAAGAAACATTGTTAAAAACTTAATTAATCTCATGTGTCAGAAAAGTTAATTCTTCTATTTTTTTTTAAGTCAAAAATGAAATAATTTTTTTTGGAAAATATTAGGTAATACTCCAATAAAATAAAAAAATATGTACAAATCTATGAGGTGCCGTTTTGGTATTTACTGTCAAAAAGTAATATCACCTATTTGAAAAGGTGATATCACCTACAATAGGTGATATAAATATTGTTATTAAAGAATTTATAAAATGCATATTTTCTATATTGAATCAATTATTCATTTTAAAAAATGTTGACAAGGGAATAACTCCTTCAAATAGGTGATATTCAGCTTTATTGGAAATGAATAGTTGATATCACAATTCAAAAGTGAAATCACCTTTATATATAAGTATTTAGGATATCACCATCAGAATTATCGATTTCACCTTTTCAATTTGAATTGGTGATGCTTACAAAAAAGGTGTATCAATTTTTGATTTCATACAACATTAAATTATGCTCCCTTGATATACAGTGACCACTACATTTTTTGCAATTTTCCAATTTTTCTTAAAGTATATTGACAGATTAAAATAAATAAATTTGTTCTTTGAACAAAACCAGCTACAATTTCTAATATCATCTCAGATGATTAAAATTAATAAAACTTTGATTTTTTTTTTTCTCTTAGTCTTGAGAATAAAACGAATTTGAAAATAATAATATTTACATTTGCTGTTGTTTCTACAAATAATGTGAAATAGATTTGAAAACCATTCGTGTATATTCAGCGTGAAATATTTTGGACCTATTAACGTGACGTACAATGATTCAGCGACATTAGTAAAGCAACAATATAGGCCATTCAGAATCAAATTAGGTATATTTTGGTTGCTTCCAGAAATGTATATATAAATATAAAGAATGATATCAAGTTTTCGAGTGTGAATTATTGTTGTGTGATTTCACACAGACTTAAATAGGCATATTTTTCATGAAGCACGCACCTAACGTGACAATCTGTGTGATACACACTATTCGACACAAAACTGATATCACTTTTTCAATAAAATAACAAATATGGACAAATCATGCTCAATAAAGGTTTACAGATGAAAACAAATTTCAAAATATGTTAGCTTCGTGCTAAAAGTGTAATATAAACTTTTAAAAATCATACAACAAGCCAAGTAAATTTTATGAGGAAACGCAAAATGGTTAAGCTCAGCCCATGTGATTTTTCTGATTTTTTTTTTTACAATTTTGCGTGTCATTTTTTGAACAAATTCAAAGAAATATCCACTTTTCTAAGCCTATGAGATGATATAATTCTCCTCCAGAGAAAAAATTTGTTTGTATCATCTGTCCTTAAGGGTATGGAACTGCGAAGTATGGCAGTGATCATATGAATTCGAAGTAAACGATCCGTGAAAACGATAGAAAGGTCCTCTTGAAACAACAGCGGTTGGATCAGGTGCCTAGATAGAAAAACTGTCTCACAGTGAGCCCTCTTAAATGATCAGATGAAGGGAGTTGTTAAAAATGTGGAAATTTCTAGTAATTATTAGCTATAAAACGACCCAAAGAAGGCTTTTGGAGACCTGGCTCCAAGACCAGAAAACCGATAGCAAAATTAAGTCAGCATTTTAAATAAGTATAACTTTAAAATAATTTTGGAAATAAATCAGAATTATATTAATCATGAGTTTGAATTTTAATATTTTATTCCCATGAAACTTCTAAAACATGCTAAGTGGCATAATAGCAGAGATCTTTGCAATATAAATTTTAATGTATGATCTTGGAACCTGGTCTTCCAACAATCTTTTGAAATTCAGATGGACATTTAATATATTTTTTAATTAATAAACCTGTTATTTATACTCCCATAAAACAGAATTCATAAAAAAAAATATCCTACACGAAAGGAAAAAAACACTTGCTGTGGCCTTCAACGTTTCATTGACATAAATCGACGACGTTCTATATATTATCAATTGTTTCTTATCGAGAGCGCGATCAATGTTTAAACCTAAAATATAAGTTGATGTTTCAGAGATTTCAACTGTTTAATTTAAAGAGATTTTAACTATTTTGTATAAAAACTGTCTTTGATGAAGTTATCACAGAGTCTGAAACAACTATTTCCTATCTGGATATTTTACTTAAAAAAGACGTTAAGGTCAAGATTTAGTAAATGAAAGGTGCCTATCAAATTTGTTTCCTTTAGCTTTACAACTTTAGCTTGGTCAAATAGTGTTTGGGGCATAATTTGAGGTAAACTTAAAAACTGTATTTTAAACTGTCATTTTCAATGAAAAATTAAGAAAACCAGTCATGAATATGGGAGTTTTTTCATATTCGACAGAGGAAATGTATCAAGATTGCCTACAGTCTCTCAGAAAACGGTAATTAGTATGTTCGTTGCCTCTTCTTTAAATCAATATCAAATTTTATATAGGTATCCGGTTTTCTTTTCATATGTTTTAAATTTGAATGTCATGAAAATATTTTAAATAAAGCTAAAGTGAAAAAAAGAAATTGATTATGACGTTAATGGTAATTAGTCTAACATTTACCAAGACTTTAATGATAAACGTAAACGTGATGACTTTAACTTTTCTATCATCAACTTCCCTTACCTTTGCAGCAATATACCTTCATCATCTGCATACAGAGTTTATATTTTACAGTTAATTCGGTACGCAAGAGCATGCTCTACGTATGAACTATTTCTAAAACATAGTAAATTATTGGTGAACAAGTTGATGAGACAAGAATAACAGCAGTCCCGTTTAAAGTCATCATTTCGAAAGTTCTATGGTCAATACAATACAATTTATCACTGAGTCAAATGCTGACTGATATTTTTCATACTAATTGTTAGTCCATTATTTATACGCTGAATTGACGACGGATTTTCCGTTATTTCCCGATCAAGACAAGGGGCACACGATGGGTGTGACCGGTCGGCAGGGGATATGCTCACAATTCCATGGCACCTGATCCCACCTCTGATGTTTCGGAGGTACGTGTTTGCTCTGTTCCTACTTTGTATTGTTTTATTGGACTTTTGATCTTGAATACTCTTCGTTATCTCTATTTGTTTCATCAATACACAGGGCTCACGGTGGGTGTGATCAATTAAAAGGGAATGCTTTATTGCTCCGAGGAACCAGATCGCACCACTAAAATTTCTAGGATTCCTGTTTTTGACCTATTCAATGATTTGGTCACTGTTTGTTATCTTCAAGATCATGATGTCGAAGAAAAAATTAACAAATGGACGTTGCAGTATAATCATTTTATTTTCAATAGTTCCTGCAAGCTATCAGTGACAGTTTAATATTATGATTTACAATGAGGGGTGCCAAAGAGTCACAGTCAATATTCAATTTTACAAATCGGCTTGTTGCCCCCTTAGTTCCAGAATCCAGTGACGACCGTTGCAATCAGACACAACCAGCATGTATCTCTTTAAACCTGTCCCGGTTTTCATTGTAATCCTCTTAGTAGCGTCAAAGATTGTTCTTTTGTTGACAAAAGTCAACTAACAATCCGGAAAGGAGACGGTAATGGAGTCGTCTTTTATACTCATCATAATCCCTGTCAGTCCTAATGGATGATCCATTGATAGACAGAGAGCAAATACTCCATCAGACCTGTGTAATACCTTTGAAGTGCTGGAGGAGGAGCAGACGAGAGCAAATCATTCTTATTCTTCTGATAGAGAGTCTGTTTACAATAGATTTGTCCGCGTTTGATTCCATTGTCGGTCAAAATGCCGCACGGTCAATGGACCATTTAAAGAGAAGAGCAGGAATAGTTATATAGTCGACACTGTGGGAATGAATCAAATTTGAGTTTTATTTTTATTTCTTACATTCTAGTTTGGGGTGGTCTACCTATTGTAAACTCCTTCGGAGTTCTTATTTTGCAGATTTGCAATTTTCTTCGATTTTTAATCAACGTTCGTTGCAGTTTATGCCCTTTATTTTATGTATTCGCCGATGAATATCCAGATTACATGACATCGTTGTTGCACAGTTGTCATTGGTAAATTGCGCATTTCAGTGATGTACCAGTGATAAGTAATTGTTCGATACAAGTGTCATGTTTTAAGCTTCGGTGTTATATGTCAGGCCTCTGTGAGGGAAACTGTTTTTTACTCTACATGTCCCCACATGTCTGTTCGTTGCTTGAAACAGAAGCTGGAAGAGAGTGACAGGATGGTATTACTAACACATTTATTTTACGCTTGTCTCGGGTGTATTTAGTTTTTAATTACCATTGATTATGAATACTTCAGCAAGTCACTGCTTATAAGTTTTCAACACGGGAGCAGATGTTGATTTATTATTAACAGTGTATATCGTGTTCAATGAACATTGATCGCGGCTATCAAATTTAACTGCGTAGAGATACAGCTTTACGTGAGGATACAAGTAATAGTCGCTGTTAATTTCGACATTGACACACCATGGATTCGGAAGATAACTCACTGACAGCTAAATTCTAAAATGATTACGAAACGATATACATAAGTAATTAACTGGAACAATTAAATTACTGGGGCTCAGTAATTTTAGCTTATTGTGGCTCTTTATACACAAAGAATTATTACGGCATGTAAATATGCATAGTACGTTCATCCAACGGGTCATTGCGAAAGAAATCACTCTTACAGGCTACAACAATCACCGAAGTATAATACAATTGAAAACTTATTTCTATTACCATCCGATTTAAGATTTAACATTTTATTCTTGTGGAAATCTATATATTTCTTTGACTTGTTTAGGCATCGCAACTCTTAAAAAAGTTGAAAATAGATTTTTCAGTATTTCATTTACGTGACTCACTTTGGTTGATCATGAAGCATTACTTTCTTAAGTATACAAAAGGCATGAGCTTATCCCACTTGGAGGTAGGTCTGTCGAATCCAGTTGCGTTTTTTGTCTGCTTGTTTGCTTTAAGTTCTTAAAGAATATTCAATTTTCTTGGCAGCAGAGGGTTACAAAATTTAGACCTGCAATCAGCGTTAATGGTCATTGACCATGAAGGAATATGTCAATATTTCCAGCATCTACGGTTTAACGACAGGTCAGCCTCATCACTCGCCACGTCCTGTGAAACATATGGAGATAACGAACAGTAATCAAGATCAAAAGGCCATAATACAATACGAAATAGGAGCAGAGCAAACACGGACCTCCGAACATCAGAGGTGGAATCAGGTGCCATGGTGGAGTTAGCATCCCCTGCCGACCGGTCAGATAAAAGGATTCGAATTTCGCGACTTAAGGACAAACTATAAAAAATGAATACTGAAACTTAAAGCCTAAACATAGCAAGTCCTGATCTTTCAGTTGTCAACAGAACTTCATACAAATAATAAATTCTGTCGAAGATTGTGCCAGACCTTCGTCTAAAAATGAAAATGTATGACCGGAACACTTTGTCAGAGTGGAAATAGACCTTAAATGATTCGTATAAGATTTTAAAAGGCAAACTGCAAACAATCCTCTGTTTTCACTGAACTGAAAGCGATGACGGAGTTAGAAGGATTACATGAACAAAATGTTATGGTACCAGCAGACAATGCTGGTAAAGATAACGTCTTTGTCTGTTAAGCTCATTTTTTGTAACAATTTACTGTATTTTGGAAGAATTTGGTTTTAATTCTACTTCTTGAAATCCAACATACACTCACTGATCACTTTATAAAGAATAAAATCTTTAAAATCATATTTTAGTGGTAAATAATTATTTTATCTACCAGCCAACCAGGGTGATTTCGATCTAACCTGCTGTACTGGATTTCTGTACTTTTATAAAATCCTTACAAATATACATTGCAGGGTCCAGCAAATGCTTTACCAATTCCTTATTTTTACTCCTTACAAAAATATTGGTACCGCATACTCTAGAAGTAGTGTACATTAGATGTGTATTCCAAAGAGTTTTAAACTCTTAAATTTTCATAAGTCTATAATATTAAAATTTACACCTTTTCTTCACTTTACGCATAATTCCTCATGATGGGTGAATTGAGTGATATAATTTTTGTATTACGATCAGAGCCAAGTCCAATCATTACATGTTTACATTTAAAATCTATTTTCAGGTAAACGCTTGATATGTTCCATATTTGTTCTTTGACCTTGTTTTAACCTATCACTGGGTCGATTTTTGGCTGACTTGTTTCGTGCCAATTGTGAGGTCTTTGTTTTCAAACTGAATTTTTAAACGGGATGTTTCGTCCATCTGATTAATACATTGGGCTAACAGCGAGTGTGACCGGTCGAGAAGGATTGTTTCGTCCTCTTAGGCACCTGATCCCGCCTTCGGAATGGGTCTATGTTGCCCTCTTCACACATATGTATAGTTTATAGGTTTTTAAGATCGATCTCTGTTCGTTATCTTCATCTAGGCTTGATTGAGGAGCCACGCGGGCGGACATAAGGTCAGGGGCCCGTTTTACAAAAGAACTAACGACTAAGACCAAAAACTTCACATGATTGTAAAATTTTTCAAAATTAATAATTCTCTTTGAAATTGTTTGCCTAAAAATATCTTATCACATTCCTTTTTAAAGGGTTAAAATAATTTTCGATATAATGGTAATAAAAAAGTTTTATGAAGAAATAAATTTGGTCTTAAGTCGTAAGTACTTTTGTAGAACGGGCACCTGTTACGTAAAAGGTCTCTCACTGCTTTATGGCCATAATTGTCCAGATCCCAAACTGGACGCCCAAACCTGAGTGATATATTTTTGATTATTTGTCTCAAGGCGAACAAAATACCCAACAACCCCAAATTGTAAAATTTGACCCCTTTTATTGCTTTTCCTAACCTGATGGCAGGGATTAAATAAATGATTCAAAATATTACCTTGACCTTGACTTGGACAAAGGTAAAGGAGTACCTAAGCATTTATATTCTCTATCCCAGCAATTTAAAGAAGAAATTTTATGTAAATCCTATCATGGTACATCTGTAATATTTATTGCAAAATTGAAATTGGCCATAAGAATATGCTCAAACAGAACAGTCAATTGATAATATCTAGAATAGTTCACCTAATCTCATATAATAGTTCGAGTGAGATAACAACAGAATAATAAAAAATCTCATCGTTTTGTGTTGTTTTTATAATGTTAAACTCTTGAGGTGAGAGGTTTGATATTGATGCAGAAATCAAAAATGAAATTTCGTAATGTGAAATGTCGATATACACATTCCAAACCCGAGATTGGATATCACCAATATAAAACATTGCATAATTCATTGCGATACCCTAAATATCATTACTCAGTCACCAACATTGCTTCATAATTTATATTTTTACTGGACCCGCCACCCAAATTTTCAGATTTTACTATAAATAATACACAAGTCTGCATTCAGATCGCTGGGTGCATCATGAAAGTTTCCCCCGCTGATGAAAAGCAATCCACTTCTGCATTATAACAGGTGTTGGGAAATCGGGATCGGGTTTCCATTTATTTCGAACACCTGTATAGGGCAGCAGACGAGCGTTACGTATCACTAGATTTACTCTTTTCAGCCCGACTCCCATGATGCGACTGAGAGATTCCCCTGGTCCTGCACACCGTGCACATTCGGTCTACTATGATAATGACTCCATTGTTTGGTTAAATTTCATACACTCCACCAATTTGCTTCTGACTCAAGGTATGTCTGACACACTTGCTGTATCAATGTTTCAAACAACATCATGGACTAGTGACCAAATCAGATCGTAGCTTTCAGTAATGAAATGAGTTACAAATGTTTGCTTTCATATTTATTTTAATAAACGGTTACATGATATAATGTGAGCCATTCATCCAAGGGGGGTCTCCAGAAATTCAAGAGTTAAAACGGACGACAAGACCTTAGGCATGGCACGTGTATTTTCTGATATGTAATGTTACTATGCTCCGTGCTGTGAAAAAGCATGCAATCTAACGTAAGATCCCTTACAACAAACTTTATGAAAATAAGAAACGCTTCACATTATTTTCTAATTAGTGCTCATTCATAAAATAGCAGTAGGGGAACCAGAATTATGAAATATTGGACCCCTCTTTCGATTCCATACTGCAAGCAATGACAACTTTGCTGACGCGCCTGATCATCAGGTGTCCTTGGCAACGTGGGTTCTACATGTAAAAATCATTGGGAAGAATCTTGAAGACAGTCATTTGATGATAAAAATAACACAGTTAATCGTTAACATTTCTTACACCCACTCTATTTATTATGTGTATATCTGTTTCTGTTTTTTTTATATTGCATGCGTAAAAATTCTTAAGGTTTCGTCAAAGGTCAACATGTCCAAAAATTTAATTTTACAATAGCTCCAAAACTATGTGAAGTAAAAGGTCAAACTTTAAAGAGTTTATAAATATATAATTGATTAACAGATAGAAGGTATTATTCGATAACAAATACTTGGAAAAAAATATTTATTGAGAAAAATTCTTTTTAAAAAATGCATATATATATTTTTAAATACACCTGATTAATTCAATGCCTTTAGTGAAAGCCATCATTGCAGAAACAATAAATGTTTATCAAAAGGGCAAGTTTGACTTAAGGATGTACAACACACCTACCCCCAAAAATTCCTGTCGTTTAATTTTCGTTCTTTTTGTATATATAGTACATGACTATATCTACTGCATGTATGCATATTTTGGACAAAATCGTTCGAGTGGTTTTTGGACAGGAACTTCCGAAAGTTACCCCCCTTTAGTTGTTTACAAGGAGAGAAAATTTTTAATCAATGAACTACTTAAACCTTGATTTTCAAAAAAACCAGGTTAGATATAAATGTCAAATTTCATTGGCTTATTCCTTAAACCATTTAACACAAAAACAAAGTCATCTTTTTGATATGCATATCATCAAAACAATTTTTAAAGACCTTAAACTGAAAAATTATGAATTTTCTAAGCCTTGAAAATTGCATATTTTTCAAATTCAAAATTTTTTTGTGAAAAAATCTGTCGTTTAATTTTGGTAAAAAACTTTCTTTAGGTAGCTGGTAGTAAAAGTAATCTTCATAATTTTTTTTTATAATTTTTGAACGACCAGTTTTGATTTAATAGCGGAAAATTATCCCCTCCCCCTTTCTCAATAAATCACGTTCCCGCGCGTCTTTCAGACGGGGTCGATCACTTTGTTATATGAATCTACAAATACACAGTAAAAATAATTAAATAAGAATATTGGTTTTGCTTCAAAAATATATAAACTTACAAATTTAAAAGTTATAATATGTAAAGCGTATTTAAATGTTGATTTTTAGGCAATTTTTGAATACCCCTATCACCCCCACCCCTTCCTTTTTTGCGTCGCAGACCATTATCGTTTGACGAAACGTCGTTTACGGTGCAAATATACTGGTATTTCGTCAAGAATCCCGGAGGCATGCATTAGTTTTTAAATTCATGAATGCAGAATAAATATTGACTACTCTTTTTATATGTATCAGGAAAAAATTACTGAAAGATTTTAGTGTTTAGTCCATATACGTATGCGTTATGCATTCCATATCACATGAAACCTCGATACGAATTCAAGTTTTGTTGAACTTGAATATGTTGATTTTTAATTTTATTTCTTTTATTTTATTTATTAAAAAATGGTGTATGTTCAACTCTCCTGTGATATAAATGGAATAATTGTAGTTTCTTTCATGTCATTATTTCAAACGAGACAGTATGTGGCCGTGGGGATACATCGACATTTGCATTATATAGATGTACATGCACCCTCATGATATTGTACGTACGCAGTGGCATTTCTTTCATTGTCGTCGCTTCTAAAGTTAAAATGAAAATTCCGTATTCGTCCACATTAACTTCAAAATATCAAACATTAAACTCTTCATCTATTTCAATTTATATCAAATCGTACATTGATATTTTTTTTAAAAATCTTATGGGCTACGTTTTGTTTTGATTCGAGGAAATGCGAACCGACATTGTTGACAGAAAGTTAAAGTTACGATTTGCTGCAATAGGATATTCATAAATGCAGATAATTTCAGTACAAGTGAACAATTCTTTTCAATTGTATACTTACATTGTGTATATGAGGTCTGTAGTATTCAAATCTCGGATTTATCAGGTCTTGCTGTAAATGTATCTGATTCTGTGGAAAACCGTGAATAAAGGGAGGAAAATAAACATCTCCTACATTTTCAGAGTTGTTCCTCTTTGATCAATAAGGGTCTGAGAACAACATCGATTTTACATTGTAAAAAGTTTTTTGTTTATTTATTGTTGTTTTATTTAATTAAAGAAGAAAACCAATACATTTATATCGTGTATGCACAAATTGTAATGAAGATCATTAATCGGAATGTTATATAGCCAATTGTACATAATGAGAATTAAAATAAATTTTCAGAATAAAATAAAATGCTGCGCTTTGATAAAAAATACAATTTATTGTATATGAAATGAAATGATATAATCATTAAGGGATGGTATTTTATGTCTTGCTTTTTACGGAGTTTAATCGGGTTAATTAAAAAAAAAACTTATTGATTGAATACGATACGGACAATCACAGCCAAGCCCCATATCCCAATTTTCTTTCATGATTGATATACATCGGGATCGTTTTACTCGTCGTTCTGACGCTTTATTTTTGACGTTAAATTTGACGTCACGTCAAACGTTCAATTGAAATCGCAAGAGTTATCTCCCCCAGTGTGTTGTACGTCTTTAATAGATAGCCTCTGGAAAGTTGTTTTCCATGTTTATTTTGTCCAAATATTAAGATCTGAAACAAAGTACATTGCAAATGGCGGATTTTATAGGGGTCATGTCTTTATACATGTCATGCTTTCAATAACATCCTTTCAGAGACCATTCACATCCAACTTGCCCTTCATTGATAAACATGTATTATTTCTCCAATGATAGTTTTCCCAAAAAAGGACAGATTTAAGCAGGTGCATTTTTCTTTAAATATGCACATTGTTTTGATACAATTTTTCTCAAAAAATATCTTTTTTTTAATGTTTGTTTTCAAGTGATACTTTCTATCTATTAGTCAGTGATATATTTATAAACTGTAAAAGATTTGACTTTATTCCTCACATAGTTTTGGAGCTATTGTAAAAATAAATTTTTGGACATGTTGACCTTTGACGAAACCTTAACAGATCATTTGCAGTATGTATGATTAGCTGAAAAAGACCACTTATGCAATGGGCACTGGATGGCAGGTGGCCTTCAAAGTGTAATTTCTTCTGGGCTGTACAATTGTACATCATTTTCAGGATACGATTTGTCTTTTTTCTAAACTCTGTCAAGTTGTAAAGACATCTGATTCTGACTGAGCTTTTGTTTTTGATCTTATTTAGTTGTAAAGAATATGTCTTTGTAACCTTATCTTTATTTTCATTTTTCATAAGTCCTCTTTTTCTTGTCGAATTGCTACGACTATAATTAAAGAGTCTGGTACGATAGATTGATTTTTAACACCCAAAACACTCAGGAAGTTGTTTTAAAAACAATGAACAATTCACAAATAGATAATGTTTGTTCGGTGTTAATACGTAGCCCCTGCTATGATGATTTATGCTTGATCAGATAAGAATCCAAAACGAGAGTCAACATGATATATTTTGGCTCCTAATGATTTCTCACAAGACTGCGGTTGCCTCATGAACAAGACATTGCGCACTTGGACTACAGACTTGGTGCAAAAAGCATGAAAATGGAATATGATCATTAAGAAAATAATTGCATACCTACGAAATATTTAAAGTTCAACAGGTCAGTCAAAATATACGCCTTGATTGACCCGAACGAGCAGAATAGGCATACGATAAGATCTCGAGTATTTAGGAGGTTAGATTTTTATCAGGCATTGGGTGGGGAAGGCAACAAAAGCTAATATATCATGTAACAGACGAGAGCTGTGTTTTCTCTTTCTCGTAATCAATCGCTGCTTACAGGTTTACATCCCTAATGATACACGGGGTAGCTCTAGCGTGAGGCCTCAATGCAATACACAATTCTTCCACGTGGGGGTTTCAGGTAAAACCTATTACAGTAAACACAAGGTTTCATTTTGAGATTTTGGTTGGTGATAGCGAAAAGCAGCTTGACATGAAATACCTGCCTGCTGAAACAATACGGTGTCTATTTCGGCAATATAAGACATTTCTAAATGTTGTGGCAAATCATCTTTGATGAGGTCTCTATCTAAAGTTTCGCTCCGTGATGCCAAGAGGTCGCTTTTGACATCTGTGGGACAAGAGAGGTTCTTTCTTGTACTTCTTTAGGAAAAGAATGCGCTCTCTTCAACTCTTTTGAGTTTTAGCCAATTATTACATATCATTTTAAGCTACAAATTGTGCATTCGTTGATACTGTAAAATACAAAATTCAAAAAAAAAATTCTTTAGAAGACAATGTTTTCTCTTCCGGAGAAGATGTCGAGAAACTCCGTCTTTAGATGCGGGCATTATCCGAACGGTCCAGATGTATGTTTTAAACTTTCTGACCAGAGAATACCTGTTGGTATCATTTACAGGTAATAGTAGTAATACTAGTAGTATTCACTATTCAGAATCACTGAATTTAAACAGAAACCAGATGTTAAGGATTCCAAGAGTCTAACAGTTTCACATTGCGATAACAGGAAATGACGTGACTACTAGAGGTAATCGCGTCGTATCGAGTTAGACATATCTGTGTCGTTATGCAACAACTTTACTCGGTCTAAAGTGTTGAAGCTGTGTTTTAATCGTTTTGCTATGCATAGTTGATAGTTGAGAGTCTACCAAGTAAAGTATCTAAGATTTTGGAAAAGCCTTTGGTGGAATCTATTTGTCGATGACTGAAGCGTCTACTTTTATAGTGGCATACTTAATAAATATCGTGTTCAAATATTGCTTGTTAGAAAGTCGGGTGACTATAATATCTGGCGCAGAAATGGCTTTAGTGATAGACAAGTAATGGCAATACTAGTATCTGAACGAACAGTATGGAGCAGGTATTTTCAAATTTCACAGAATTAAAACCGAAGCAACAAATATCATTCCCTCGTAAAAGTGCCAAACTTCAGTCAGGGGGAAGGATATAATATTCAGCTTTAACATTTTTACGGTGTGTGTAGCGTATTTTAATTGTACATATTTTGCTGGATGCGTTCTCTTTAATCCTACATGTCAAGGTTCGGCTCACCAAAGATAGAAACATTACTGCTTTGAATGACTCCCTTCCCTAATTTGTACTTCAACACAATCGTGATGAGACTATCTTTAAAATCTTCGTATTCTCTCTATTGTAATGTGATTTGAATGGAAAGACGATAAAACCAACTATAAAAGAACTTTGTCAAACCAAACTTATAATAAAACCGATATCAAGAGTCTACCAACCCCCCAGTTAGGTGCTATCAAATTCCGGCACTGTAAATCGGCTCCATACATGGTCCTTCATAAATAAAATCTTGAGAGTCTAGATTGCTCGCTGCAATTATATTTCAGTGTTCAGTTGCAGTGAAAAATGGGATCGGGCTCAGAATTTGCATATTGAAGCGGCATTAACATACATCCCTGTAATTATTGAGCTCCTACACTGCACCCCTTCTGAGCTAATTTACATATATTCCCCAGGTATCCTATTCCAGCAAGGTATGCGCCAAGTCATCCTGTTTTATTAGATAGCGTCAATTGTCTCTTGTGACTGAAATAATTTGTCTTACATCGTGTTGTGACATAACGAATTATGGAAGATCTCTTGATATTCAAACATAATATCAACACCTCATACAGATCATGTAGAAGGTTAGAAAGTATAAATAGCCGTGTGATCGATGTCAATTGGCTCAGAATTGTTCCACAATGTCGGATCAGCAGCATAGCTAGATTTACCCTACAGCATCCTTCTTTATCAGAGAACAACTACTAAATACAGGATTTATATCGAAGCAAAAAGTAACCCTTTAATCCGCGGAAAGAAGAATTACAGTATTAAATATTTTTGTATGACATAAAGGGAACATTGATCTTGTTGATTGTATAATTGTACCCTGAATTCGAGTGAGTACTTGGAGATTTATTTACTGGGTCATATAAAAAACCTAGTACAGTGGGGTAACTGATATTAATTTAGCAATAAATGTCGGTACGGTGCATCATCTAAAATATCCATCAGCGGCATGGTAGGTTTATAAAGCTTAACCCACAATGGCGTGATAAAGAAAGAACATTTGAATTATACAGGGAACGAGTACATATTACTTTATATAGGTCGGATGTTAACGATTTAGTCAACTGATGCAATGTTCTAAAAAGTTGTTTTTTTTAATATTAATATTTCAGGTATTTTATTCAATTACTAGAATACTTAAGTTATCGATAGTTAGGGAATATCAATTTTGTTTATTGGTAATGACTGTATAAAGTCCCGAAAATCGGAGAAACTGCGTTCTCTCTACAATTATTTATGTCCTCAATTCAGATGGAATCGCGTGCTTCGTCTTAAACAGATGTAACTCCAATATTGGCGCCTTGATTTGTCTTTCTATAACAATCATTTTCTGTTGAGCCTGACATCACTAACGCGCCATCGCTTGATGCTGACGCGCTAAACGTTATTGTTTAGGGTCCCCTGTTAGTAATATATCTAATTCCCAGGAATCCACAAACAAGCCTGCAGACTAATGTCTTCACTTGCGGTGCGATCTTTCAAGAGAAATGCACAACCGTCACGAAGCCGTCTCACCGGTCTCCGAAGTGTTCCTTATAATATATCGCTGGTTTAGCGTTTTCCTTGATTCAGCGCCCGAGCGCACGGCTCTGTGGAGACTTGGATATTGGAGGCTCGGAATGGACATCCGTGCCTCATGATAACCCCACGAGAGTCGTTACAGACTTCGTCACTGAATTTACGATCAGGCGATATTCTAAGAAAGTAGTACGAGACTCCTGGCGCCCTAGACAATAATGCAAAAATTCAAAAAAATCAGGACATGAAGTTATTGATAGGAAATATATTAACTTGCTTTTATTGAAGAATAAAGTCTCCTCTTGGACAAGTAGGTCAAAGTTGAAAAACGGCAAGGACAAATAATTTGTGGTAAGAAAATTCAAATCCGCTCAGTGTACAAGAAATGTATTTATATACTGCGTACTGTATTTGTTAAAAATCTAAATATTTGTGTCGCTGAAGACCTGTCTTTCAGAGTGGAAATGTCGAACCACGGGAAGTCAAATATCCCGTCTCCGCTGTTTACAGCGATTCATCGACTACAAAAGGAAGTGCTTCCGCAGAAAAATGTTCCCCAGCATGTGCCTTATACAAGAAAGAAAAACCTAGATTTTTCGCTTTATAAACTGGTCTGTTTGTATGACTTTGATTGTTATTCAAAACACAACATTGGATTTCAGCAAGCGATTTTAATTTAATGCAGACACGAATTCCGGAATGGTCCGTTTCTTCTCGTCTAGCCGACGTTGGTTTCTATTTTTCTTTACAATAAGAATAATGTTACAATGTTTTTTTTTTGTAGAATCGAAAGCAGGCAATTACCACATATTAACGCAGTAACATTGCAGTATCTGCCGTTTGGCGCAGTTCATCTAACGCTTTGTGTCTTTTTCCACGTGCAGCCGGGGTTGCAAGACCGATATTATTCAACACAAACCAATATTTAATTGTAATAAATCGTGCGCTTTAAATTGCGTCAGCATTTGTAAACGAGACATAAAAATTTCCGATGGATTTTTCACATGTTCATTTTATATTTTCTGGAATAATAAAGTTGGATTTGCATTGTTTACTGTGTTTTTGAGTTCCCGGAGACAGCGTTTTGGTAAACCGAAGAAACAAAACTGCTCATCATTTGATCGTGAAAGTGCCAGAACTCGAGAAAAAACTCGTCACGTAATTTTCCACAACCAAATATTAGTGGTTGTAAAAGAGGAATTTTCTTCGACAGGAAAACAATGTTCTGATCTTGGCAAAGTTCACCAATTTCAGCACGTTATATATGAATTTTTAAAAAAAGAGTTTCTGGTATGCATTCGCCAATATTATATAATTTCTTTCCAGTTTAATAAAATATGTCATTAAAAAAGCTTTGTTTAAGGTTTGGTTTTTAAAATTCTTTAAAAATCAATATCAGAGTCTGATCTCAATAAATATTACTTTTTAAAAATAGAAACATGAAAATATATTCACTGTGTACACTCGTCATTCTCGGAATTTATAAATGTTCATTCTTGCAGTGGTAAAGTTTTCACTGGGTCCTGTTTAAGTGTCAGTTCTGTTGTATATAATATCTTTGCTGGCATTATTCTACCCACCACGCTATAACCCACAAAATGCTTTCTGAAGTAAACGTCCTTGCTTTTACATGCTTCGGGCATACACATTAATTTAAGTGTCAATTGCTTAGAATTAAAACGAACCCATCATTAGGATCACACCCTATTCTCACGGAGAAGCGAGGATATATAATTATCAACCACCTATAGCATGAATACGAAAATAACAATTAAACGTTTTACTGAGCCAGATCAAGAAGTGCTCTGCGAGTTTCCTATTAACTCTTCGTTTTTCGCGCAGGCTCGATAAAAATTTTCTCTCCGGGTGGCACAGGTGTTTGGAAATAAAATGGCGGTGTTCCGTAGTGATTGTCATATTATAGTGACACTACAAATAGAATTTGATGGGACCGTAATTTCAAATCGCATTTCATATTGCTCTGTACTCTTCAATTAAGTTGTGGGGGCTATCGCAGAGGGTTTATCGCCCTCAATCTGATGTTTATTTTCATGTTGACTGCAAAACTTCTATCCACAATAACAATTTATACATTTTAAAATTCCAAAAAAAAAATTAAATCTTAAAGAAGGTGAATTAAATTTGATATACTGACAAGCAGGGTTAGTGCACAGGGGCCTGTAACATACTGTATTTGATTTTACGTAATCACTATATGTATACAAAAAGAGAAAGGGAAACAACGTCAGCTCGAATTTACACAGGGTCGATCTCGGAAATGACTCGTGTTTTCAATAAAATACCTTGCAGTTCGTGAAATAACGTCTGAGATCATTCAGTAATAATCACTCTTTAGTAAAAATACCATCGCGGTCATTTAAGAATCGTGTAAGTCGTGTTTTGCAGATCCGATATCCTGTCATGCAAGTGATGTAGTTTAAGTCGTCCACTAAATTCGCTAAACATTGCATCCAATATTTAACGCAAGATGTGATTGGTCAATGGTGCTTTTCTAGAACAGATCTGACCAATCACGCTCCGCCTTTTACCAATCATGGGTTTTTCCAAAATGTCGTCTGTTCTGGGCTCGAGCCTCTCTGTGAACGAAAAAAGCTACCGTATGTATCCAAATCGGAGATGTTGTACCTTTTAATTGCAATTAACAAAAGAAAAAGATGATTTTCGTGAACGCTGGACCTTTACTTTGTGTTTTCCATCTCCGGAAAGACTTCAAAACTGGAGAAAATGTGCGAATTTTACCTCGTTTTAGTAGAGACTTAAAGTACCGTATATACTCGCCTATAAGTCGGTATATATTTTGGGAGTTAAATATTGGTCTAAAACTCTATGTCCGACTTATAGGCAAGTCATAAAGAGATTGGTATCTTTCTGGAGGGTGAAATATAGTATCTTATTTGCTTTTCCGATGATAATCGAAGAAAATGTCTGGATATATGTGAAAATTAATGCATTCTTAGATTATATAATGAAGTAAAAGTATAAAAAAATTTTTACATATTTTAACGATTTTATCTGTAACAATTTTATCTGTATTTTAAGTGAGCATTGCCTTTTTGTTTAAGATTAAATATCAGTGTCATTTCGAAAAATATTAATTGAAACTAGGTTAAAATATTATGTATTTACTTGAAATTGTCACAAGATTTTGGCAAAAAATTTGTACCGACTTATAAGCGGGTCAATAACAAATCCCTCCAAAATAACGTCAAAAAATACAACCGACTTATAGGCGGACCGACTTATAGGCGAGTATATACGGTACATTGACTCGCACAACGGGATATCGAGTCAGTATTACCCAACTTAAACGCTATAAAAAGTAACGAGGTTTCTGTTTTATTAAAGAATATTTATTGTAGTATGATTTCTAGTTATAATTTAATTGGCTACATTCTTTTTTCTATGAAATACGAAATATTTCCGAGATCGACCCTGTGTAAATTCGGGCTGACGTTGTTTCCCTTTCCTTTTTTGTATATATATAGTGATTACGTAAAATCAAAAACAGTATGTTACCGGCCCCTGTGGGTTAGTGTTATACTAAAGTAATTCTCAAGTTTAAGTAATAAAAATATAGTTAGCATCAGCGTCTATGCAAATATTACAATTATCTTACATTATTGTTCCTCTCTCTCTCTCTCTCTCTCTCTCTCTCTCTCTCTCTCTCACACACACACACACACACAACATCACGAGACAGTTTCAATCCACCTTAATGTAAAGGATGAAGATATCGAATGTACGATCTCCAAAAATTGTCAAGAAGAAGGGCTGAAGAAAACGGACCCCTGGAGATATCAGAGTTGGGATCAGGTGTCTAGGAAGACTAAGCATCCCTCTTGAAAGATCAAACTGGCCGTGAACCCATTTTATTGTTTAAGAACTAAAATTTAAAAAAAAAAAAAGTGCAGTTAAAACATTACAATGTAAAAATAGTTTAAATAATTTCAGTGGAAATTTGACATTCACAATATTAAAATGTACACAGGAAAAGTGGCTCACATAAATTTTTTTTAAGACATTCACATTAATTTCATGTAAATTCTCGGCATGTGACAGAGACAAAAAACAAGACATTTGAAATTTATTTGAAAAATGCAAGTAATTTTGAGAAATTTTTCATTCTAATTTTAAATGAAGAGATATTTATTTTACATGAAAAGCATACCTGGGTATAGAATAAATATCGTGCAAAAAATAAAAAAAGAACTTCACATGAATAAAAAAATGATATAAATGTCATACAAACTTATTCACATGATATTCGCATGAAAATATTTATATAATAATTTTCATATAATTTATATAATGATTTTCATATAATTTTGAAATAAAAGATAATTACATGAATACCATGTTAGCCACATTTCCCTGTATACATTTTTTTGCAGAAAGTTATCGCTACATGTGCACAAAAGCGCAGATGCGTTACAACAAACTGCGATTTCTACTGCTTATTCTTCCAAAACATGGACAAGTATATATATATATATATATATATATATATATATATATATATATATATATATATATATATATATATATATATATATATATATATATATATATATATAAATTCGAAAATCCACATAATTGTTTTATTTATTAAGCCTGGTCATCGTTTGATATAACTTTTATCCTTATCACAGAAAAGAGTGTAACAGTTCATATTTTAAAGTGCACCATGCTGCACTGAAATTATATGATTATGATAGTGTGCATCTGTATATATTAGCACGTGACTTAATCTTTAGGATTACAAGCGATATACATATAAATCCACCTCTCAAATACTCTGATAAGAATAAAAACAACGGTCGAATTTTCTTTTCGTGCAACCTTCCTCAGAAACAATCATCAAATTTGCACCCGACGTACTTTTTTTCCACATAAAATGAAATTTATATTAAACTTTGCCAGGTGTTTATTGCGTTCCTGCCTCACTCCCGACATTTATATCAAAGTTAGAATTACAGTTTTCTGACTTGATAACAATTAATACGTAGCTAACTTGTCCCCTGAACCCACACTGAACGCACCTGTATGTCACGCGACGTGTACCGCCATTGTTTATACAGGTTACTTTGAGTTCCTTGACTACTAAGCGCAAATTATCTGCATGTAAAAATATCGTGTACGAAATGGATGAAGATTTAATTGGAGCCCTACACTATTAATCTTACTTCTGATATCCTCAAATAATACTCAAAGAAATGTTAAAAACTCGTAAAACTCACGCAGAGTTTGCTCGACATCATTTCATAAAAAGTGACAATAATGAGTACGAGCTAATAAGTGCTTGTCTTGGAAAATGAGAGAGGTCGGACAAATAATATTTATATTTCAATCATATATGCATGCATTTTAATCAAGATTGGTTTAAGTGGTTTTATCTGATCACTTGCACGGAACTCGATTAACACTGACCTCTGCAGTGACCAAAGAAGCTTCTAAAGCTCGAGCAGTTGGAACTTGAAAGGAAGGAAACCTCATTCATAATCTAGATTAAATTTTTTTTATGTTACGTAGTTGATATTTTAGTTTTATCTATTAAAAAAATGATTTGATTTCTTTTCAGCGTCGATATTTTTTTTTAGATTCCCATTTGAAGAACTTCCTGACCTTGAATGATACAACTTATTTTGATAGTCACAAGGTAAAACCCGCCAAAGTTTGGTTGTTTGTATTAACAAAAATCTGCATGTATGATATACCAAGAGTATTTAATTAGATATTTTCTTCAGTATAGTCTATATTGAAAGGAAACTTTGAATTTTCGTTTTAATGAGTTTCCGAATTTGATGTATGTATAGTTATTGTCAGACAGAAAATTAATTATATTTTTCATATCAACTTTGAACACTTGTATGCACAATCAGAATATTTTATAACATAATTTTGCAGATGACCAAAGACAAGGTAATTGAATTAACGAATTTCATTTTTATAGACAAAAATAAGTGTCTGTGAGGTCAAAAAGCCTGAACCTTAATTAATCACTGGGAATAGTAATATAATGTGATGAAAAGTCGTATGTTTTGATGCTATTGATTTGGTAAATTTTTTTCAACAGTGCAATTAAAATTTTCATGAGAAGGAAAGAAAGAGGCTTGGTAAAACATTTAATGTAACCAATTATGTATCTTTGTAAGGATTTTTTTGTACATAAGGAATTTGGTATCTGTATTTGATTGTTTAGAATGATTTACATTAAAATGAAATAATTACATCTGTGTATATTGATTGTATCTTCCTTTGACCACACACGTTTGTTGTTACAGAGAAAATTTCGTTATCAATACTGATTCGATTTTTAACACATTTTATGTAAAGAAACATATATGGATTGGACAGAAGACATTGTTTATTTATGAAGGTTAACAACTAAAATCCATGTAGCTATATCTTCTTTGATGAAAAGAAGCAACTAAAATCAATGGGTTTTTTTTTGTTTTTTTGTTTTTTTTTTGCATACATTGTATTTAATTTGTACAAACAGCTTCTTTATTAATACATTAAGAAACCACATGTTGAATCAGTGTTGATTTACAAGAAGAAAGAAGATGTTGTGTATCTTTAAGATGAAATTTGAATTTTGAAAAAAGGATAATGTGTTACGATAGAACTAAATGTTTATTGTTAAATAAAATATAACTATTTTAATTAGTCATTTTAAAAAAGTAATACATTTGAGTCTGTGTCACTCTTTCATCACTTTTACCTTTGCAGATATGTTTTATGTTTCATTTTAAAAATGTTATTTAAACATCTACAGATCATATCATATATCAGAACTTTGTAATTCATGTTTACTAAATTTTTGTAATAGCTAATTAATAATTAGATACATGTATTTTACTTGTTCATCTTAATCTGCTATATTCGTGTACATTGTAATATCATATAAGGTTTTAAAGATAGACTACATGTATTTTGTTTAAAAGGTCTTTGGAAAATACTCTGCAGGTACTTCTAGAAAAAAATAGATCTCATATATGGGATCAGTTCTTAAGAGAATAAGATTCTCTACCGTAAAAGTAAATAAATTCTCAAAATCTTAAAGTTGTTGGAATATTTCTCCCTGAAATAGAGTCTTGTGGGTGTAGTATTAATATCGTTTTTCTGTTTTGACAGTTGAAGGAAGAAAGGGCTGGTGACAACAAATATTTCTGCTGTCATTGTGTATAGTGTACAACTAACACTTAATGACGATATAATTTGGTAAACCCCGTCTTATGGTTAAGAATCCTTGTATGGCTGATGTAGCGTGAGTATTTGATATTATTGTAACACGACCACTGGGACACATTTTACCCTAACCACAATCATGACGCTCTTCTATCTTCCAAACTCCTACATACATACCTCGAAAGGGAGACCAGCCCAAAACTAGCGTGCTCAGAGTCACCCAGCGGACAGGTGATGTAATTGTAGATAGTATAAAAATAATGTTAAAAAGAATTTTATTTGTTAACAGTATAAATATCAATATATGGTGAGTTAAACCAACATGAAATTCTAAATTTACAACATTTTGTTTTATCATCATGCAGACAAGTATACGCTGGTTTGATTTAAGTAAAATATTAAAAGTGAATAGTAAAAATAAAAAAAACACATTTTGCAAATATTAACAATTACACGTGTATAAATATAGCAGAAGGCATTCTTGACATTTTTGTTTCTAAGTCCTATAGATAGTTTCAGTTTTTGTGTACCCTCCCTCGTCAGTCGGAGCTGACATCTATTTCCTCATCGGACGTTTCAGCAGACGACAGGTCTACGGCATAAGAATGGTTCACAACTAAGGGGCTTTCGTCTGCAGACGACCTACTCTCACAGTCTAAGCCACATTGTCGTGAATGAACCTTTCTATGTCGTTCCAAATTGCTCTTGTGACTAGTAGCATAGTCACACAAATGACAACGGAAGTCCTTTTTTCCATTATGAACAGAAAGATGTCTCTTTAATAAGGCTTTTCTACAAAATCGTCTTCCACAGTACAAACAAACGTAACCATGGGAATGGAATATCATAGAGTGTTCACGCAGAGACGCCTTTGTTCCAAACACTATTCCGCAGCATTCGAGGACTTTGGACGATTGTTGATGCATGGTCAGTAGATGTCTTTTAAGGTTGTTCCTTCTGTCAGTGGTGTATCTACACTGAGGACATGGAAACAGTTTTCTTCCAGCTATAACCGTGTTTTGTAAATCAACGAGGCTAGATTGAGATGATGGAAAACTCTGAAGTGGTTCCGGGTGTAGTGGACGACTAGAATATGACGATTTTTGATCAGCAAGTGTCGTTGCAGCTGCAGACGTGGCAACGAATGAAAGCGAGGCTTGAAGAAATTTCCAGTGGTGTTTATAGTAGTTGATGATGTCCGCAGTACTCTGGTGAAAATAGTGAGCTAACATAGACCCAGGGTCAGGCTTACATGGTGAACACTGTCCACTTTCTGATTTCCATGGCTGGAATAATTTGGTTTCTTTTTGGTTAGGTTTGGTGCCATTCTGTGTCTGTATTACATAGGGGTTAAAACTATAGGTTGGAATTGGTCTGAAAATAATGAAGAATAATGTTAAATGAAGATATAATTCAGTGAATATTTCTTTCAAAACAATCTCAAAGGGAAATTAAATCTATTGAATAAATGAAAATACAATATGATGATTTGACTGCATTCAAAAACGCATGGGAATTTTTTTTACACATGGTAAATTCTAAATTAGCTTAAAATTTAAACAATAAGTAACAATAATTGATTAAAATTTTGGTGTAACGCGCAATTTTTTTATCCAAGTACATGTGTAAATTCATGTAATTATACTCTTTATCACATCAACTTTGTTGCCTACGTAACAAATATAAAATTGTGACAAAAACGAATCAACCCGCTTGAGGTTACACTTGTATTTAAATTTCACACAATTTGAGGGTTTTTTTTAAGCAATCACCTTATTTACTTACATTAATTAAATGAATATTATATTTTAAGGAATTAACTTAATAGCTACCCAAATTATGCGCGTTAAATGTACTTCCCTGTTTAGAGAAAGGTAAAAAAAAAATAGTTCCAATCCAATTTATACAGTATAAATGTGGTAGTTTCTCGAATTTACTTTATTCTTGGAGTATTGAAATATCAAATACTCTATTTAGAGCAGTATGGTCGATTATAAAGAACTAAATGCGGTATATTGCCAATCTTTGCCCCAACAAAAATTAAATTTTGAAAAATTCTTGAAATGTGCTGAATTCTATAAATTATATGAGAAATATAAATCAACAGAACATATTATAGTTTCAAAGTAGTTAATCGACCATTTTTGTTTTTATGACGTCACAAACTAGTCCGATTTTATATCATTGTTTTAGAAAGAGGACAAAATGGACAAAATTTAAACAATCTTTAAAATTTATAGAGTGCAAGTTTGCGCAGGAACGACATTTACACATTTCATTGATATTATCATACTACACATTATATCAAAATATTGAGCCTGATCAGACCTGCGCCCGGTGACTTTTACTCAAAATATCGACGTAAAATGTACATTTTTCTGTAGAAATCATGGAAATTTTAAATCTTTACGTAATTTTTGGTGACGTCATTTTAAACATACGACGTCATTGCTTATAAAAATATCCAGTGCTTTGAAGTCAGCATATATCCCCCTGTTTAAGAACATAATTAAATATTTCTCCTTCAAAGTTTGATTTGGCGGGCAAATATTGGTTATTACCAAATAAAGTTCTTTAATATTTATTTTTAATATGATTTATCACTAGCATATGAACATTAATATTAGCATATTATTATCGTAATTGTAATTTAAGACAAAAGAAAAATGGAAGCCCATGTAAACATAATAAACAATAATATTAGAAGAGATATGCCAGTTTATTCACGAGGAAAAGTGAGATATATTTATTACGGACGTAAATCAGTTATAAATACCTAATAAACACCATAACGCAAATCAATATAGACATCGAAGTGAAGTTTTACAAGGTGGTGATGTCAGATTTTCGAGTGTTCATTATTTTCTCAAATTTTAGTGAAAATGAAGCATAATCGATAAAAAGCACTCAAAATGAGAAGCAATAAAACTTCTCTTCTAAGTTGGTTGGTATTTTATGACAAAACCCATATAAACATCACATTTTCCGCCCCATTACAGAGGGAAAACTCTCGTGGGTAATGATGAAATAATACGAGTCTTCTGTTTCGGAGTCGGCACAGAAGCTCCCGCTATAGTCCGACTTGCTAAAACACTGACGTATCTAATTAGCTTGTTGTTACTAATGGCTGATGATGATGCTCGGCAATTTGTCGAGATCTGTGTTCAACGTACCGTAAAATAAACAACCCAATTTATGAAAGATATATCGATGAATGATCATAAAAATAGTAATATAGTTTTTATTTCCGACGATAACAAAAATGAAACATATTATGGTTGAGTAACGATAAATATTATCATATTGATATGTATTAAAAAGTCAGATGGAGCCGGCGGTTTTCCCCTCCTGTATGTATATGTATCTTAAAATATAAGATGACATGTTAAAAAAAATCTATTTTCATGAACGACAGTGCAAAATTTAACTTTCACTTGTTGGAAAAACATATTTTGAAAAAAATGTATGTGCCTTTACATTCAATAAATATATGCATATATACATACATATGTTCATACATAGTTATGTACACGTATGAAAATAATAGTAACCAAACCTGTCATAATTATTTTACTATTTTTAAAAATTTTATTTTACAAACCTCTGTTCTTTAGATTTCTCTTCCTCTCAATAACACTATATTCAGAATTATTTTAAAGACTAACACAAAAAATATCAACACGTAAAAATGTACATATGTAAAGAAATAAAAAGTCTGACGATCGATCTTTAAAAATCTGTAAACAATACAAAACTATGAATAGGGCATGAAGCATGGAATCATAGAAAATATCTTAATTAAAAAAAACGTTTAGAAGAACTCTTTCTTTCGGTCAATACAATGATTTAGCCATCTTTGAAGTACAATATTCACCTCAACCCTATCTCATAAATAACTGCTATAGAATACTTGAAGCATTTTACTGTAATTTGCAAGTCAATAAGTATATAAGATACATAAAACTGTACAATTGTATTTAATAAATTATAATTTGGCACCTATTTTAAATTTTTTTACAGGTTCCTCTCCTTGTGGTTTAACACACTGATATTATCTACAGTGTAACGTGGTTAGATTTCCTAAAGATAATCTTTGCCAGTGCCCTATTTCATAGTAACATCTATCATTTTTTGTGGATTTGAAGGTTAATCCAAGCAACATTTTACTATAAATATGAAATGTGGATAATTATTTTGAACAGAAGAAAATGCTTTTGAAAATATTCAAGAAAAGAATCTGTATTCAAATAATAATTTTAAAAGTTAATAAATAAAATTAGAAAAAAAATGCAGAAATGAACAGTAAAAAAAATTAATTTCGATATGTAACAGGACTTAATCTGTTAATATGTATTATGTCCGATTTCAAAAAAAAAATTCTAATAAACATATTATGGAAACAATATAAAAATGAATTACATTTTTAAAATTCATTTCAAAGTCACTGACACTAATCTTTTGAGTTACAATTTTTAAATAAAATATACAGATTTGTTATATTTATTAAAAATATCAAAAACAAACGATAATTATTTTTATTAAACTTACAAAGAATGCTCGATTAATTTGCTACATAATTAAAAATAATAATAAAGTAACCACATACATTTTTAACATAAGATTTCATAACTAATCTACAGCGTAGACAGAAAAAAATTAATGCAAACATATCCTCTCGATCACGCTTTGATGAATTGCAATTTTTCAAATAAAATCAAAGTGGATCAGACAAAATACAGATGTAAATCTTTTTTGCACAAAAATGCTCAATCTTTTTTTATCATTGTCCATCTTCTGCGAAAAAGATTTTAATTATTAAGAACGAAACTAAACATTTTATATTTTAACCAGAATTGCAATAGGAATGCTAACAAACATTATAATTCCAATAATATTGTTTCAAGAAACTGAACTACCCCATCAGAAATTTTGAGACTCTGATATGACCTCGACGCAAACGATTGAATTTTTAAGAATCTCATTTTTCGAAAACTCGGACAAATCCCTAGTATTTTAGTGACAATGATTGTAAACAATTCAGTTAATGTTAACTAGTAGAACTTACCGAAGAGGGGGTACATTCCGAACGCCCGTCATTTCCATGGCAACAGTCTTAACATACGAAATAAAGATATTTCGTCTTTGATCTCAGTCTGATTATCTAATCGCCTTCACTTATGTATTATCTCTCTGACGATTGTCAATTTTTGTATTACGGGACACTAAAATTGGATATAGAAATATTTTGAAACCTTTATCCAATCAGAATGCGTTTTGTAATGTATGCGATGAGACATGTTCCGGATGAGCGATTCTGAAATGAAATAGGCGTCTTCTTTGGACGAAGCATTTCACGTCCCGATGGATTCATGACTAAACAACATTATTTTTAAGCTTTATCCACTTGTCCGGGATTTGGGGGAAACTGTTAATCTGATTTTTAATAATTACAAGGAGGGGTCTGATGTTGGGATAACACGGATTCCCCCAGTACGTTTGGATATTGACCCGTTCATGGTGGTCCTTAACGATTTATCTAAGAAGTTCTGTTCAGAATAAGAAAATATCATGGTGAAAATATGTTGGTTTTTTGTATTTTTTCAAGACAGCTATTTGAGCATATAATGTTCTCGTACATGTATATATAATGCCATATTAAATAATTATTTTTGCAAATAACTTATCTTATGCAGTATTTATGAAATAAATCTACAATAATTTTAAGAACAATAAAAAATACCCGGTAAACAATCAAATTTATGAAACAAAAATATCAGTAAACATGGCATGTTGTTAGTTTTCCTGTTTCACATTCTTTACTCGTGTATTTTGACAGATATTGTAAACAATCAAGGTATATACTTGATATCTTCAGCAACAACCATTACACAAATGTATTTGTAAACTACTTAAAAATAACTTTTAGCTAGATTAAATAAGAAAATACAACTAAGACAAACCTTATATTTATTGGTCTTTATTTATATATAATACATTTATCATCTTTTTTTCTTTTGTAGTTGCATTGTATTTTAGTACATGTAATACTGCCTTTCCATATTCTCGCCCTTATATGACACAGAAACATGAAAAAAGGTTTTCTTTTGTTTAAAAGTAAACACTTAGTAATATTTGATTAATACGACACCACTTGCCGGTAAAGGGCTGCAAATTCAGTCAGATCTTGCTGTTCTAGAGCATATTTTTTTTCAAGATGGTTAGTCGCCAATATTTGGATAGTTTATTTCCAATGTATGAGTAAATATACTTATTCTTTGATTTAAAAACGTAGAGCAAACATATATTATATTTTCACATAGCTTCTTTATCACATTGTAAGATTAATTAAATTCCATTTGACTTGAACATTAACATAAACGATGCAAATTATGAATAAAATGTCAATATCTGTTATAAGTTGCATGGCTTAGCAGTTCTTTAGATGAAAAAGTGAGTGATTTCACTTGAATTATTCCGATGTAATCCCAGGTGAATCGATTCCCTTTCTTTTTAACCATGTTTGTCCAATATATTTTCCATTAAGAAAGAGATAATCATAATTTAATAACTTATTAATGAAAAAATCCATTACATATATAATAAACAAATAATCTCTATCGGAAATCCCAACTGATTCAGTATTCAAGATCACGATCTGAATAAAACGAATATCTAAACAAAGGTAAATGTTAGTGTTTTCATTTCAGGCAGCATTTTACAAGTTCTAAAGGCGTTACAATGACCTTGTTTGAAAATCCAACTTTTCGGTTGATAATGTTTTTACTTGTATATCACATATTGTTAGACTATTGGATTGCACGTACTCCGTTTATCGAATCAATACAGGGCTAACGGCTTATGTTCTGGATGGGGATACTTACTCTTCCTGGTTATCTGATCCCATCACTGGAAAATCAAGACCTCCGTGATTGTACCATGTTCGAAATTCTTCTTGTTTGAAGATTTATAAGATTGATTATTATTCGTTATCTACCCCATTTACTTATTGGTCAAAGCAATGTTATTTGAACTTATTTCTTAACTACGTTTAACGATTCATATTGTACACTTATACACACTTATATTATAATTTATGGTATATTTTTACCTTGTAAGATGATGTTACTTATGAAATCTTGTTAATTTTAGTGAAATGTATAGCAACTGATTTTTTTTCCAATTTATCATAATGTCATACAATAAAAAGACTGTCATCGTCTATTAAATAATTGTGCAACATTCTTTACAATTGAAATCACTAATACACTAAATATGTACAAAGTCATAAAAAATCAAAATCATAAGAAAGTCATCATTTATAAGTAAATAAAATAAAAGTATAAATAAAATTAACATACAAATGTATGTAAAGGCAAACATAAGGTAAAAAAAGTATCTATGGAAGGAAATGTAAGTAGAAAAGTACACATAAAAGTTTCAAATTTATAGGCAAATGTAAGTATAAATAGATATATGTATCTTAATCTTACTGTTAATTGAAACAAGTTAAATTAATAAGTTAAACGTATAAAAAGTAAAATATATATCAATTAATGTAAACATATTGAACCTGATACACAATCTGACGATTTACATAGTGTAAGAGGGGCGTGTTTCCTTCGTTCGTGATTTGTATTTTTTCAATGGACTTTTTAACTTGGTTACTGTTCGATGTCTCTTTATACCACGGAATATAGCTATAATTTAATGTTAAATAAAATTAAAGTAACACATGAGGGGAAAAAAATTATGATAATGAACAATAAGCAATCTGTTATAAATTATATAAGCAATAGAAATCTGAACAGCGCAACACGGACCCCCTGAAAATTCCAAAGATGTGATTAGCTGCCTACGAGGAGTAGGATTTCTCTCTCACACACTAGCTGTGAACCCGATGTATTGAGAAGAGTCAGAAAGTATTAAATCGTTTATTTTATTTAATATCAATAGTAAAATATACTACAAATATATGTTAACATAAACATAAGTGATAAATCTATAAATAAATGTTATCCATGAATAAAACAACCCTACTGAATTAAGGAATCACTGTCTAGTTTTGAGAGTATGCCAGGGCATCAACAATGGTGGGAAACATGGGATAATTTGCATAACCCGTTATGCTAAAATTATCCCATGTTTCCCACTATTGTTGATGTCCCTGGCATACTCTCAAAACTAGACAGTGATTCCTTATATTTCCATTTCATTGTAAAATAAAATTGTAGATTTAGACTTTAAAAATGTAGACATAGATTTAAATCACACGAGGACTTTCATGCTAATTTCAATAGTCCTCGCCCACTGACGTCAAACACAAAGGCAGCCGCACACAAAACGAGATTTGCATGCGTATTAGGCCTCCTTAGCTTGACCTGAAAAATAATTTATATATATATGTAAATATATATAAAAATATGTAAGCATTTGAAAAATAATTTATATATATGTAAATATTAGATGAATAATTGAATAAATAAAGGGCATCTATAAGTTACACATTAAAAGAATATCATAAGTAACATTAACCCTTTCACTTCTAGAAGTAATTGTACGCATAACTTTTTTAAAAATCAAAGAAAAAAATTATATATATTTTTGAATAAAAGAAGCAATTTTGAATTTGAATTGAGCAGAAATTAGAGTAATATTAATACAAGGATTTGATTAAAAAATGTAGGCATGACAAAAATTTAACATTCCTTCTATTTGGTTTAAAGAAATATCGATAAGAAATTCAAGCAATTATAAATAAAATGAATTTTTAATATAAATTTTAAAAAAAAAACTTATCAAATGTTAAATAAAAAAAAACACTTTTCTTAATTTCGAAGTACGTGTATTAATAAGCAGAAATATATGCATATTAATGTAAACATAAATGAAAGTAATACACATAAGGAATAAGTAGACACAAGTAAAAGAAACATATATGCTATATATACTCTATGTTAGTTACAGTATAAAACAGAAAAGTTACTTATCTATAATTCAATAGAATGACAAAGTTAAAAAAAAAAGTAACGTACAAATTATTGATCACGTAAAAGCCAAACACAATGCTAAGTGAACTTTGCCGAAAGACACGGACGCAAGGAAATTCCAGGAGATGGGATAGGGTGTCTAGGGGGTATAAGTCACCCCTGTCGACCAGTCATACCTGCTAGAAACTGTATGTATTAAACAGGTAAAAAGGATAATCTATAGTCAAATTTAACATTTAAAAGAAACTGGTACCGAGACAGTCAAAGTATGACCCAATCACAGTTTGTATTTGCAAACAAGATCACAAAAACGACCTTAGAATTCGCGAAATGTTGACATTGAATGAGTAATTAAGGTAGGATTCTTCTCATATTTCTAACATTTAAAAATTAATGAAATTTTCACAAAATCAAGAAGACAATATCAGTAAGTGATAGTATCAGTGAAATTAAATTTGACCGTTTTATATTAGAAGCAAGGTCAGGTCAAGGTCATTATCTTTCTCCTTGACATTAATAATAAAAAATAACTGTTGCCAATCATGTGATACCTACTTTTATTTCAAAAGTTTAATGATTGTTCTTTTTGCATAAAAACATATTACTATATCGGGTCTATAGCATGATATTACCAAATTTACATAAATAATTTAACTTAACTGGATATTGGTTAATCCGAATTTTCTCTGTTTTTCTTAATTTTTTTTAGGATATATTAGTAATTTTCATATGCTTCCTATATTTAACTTTTTCTTATTTTCACATATAATAAAGTAGTATTATAAATGTACAAAATGATACAAAAACAAAAAGTTTTGATCGTTTACTAAGAGAGAAAAAATACTTTTTATGGATTTTTGGCTCAAATCTGCACTTTGATAGGAAGCGCTTAAAAGCTAATAAAGTTGTAGTTTATTTGAAAAATCATTATTAGGGGATATTTAAAAAGTTTAGTCCCTCATTATTAATCTAACTTACATATGAAAATTTCTCCAAGTCTTCGATTGTGTAAAAATTATAACTAAATTCATTGTTCTATTATAATTTTGAGAGGCAGAAAAGAAGATATTTTCATACGCCACCATTCCGCCAAAAAAAATATAGTCCCTGCTAGTTTTCAAACACACTTTACCATTTCTATTTAAAGTTGTACAATTGTGATGAGGAAAGAAAAATATGGTCTTTTAAATTCCTTACACCTCAATATGTAAGACATATAAGCAAATATGCTTTGAATGTTTCATCTTGTCAGAAACCAGAGAAGAATCCTATCTTAAGCTAAATGCTGTTCAACTGACTTTTTCATGTTAGTTTTAGGGCAATTATTTACACACTGAATTGTCCACAGATTTTTCCCTTTTATCCCGATCATGATAAGGAGCACAAAGCAGGTGTGACGGGACGATAGTGCTCACTCCTCCATGGCACGTGATCTCACCTCTGATGTTTTAGAGATCCATGTTCGAACTGCTCCAAAATCTTTTGAACTTGAAAACTGTTGTCTCCATATATATCAAATGTAGAAATTACTGTGACGTCAACTTATTCAAAAATAAAAATATCTGTCAAAAAGGGAGTATAAATAATTTCCATGGATACAAAAGTGAAAGTAAATAGTTTTAATTAATTCAAATTATAAAAAGTAACAATTTTATGTGTGATTTTAAACATAGATAAATGAAAAAGTATCTATCGGTAAATGTTTCTACAATTAATGTAGTGTAACACTAAAAAGTTTTATTTATCTGGAAGCAACATTTGGCATAAATATAAAAAGAAAATTCTATTAGTAGATGTACGTACATGTATTATAAATTAATACATCGATTGTTACGTTCATGAGTAGATAAACACGAAGGGAGTGACAAAGTAATAGATCAATGTAAACAGAAGTAAAAATGATATACGTTTAAGTGAATATAATATAACTAAAAGTAAACATGGACGTTTTTGACCATTTTCCCTTTAACTCTGTGTCTACACTGGCAAAGAAATCCAAGCTTTTGATTTTCAAACTTCTCAATGCTTTGAATGATTTTTGATCCCTCTTTGAAATGTATCATGCTTGTTGTTTGCTTCCTTGTTTTGTCTTTGTTTTTATATATTTATATAGATACTTGTGTAACTCAAGGTGAAAGCTATGTACGACTCCTATAAACTCCTATAATTGCTATTATACTGTGAATGAACACAATAAGTCCTTGTTTCCTGCAGAATCTCTCTACTTCCCAACTTGGTATAATCATATCACAGTTGTCTGTGATTAAAGCTGTCAAGATTTTAAAGTTTATGACTTCAATTAAAAAATTTATGAATTAAATCTGCGGAGTGATATATGCAGAAAGAGCGCAGCCCATGATCCCACAAAATGTGTCATCGGCATATTTTATGATTATCAAGT
Organism: Saccostrea cuccullata; assembly: GCF_032062105.1. Lineage (NCBI taxonomy): Eukaryota > Metazoa > Mollusca > Bivalvia > Ostreida > Ostreidae > Saccostrea > Saccostrea cuccullata. The sequence continues at coordinate 742,165 of NW_026938483.1, read as the reverse complement.
ATTTTGTGACATTTTTCATTTATTTCTTATATCACATCTTCAATTTCAACCCAAAAGCCATCAAAAGTAAATAAAATTCAAATAAAGAGGAGCAGAATTGAATTTCTCGTCGAAGTTTACGGTTCAAATCTACCCTGCCATATCGCAATGATCGCATCAAACAAAGGAAAAATTAAGGAACTTCATCGCGGTTGACATTTTGATGGCAACAGACTCAGTTTCACCTCGCTCCAAAGTTCCCATCCAGCACATAAAACAGGAATTTACCTTTTAGTTATATTGACATGAAGGACTTAAAATCATTCCTCCAGAATGTCTTGGGTATCAAACTTGACCCGAGTACCTCGTAAATCTGCTTACCACCGCCATATTTGATGTGTCATAGAAATAGAGTTCTGTCCTATTACACAACATTTTTGCTATTGCTTTTGATATACATGTACTTAACATGTATTTGATATGATTTAAGAATCAGAGGAAGCTAGAATAAAAAAAAAAATTTTATCTTTCTAAAAGTGTTCCCCAAGCAGTCGTAATAACAATTTTGCTCCCTCTTACAAATGTAACTCACAGTCGATGACAAAAATTCGTTACAATCTAATAATATATTTTAATTTTTTCGTCCATAAATTTAAGACAACCGAAAGAAGATATTTTTTAATTTTAAATGAAGAAACACCATTTTGACTTAAATTGTTGGCTTGATGACGTAACCTCTATGTATTAAATGGGTCTGGAAGTCATATGTGTTTACTTCATTTGCGTTTTCAGATTTTTTTTATTTTTAAAAACATTTTTTGTATTTGTATAAAAAATATTCATCTGAAGGAACTGTGGAATAAAGATTGTATACTCTAAGTCTGACTATTTTGTTGGTTTATGATACAAAGCTAGCTCATATACAAAAACAGGCTTTTAAGGACAATCTTTTGGGCAATGTTTTATGTAATTAAGGCTTATACTGTACTCTATGAAGTAACGAGAGAGAGAGAGGGGTGTTGAACCTTTAAAAATTACCAAGGAAAAGTTCAAATAATAAATCATTTAAAGAAGCTACATTTGATCAAAAAAAAATAATTTTGTGTCAAAGTTTGTGGATAAGAACACCACACAATGACCACCGTTTACAATGATAACCAACGAAGTAAAAGATGACAATCCCGATGGAAACTTTATGAGTATATTCTTGAAAAACGAACATAAAAGTTCCAGCCAATTGCAAGTCATTGTATTGTCGTTTATTTATTTTCAATGTAATGTAGAAAATGATTACATGACAAATTGATTTGTCATATATTGATATTCAACTGCAGTGTCGTGTTGGTAAAATTTGATTTTACCGGATGGCAGTAAAAACAAAATTTACAACATGATAAGCAACACATTTTTTAATGATAGATGAAGTACAAAGATAAACTTATGAATGAACACCCTGATCTAAAAAAAAGTTATTAATGTGAAAGAGAATAAGAGACAAAATAACATTAACGGTAACTACTCGTCATAATAATTTTTTCCCCAAAATTGATTTTAAGAAATTTGATACAGTAGTCGACCGATATTTTCAATAACCCAATTAAACTATACATGAAATATCGGCAATAAAAATAACACGCATCAGTTCAATGGAATATGATCAAATAAAGTCACCCCAAAAATTACCACCTTAAGTTTCATTTTAACTGTAAATTTTGTATTTGAACAAAACAAAATCGATTAATGGAATTTTCAGAAGTGTGACATGACCACTTCTTTACGTGATAAATCTACAAATAGTAACATTGGTTTTCCGACATTGTACCCGCTGCACGAGGCCGCGAGACGGCGCTTTCACGGATCGTTCCCGCGCCGTGTCCCGTACCTTTCAGAGCGTGATTGGTTTTGGAGATTAACTCGCCTATCGACCCCTAAATCAGAGACGTTTCAGGATTTCAGCCTCACACGAGGCACTTAATATTTATACCAATCATTCATAACTGATTCGGTCCCCGCCATTTCTCTTTATCGCACGAATGAATCTATAATTGCCCTATATCGAAACAATTACAAGGAGATTGGAGGAAATTATGTTTGGGGTGACTTTTGTTCAATCTACTGATCGTCGTCTTGTGTTTTTAGTTATGTGTCGATCTCTTTCAACGTCAAACCTCAATCACGATCAAACCAAAAGATGTTAACGTTCGACCTTGTGTTTTATCTTTTTCACATAGCCCGGATTTTCCGCGGGCCATTCTCTCCGTTTTAACGGACGACGCTGCCGCTGCAGCCCACGAGAACGATACTTTCTGCACTTCAAAAGGTGATCAATGTCTAGCTGCTCGTGTCGGTAGGCAATGAAAGTTTCATAAAAAATATATATATGCATAAAGGTATTGATAAGCGTTAAATATTGTCGCAATTTTGCCGTGTTTTATCTTCAAACGACAGGTAATTGATGCTACCGCCAACAGCTCGTTGTTACAGAATAAAATTACGTTTGATATGTGGCTTCCCTCGGAGTACGCCCGGAACGGAACGGAGCAAAACCGGATGTAAAGATCTATACTTTCTTCCGGGTTGTTACGTTTCCTTTGCAATCATCATTCGTTTTCATCGTAAGTGAAATGTAAGGTAGCCTTAGTGAGCTGTTATTCATATACATATTTTGATAGAACAAAACATCCCTTTTTTTTTACTTTTTTCCTGAGATTTATTGGACACCACAATTTACCGACAGAAAAGCTGCGAATTTAGACCAGTACTCATAATAATGGTCAGGAACATTTTCGTGCCAACAACTACTGCAACTAGGTACTTTAGTTTCTACAATCTTTTCCAAAGGGTCGGTCTTTGCGTTCAAAGAACATTCGAATTAGAATCATAAAAATGACCCTTGACTGTAGTAAATAGCTACTTTATTCAAAACTTTCATCTAGAGATGTGTTCTATGTATCTGAGGAAGATAATTCGAAGATAATTAGACATAACGCCAATCTAGAAAGTATTAAGAAAGTATTTAGAAATTGCAAAAGTAATTAAAAAACCCTAAGAAAAATAGTAAATACATACTTTTTTTTCAGGAATACAAAGTTGTATCCTACTTCATTCAATTTTCTCCTTAGGCATCATTTAATGATGGCAGATTATTCATACCTAAACTACATACAGTAACTTCTTCCTCCTGTTATATAGTTATTTCATTAATACCTCTGAAGACCCTCGACAAAATCGTAAATTGTAGCAATTACTATTTTCTAGATTTAATCAAGATGAAGGTAATATTAGTCCATTCTTATGGATTCATAAAATTAGATTTAATTTTTTAGAATAAAATTAAATTTCAAAAACTAGTTTTATAGAGAAAAGGGAGAAGATAACGACTAGGATCGATTTCAAAATATCTATAAACATGAAGAGGACATAAAACGTGTGCCCCTTTAAATTCCAGAGGTAGGACCAGGTGCCTAGGAGGAGTAATGAAGGATATGGAGATAACGCACAGTATTCAATATCAAAGTCCATAAAACAATACAAAACAGGAGCAGAGCAACCACGGACCTCTAAAACATCAGAGGAGGGATTAGTTGTCATGGAGGAGTGAGCATCCCCTGCTGAACGGTCACTCCCGCCGTGTTCTCCTTGTCATGATCGGGAAATAACGGGAAAAATTCGTCGTCAATTCAGTGTATAAATAATCGATTAACAATTAGTATGAAAAACTTCAGTCAGCATTTGACTCCATGATTAATTGTATTTGCTGACAAGGTCATTGTATCGACCAAAGAACTTACGAAATGATGACTTTAAACGAGATTGCTGATATTTTTGTTTCAGCAACTTGTTTGTCAATAATTTGCCTCATTTTAGAAATTGTTAATACGTAGAGCATGCTCTTGCGTATTGAATCAAGTGAGGTATCTAAACGCCGTATGCAGGTGATGAAGGTATTATGCTGCATAAGTAAGGTAAGGGAAGTTGATGATATAAAAGTTAAAGTCATCACGCTTTTTCAAGTAAAATATCCAAGTATGATACAAATGTGTCAGACTCTGTCGTGTCTTTTATCTTAAGCTCACCAGGATATATCGTATCGACATAGGAATGGATACTACCATTGTAATTGACAATATGTCGTCTATATATCTAAATGTTGAGTTGGAGGCCACAGCAAGTGTTTTCTTCTTTTCACGTATAATATTTTGCTCAAATTCTGGTTCATATTAATACAACAAGTATATACTGACAAAACGTCAGAGATACTCAAGCTGTAGAAAGTCAACTAAGAAGTGTCATTAGTATCCTATAATGGTATAAGATGAGGGCTATTGAGTTCAGTCTTCTGTTGAATAATGAATACATGCACATGAAACAAAATTCATAAAGAACTATATGCGGTATATTGCATATGTTTGCCCCCACAAAAGTCAAATTTTGAAAACTTCCTGAAATGTGCTGAATTCAATAAATTGTACGAGAAATATAAGTTAACAGAAAATATTATAGTTCCAGAGCAGTGTATTCACAATTTCTGTTTTTATGACGTCACAAACTAGTCCGATTTTATATCCTTTTTCAGAAAGAGGACAAAATGGACAAAATTTCAACAATTTAAGCTTTAAAATTTATAGAGCGCATGTGTGTTCAGGAACAATATTGACAAATTTCATTGATATTATCATTCTACACATTATATCAAAATATTTATCCTGAACACACATGCGCTCGGTGACTTTTATTTAAAATATCGACGAAATATGTACATTTTTCTGCAAAATTCATAAAAAACTGAAATTTACGTCATATTTGTGACGTCATTACGTACATATGACGTCATTACTTATGAAATTATTCAGTGCTTTGAAGTCAGCATATACTCCCCTGTTTAAGGACTTAATTAAATATTACTCCATCAAAGTTTGATTTTGGGGGGCAAATGTTGGTTAATACCGCATATAGTTCTTTAAGGTCAGACGAGACGTTCCTCAAAATCTGTTTTGTATATCTTCGTAATGTATGAAAAAATATTCAAAATTTTAATAACATTCTGATTTCTAAACCAGTTTCTAAACGTTTTTAAAAAATCCAAACACTTAAACATTTGAAATTGGAAAATTATTTTTCATCCCCAAAGGATTATATAAGAAAAACTACCCCTGGGTTCAAGTTCTGATCAAGCAAGAACCATCATACTCATTATAGTGTACAAGCATTTTATGATACTGATGTAAACAAAGTATTTTTTTTATTTTATACAAGTTACCAAGCAATCATATTGCAGGGACTCAAAACTGGTGTCAAAAGTTGAAAGAAAATTTTCTGAATGGTGGACAACACAACTACAATGTAATCTATGGGGAACAGCTTTGCTGTGCGTAAAAAAATTCAGATTTTAGAATATTTTTTGACAAAAAAAATTAACAACCTACCTAATCCAGAATAACATAAATCTATTTCGGGGAGGAATGGGGTTCTATGAGATCTTCCCACAATTTTCTTCATATACGGGGAAAACCTTTCAGTTACAGGAGGGATTCAGGTGTTTGTTTTTTTTTTGGGGGGGGGGGGGGCATTTTCTGCTGCTTTTTCATAAAAAAAAATTCTTATTGGGGGATGTCCCCTGACCCCTCTAAATCTGCTCCTAATTATTTTCGGATATTACCTTTCATATGAATTAAAACATTTTTATTGTTTCTTAACTTTTAGTGATTGAGTATATTCGTGCTATACTTAGCATTGCTGAATACCGAAATTTTTCATGTAAAATTCATATATAATGTATCCATGGTTACCACCTATTTACATAAATCTTCGAAATAATTTCTTTGAAGCATTTATGGCAAAAGAGTGCATTTTGAGTATGTGTGTAAACTAACGTAGTGACTGTATTCGTGTTTGTAAAGGTTCATTGTTCAAAAGTAGGTGATATTCTCAATTTATACTGTTTCCATGGCAACCAACACATATAGTAACCAAAATTTAATATATTTCCAATTCAGTTTATTCAGTTATTTCCCTACTTACATGTTTTTTTTTAAACCAGTATAGAAGTTTCTACTTTACATTGTTCGTTTAACACTTAATCAGAGTGAACACAATACGTCCCAATAATGACCTCAATTTTTCAATTTTCCCATGTATAAAATTTTCTAAACTTTTTATTATATATTCAGATCATATCATAGATTGATTAAAACTAAGTTTTGAAACTGTTGCAATTAGTTCACATTTTGATGGAAAATTTGATAATTTGACTAGACTACCCTGGTATCTTGCAGAAATGCCTGGTAAGGTACCTCAATTTTTTGTGAGTAAACATGTTTTAGTAGCAATACTTTAATGACAAACTCTTAGAAAAATTTATCTATTATTAAGGAACGTCTCGTCTGTCCTTAATTTAATTTAGAATGAATATATTAAATCGTACCACTTTTTAAGATCAATTTACGTTTTTCACTTTTAGGAATATTTTATGGAGCATAGTGGCCGTTTCTTAATTTAATGAAATATTTTTTTGTGTTGATATACCTCAAACTATATATTATACGTTTTTGTATATTTGCTTAATGGCGTACATCACAACATTTAATATACATCAATCCAAATAACATGTTACAAGCCTACATGTAACACCGTTTTTCTAAGTGAAAAGGGGGTGGGGGGGGGGGCGGGCTTCAAAAAATCTACATGACTACGCGGGTTCATCTAGCTGTGCGGCATGTCTAATACATATTCCATCCGAATCCAAAAGAAGTTATAAAGGTTCCGTTACCAAAGCTGAAGATAACTACTAGTACGATTTTAAAAAAAAAATGTATGAGGTAGAATTTATCATTAATTTTGTGCTATTATTTTACTGTTTTACTGTCACTCAAAGCGCACCTGGACATCATTCTAAGGCCCGTGAGAAGCAATTTCAGTATGGGGGTACAGCCATACATTTTCTGGCCATATATAGAATTTGTTAACGATGGGTAACCTGCTTCACCTTTCAGAGTAAACAGTGGACTCGTCCAATGATGCTTTGTCGGCGACTATAAAAGTTACCTGAGATTCCTACGCAAAGGAAAGCGCAAAATCTCTGTATAGAAACTGTTGCGGCTGCGGAGCTTCACTCATTGTTCATTCGCCATAGAATAGAATCCGACATTTAACGCTTAATATCTTTGAATATACAGACTTTTTCAAGATAAGCTTCACTTTTGTCTCTAGAAATATTTTTATCTACAAAACTAATATCTTTTCGTGTATTTATACTGAGTAAATCGATGACCTAGCATCGTTTTAGATAACTCAAGCCCCTCTTGGGCTTGAGTAAAAATAGGTTTGGTAATAACACAGCGCGATTGGTACCCATAGGAATTCCAATAGATTGTTGGAAGACCTAGTCTCCAAACACCACATAGATATTGTCCATCAGGAATTCAAGCATCTTTTTGATGTCAACTTCAGAGTACTTGTGTGTGCAATCAGAAAGTGTTTTAACAAAATAATTTTGCAAATGACCAATAACCAAGTAAATAAATTTACGAGTTTCATTTAAAAAAAAAAGCACCTGTTAAGGATATCAAAAAGCCTGGACTTTAATTTATGTTGTGTATAAAGTTGAAAAGTTGTAAATTTTTAAGCTGTTCTTAGGAAGTTCTTTGGAATTTTTGAGTATCCAAATCTGATTCACACCACTTCTTGAATGAAGACTTTAGCTTAAAATATATTTTATTCATTAGATTGAAGTGGATTGAACAGCAGGCACAAATATATGATAGTTTTCTGAATGAATAAAACTTGATTAACCATTTCTGTTAAAAATAAGTGATACCAGTAGATTCCGACTGTTTTAAAGATGTTACTTTAGAATTTATTAGCAATATATTTTGAGTGTTTTATTGAAATAATGTGTTTATTTGTTCATTACTCTTATTAACATTGCTTGTTACTTTGTTATTTTTTGCATGAAGTATTAAGTTGAAGATTTAGAATTTGCTTTGTTTGACTTTAAAAGATACATGACTGTATAATGACCTTTTTGAAGAATTAATTTTTTGATATTTTTAAATATAATAAATATGTCTCATGAGTTACGTACTGTAACTCATTCAAAAATATGATACTTTATGCTAAAAATGTTTTTGTCAAGTGGTTTTTTCGATGATAAAATAAAATCATTGTCCCATGCCTGTTTACTTCCCTGACAACCAAGAAGAACACAAAGAGAGATAACTCTCAAGAAACATTGATAATGATAATCGTAATGAACTACGAATTCTGACACAATGTTAAATCTTTACATAAGTGTTATTTCATTACAAAACCACATTTGAAGTAGATGATTACAAGAATTCATTTTATCATCACTCTGGTTTTCACCATCACATTTTCAAATGAATGTAGAGACAGGGACTGCAAATTCTTTGAGAGATGAGATGTCTTTACAAGAGGGAAAAGATATTTTGTAATCTGGGAATAATCTTGAACTTGTTGATTTCACTGATATAATGTAGGAAGCTAATTCAATTCAATAAATACGAGAAAGGAAATGACAGCAGATACCATGCGTTGACGTACAGCTTAAGTTTCAAGAAATTGATGCTTCACGGTTTTTGAGGCACCAAGCTCCGGGGCCATAAATCTGAAGTGAGCTCACTATTGCTCTAAGTCTCACTTTTTCAAAAAGGATTATATAGTGGAATTGTGAGACTTAGATCAAAAGTTAGCTCGTCTCAGTTTATTTGCCGCGGAGCCTGGTGAGCGAGAGGGAGTAACTTGTGGAAGGATAGCTTCCCTTTTATATGTAAGAAATATATCTTTCGTTGATATTGTAGAGTCGGACTTCATGCCATCATGTAAGTGTAAGTGTAAAAAGACCAATATATAATACACGATAATTACCAAGGAATAAGAAATTGTAACAAAAACAACAACAAAATAAAATTTGAAAAAATAAAGACTCAATTTATTTTTTTCGCCAAAAAGTCTTCAGCATTCAAATCTGTACTTTTTTTTTTAACCTTTTTACATTTGTATTTTTATTCTCAATTTATTTAAACATTGCTTTGCTAATAACAATATTTACATGTATGTTTTAGTAACAGTGAGTACGTATATTATAAAAACGAAGAAAGGTATTAAGTTAAAAGTCTAACATTGGGATAGTTTTCCAGAAAGGACACAATCTCAAGGAAGAAATCAAAATAAATTTCGATATAAAACAAGTGGATACGATTTCTAGGTAATTCTCTGGAATAGTTTTGTTTTAGTCATGATTTGTCTATATACCTGCTTGGCTTCTAAAGCAATATGAGCTGTATCTTTGAGAATTTTATTTTGCTGGTAAAATGTGCTATTACGATTAATTTGTATGTAATTTAAACCCTTATGACCAATAAGCCCAAAATAAAGTTTTAGAATGTTCAGAATAAATATTTCTGTACAACCAAATATACAGTTTTATATAAGAAATCATTATTGTACAGGACGACAATAATTCAATTTTGCTTCAATCAAAGCTAATAACAGATATTTTCCATCGCAAATATAAACATCAGAAGTTTATGAATGATTTATTTTTCTGTCGTTAAATTAGTTAATTACAAAATTGCAATAATTTTTTCCGATGTCAAACACGCAGCTCATATTGCTTTAAATGAAACATATGGAAATATTGTACAGTATGTAATAAGATGCATTGTAGAAATGTACGATCCGTTCTTATATTGTTGGGTAGGGCAGAGTTATCATTGGAATCTGGACAGTGACTGAAGCCCTTGTTTAGGTGGCTTTAGTTCGTTTAAACTATCACAATTAACTTTCCATATTCTATCTGTCGTCAAGTCCTTAGCTACAATTATTTGCTCAGTTAACCCTAAGTAAAGTTGAATTTTAAACTTTCGGAGACCCTTAGGAATGAAATCCTTTGAAAATTCTACAGGGTATTCTCCAATCTTTGTACAACTTTCGTCAGTACAGTATTTTACATCATCGTTGGAACGATATATTTCAACATTTGCCAAACAAGAAGTGGAAGACAAAAAAATCTTTTCTATAGTGGGTCTTCCCATTTCCAATTCTTGGTTTTTCTTTATAAGGCAATGGAACAGATCTGTGCATACAATTTCTCCTCCCTCTTTATAGAATTTATGACTTTCGGGATGTTCGCCTTCAATGAAAAGGACATCTGTTGCGATGCCATAATAAGCTGTGCTTTTCCGTATGATGCCTTGTATATCGGGTAGATGGCGTCCTTCCTTTAGAAATCTTCGCATCCTCCCTTCAGGACTATGTCCAAACAAAACAGCGCCTTTCATCACTGCAATACTTCCATCTGTGGGATTTATTACTTTTCTGTCTGGAAACTGATTCTTCACTGCATTAAGTACTAGTGGGCATTCGGAAAACCCACCAACGAGTAAAACTGTATCAATTTCAGCAACATCTTTGTTCTTAAAAAGATCATTCAAATGCTGTACAACCTTTTTAATGGGACTATCAAAAACAGACTCCATTAAATAGTTTTCAGAAAACGAAAGTTTCGCAAATTTTGAACGCGTACTAACTTTTCCTTTTAATCCTATCTCTATTAAATGCGAAGAAACTGATTTCTTGTTGGCCTTTTCGAAGATACTGAAGAGGACCCCCATATTCGAGAAAGTTATCTGCACCGTATTCTCTTCTTGAAGATTTCTTTTTCCCATCCCACGTTTCTTTGTTTCAAAACTTCTTAAGAGTTCTAGCCAATCATAGGGTGCTTTTTTCTTCAACTTGTTAATTACGTCCTCTCCAAATATATCTTTCATTAGCTTGACGAATAACTCATCAACGTTAGTACCTCCTACTGCATCCCCTGAGGCACAATGAAGTTCTTGCAAGTTTCCATTGCTTTTCACTTCATATGCTGTTACATCAACAGTACCTCCTATTGAAGTAATATAAAATAAGACTCCTGAATTCTGAATATCTAGAGTGATACCTACATGTCTGATAAATGAGTCAATTTATCATATTCTCTTTATCTTTTGAACATTGTGTACCCTACTTAGTCAAATTATTCTGAATTGAAAATTTGTGCTCGTTAAAATTCAACATAAATACCTCCACAGTCCACAACCATGAATTTTTTACCAGGTTCAAACGCCTTGGTGTTGATTGCATAGGTTTCTTTTGTCAGAGTAAGTTGTTTACACAGAAGGGCTGCCGACTCCGGTTCTAACGCCAAAACTAAGTGTTCGTCTTTGATACCAACCTTCAACATGTTCAACAAAGTAGGATGCAGTCAAGCATCAAATGCTATAAACCGTGTGACTGTTAACAGAAAAGATACAAGCGCCTCAAAAAAAGTGTACTGTTGATTCTTTTTATTGGAGTAGATGATACCTACTTGATTGGGCTTGCTCTTTCTTACAATTCATCGTATTTTCTAAATAAAATCAATCATTTATTTGCATTCAGAAGTTTAATTCTTGAAGAGACATAGTACTGCAACATTTATGAAACGTCATAACGACCTGTAAGCGGTGTGCCCCTGATTTTGACCATACATTGTTTATGAAGTCTTTATAACCAATGAAAAACTAGAAGTATTGTGGTAATGAGCTCACTAAATAATACCCCGCCTCCCATATGGTTAAAATGCCAAAGACCATGTTTTGCTGTGGCTGGGAAACCTGTAGTAAAATAGGAGGTGTGCCTCTGATTTTAACTATAAATTGTTTATGAAGTCTTTATAACCAATAAAAATAAATACCTGTAAAGCAGCTTCTCTCATGAACTGTTTGCCTTCATCTGACCAAATAGCAGGAACAGTGAGTACCCATAGAATATCTGTAGACCACGACAAATCTTCTTTTTCTACACCTGTTGTACATTTGTTTAAGTTTTATACCCATTCATACAATTGGTGTGATCTCCCTACCATTACATTGAAATATAATCATTTATACCATTACATTGTAATATATTACATGTGTTGATGTAATTACTGTTTTTCTTGTTTTAATATATACATGTATTTCAATATCTGTATAATTTTTTTATTTGTTTTCTCAGTTGATGTGCATTGATAATATAAAACAAATTTTATGTTTTTATATAATGAATATTTCTCTTTTTTATTATAATGGGTTTGATTTCTCTATAAAAGTTTGGTTTTGGTTCGAAGATATATAAATGTTTATATTTAATTATATTGATATATCTATTAACTATCATATAAAGTCCAATTTGAACCTTTTTCTCTGTGTGTCATTTCTGATTTCACTTGGGTGCTTGTAAAATTTTCCTGTCGCAAAGTAGTTTTCTCTAGTAAATCTTCAAACTTCTTTTTAAGAAAAAATATGGCCTCCGCAAAAACTTTTAAGGCTGGTAATTTCTTTCCATTTTCTGCTTCCAATTTCAAGTTTTTCAACTTTTGATTTCGTATCTGAAAAAAGTGTTATCAGGGCCCTTGTTATGAAAGAACAGAAATAAAAAGTCTTTCTTTTAACATTTGATTGCCGTTATCTTTCTAGTTTTTTTTCTCTTTTAAGCATTTTCTTCATGCGTTAAAAACTTTTATGAAAATTTTTGGGGAAAATTTCATGAATTGTCAGTTTCCAAATTAAAGAATATGTTGTTGTATCTGATTAGAAACAGATGAGTTTCTTACTCCATTTTTCGTCTTCATAATTTCACATAATGATTATCTCAAATTTAACAGAAGTGGACATTACCCTCCCCGAACCCTTGTAAAGTTCCATTTTAAATCTCCGGAAGAAAAGCCAGTCATTATAACCATCTTCTGTTGTTCTATCCTTTCTCATTTCGTCCTCGCTGCTATTGACCTCTTCGTCTCTGACGTCATCATTCTGTTCTGACTGAGCTTCCTCGGCCAAAGAGGCATACTTTCTCTCAGCATCATAACCAAAAGAATGAAATTTTCCAGACTTGTCGAAAAGAATACATGTTGGAGTTTTAAGAGTGCCTGCTTCTTCATTGAACCAGACTGGATTGGACTTGATTTCCAAAGGGTTTCTCTCGTAATCTGTCCGCATTGAATAAGCAAATCCACTATACGTAGTCCCAAAATCAATAGCACAAACAACGGGCCATGGCCTGACCTCTTCTCCCATATCTAGCACGACAATTTAACTCAAGCCAATTACTATCCACTCTAATGACAAAAGTATTACAATGATTTATAAACTAACATTAATGTAAACTTGAAAATATCAATTAAAGGACATACAGGACAAAAGTCAATTGACTTCTTTATTGATCCTTACTTATTTAGATTCTAAAACGCTTTTGACGTAATTATAATTAATGATAGCGTGTACGAGAATACCGCGTACTTCGGCATTTGGTATTTCTACAGCTTATTGTCAAAATGAAAGATTTCCATTAATTTTTTTCAATTAAAAATATTGATTGAGAGAGTTGTTGAAAATTTTTCATTTATTCTTTTAAAAACGTGTGAAATTTATCCAATGCATACGCAATGTGAAACAAAAATATTGCTTTAAGAATAAAAATGTGTAACTCAATCCATAATATAAAATATTTGAAGATATATATGTCCTCAAATATCATTTTACTTGTTTTTAAAAACCCCATTTTTGGATTAGGTAATAGGCATGATAAATCAGAAGATCATATAAATATGATACAGAGGAATAATTGTGTGATTAAATCTGTTGTAAGAACCGTGCTGTTCTGTTAATATCCTTTCTTTAAATAATGGAATCATTCATGTATCTGTAACAAAATAACAGCTATTTTGAATAGTATCAATATATAGTTGTTTAAATGAAATGACAAAAATGGACAAAAAATTTCAAAAAAAATTTATCACCTCCCCCAAGAAATAGGATTTTCGATTTGGGGAACTTTCCTTTTTTTTTTTTTTTTTTTTGCTTGTCAAAGAATTTCTGTCCTGCTTTTCCAAAGAATTTCTGGAGACTACCGATCTGTCAATGTTTAGCCTTTTAAGTTTGTGACCCCTCTACTTTAAAAAATGAATATATTAGGATTTCAGAATCGTTCTTTCAACTGGAAATGCAAACATTACCAATTTCAAAGAGTTAAGACGTTTTCAGATGTTATTCTACTCACAAAAGGCCTACAAGCCTTTAAGACTTCATGCAGCCTGAGACTTGGGCAGGGGTAAATTTTAAAACTGTTGAGAGAAATGATAGTTTTATTATTATTAGGCAAATATATTGTACAGAATTTCAGGCGACTTTGAGTGCTTGAAACTTTCTAAAGAACAATGTATTTTGATGTAAGATCAACACTGTCCCAATATGGATATTCCTTATGGAGAAGTGAATAGGCTATCGCCTACATCCACTTTTGATTCTTTAAAACGTTTAAATGTAGAACCAGTGACGACCTACACTTCGACTAACATTTTGTCTGAAATATGTCTGATTATATGTAACAGACGTGTTTTATTAACAATTTCAACATAAAAAACCTCAACTGTCAAAAGAAAACCAACCTTTACGTGTTGTTTATCCATTTTCATTTTCACAAGTATTCCATCCCGGATATAAATTTTGAGCAAATAACTCTAGAAGGATCTGGAGGCTCGAAATGGAGCGAATGGAGCATAGCGGAGTCAGCCGAGGATTGCCGATTGTGTTAGAAAAACATTAGTTAGAATCCGGGAATGAAAACTTGTAAATATGGATAAATAGATATGTAAAGGTTGGTTTTCTTTTGATAGTTGCGTTTATTTATGATAAAATTGTTAATAAAACGAATTTCACAAATTTTTGTTCCCCTTGAACGAAACATGCAATACCGACTACGTTATAAATGGTGTAAATTGGTTCAATATGGTTCAACAGAAGAAGCTGATAATATTCATAGCCTTACAACTAGATAACAATAAATCACCTGACTCAGGTAATCTAAAAATAAAACGTATTAAATGACATGATATATATAAAAGTTAATAATCTAAGCTTAAGTACAGTAATCTAATAAAACAATATAAAAAGAAAACAAAATCTCTGAATAATAAACATTTATAAACTTAGCTTAAGTACATTTTATACTAATAACATACCTAAGAGGATAGACACTCAAAACAACTTTTGAAACATTCGCCATTGATGATTACATAAAATCAAAATCACGGCCATCGATTGGATCATGATTTGGGCGGCAAGAGAAGTTAATTATTTATCCATATATCGAAAGTAACTATGAAAAACATTACATACCTTACAAAAGTAGTTCAGTTTCATAAAAGAAGCCCACTTTTTCAGAAGGCATTGTATTTTTGCAAAATAATTATCTGATGACTGCACGTTATTGTTATCATAATGTTGAGGTTTTTGTTCACCTATCTTGCGTAATCTTTTGTCTATGAGTAAGGTCTTCTTATATCCTTACTTCAAATAACGGGATCATTCATACACTTGTAACGGTCTAGATCAGTTTCGACATTAAAAAAAATTAGAGCACAAAGACCAAAAAAGGCTTATTGTTAAGAAAATGCACTTAAAGCTTTAATTACGTCGTAAGTATGCGATGAGGTATTAATTATGTAAAAATGATTTACAAAATATATCAAAGGGTACGAAAAGTTCCTATCTTTTTTAGGTCATGATTTACACACTCAGTTGTCTAAATGGATTTTTCCGAAAATTGACATAAAAATTAGGGCAATATGGTGTGAATAAATGCAGAAATTGCGTTTTTTTCCATGGCATTTAATTTTGCATTGTTGTTTCAGACGTCCGTATTTAAGAATTTTTGTATTTTGTATTTGTTTCATTGGATATTGAATAAAAACTGTGCTGTGGCTTTCAACTATTTCATTAGAAAATAATAAAATGGCCAACATTAACTTTCTTAGCATAGATATATACCAGGCATATGGAATAAATTATACGAGGGGGTATCAAAAAGTTCGTGGACTAGCGCCATAAAATTAAAACCGCTCTAGGCACATCAATGAATTTTAAAATATGAAATGCTGCTTCTTCACCGCCAAATAAGCTTCAAATAATAAATTTTATTTTGTAATGAATTAGCCGTTTTTGTAAAACAAAATCCATTCAAACACCTTAAGAAATACGTTTTTCGAATATTTTTATCAAAATATTTTTGTTTAAAATTTTTCCAAAAATCCTTTGATTCATATGTTTACAAAGCAATTCAAAAGGTGCGAATTTTTTCACTCTAGAAGTTCCCCTGTCTGCGTCATATTACATATAAATAAAGGTTGAACTATCAGGCTAACACAAGTGCGGGGAACATCATTAATGTTTGCCAATGAAAAAACTCCCCGTTTAGGACACATCAGCGCAGATGTTTTAACTTATTTAATCTAAAATGCATCCATGTTTTTTTTTTACTTCTGAGAGTATATAAAACCGTACCCCGAAATGATACATGTGATAAATATTTTACGCTGTTAATTTCTAGCTATATTTTATTCAATTTTTAAAGCTTTTCAATACTATACATGCCATTGAGATATTTTTGTGTATATAAATCCTTTGCAAATCAACTTGATTTTAAAGCCGTCTCCACGGTCCTTGTAAATTACATATAAATAAGAGCCCGGTTTTCAGTACTTCTGAGTACTTTAATTACAGTTCCTGATTCCCATACTTTTTCTTCAAGCATCGAATTTTTGTATTTAAATTAACAATTCCTCCGCACGGTATAGTGGTTAGCACCTTTGCTATAGTCTCTTGCAAAGTGTTCGAAAGGAACGTTGAATAAACAAACAAAAGCTGTTTCACCTCGATTAGAGATAGCTTAATTTAAGGGAAACAATCTCTATCTTTTGAGAAAAAGAACTTCTTTGAGTTAAACAAAGTACCGTTTTTGTATATATTTTATATATGAATAAAAGTAATAATATGACATTCAAAACAAGCCTAATGGTTTTTGTACAAAGTATCCAATTTCTAATAAAACATTTCAACTTCAGACATTTTCTCTTGTACCATTTTAATAGTAAATTACACTTTTCAAGATCACAAAATATTTGCAACTCGATACAAAAATAAGCATACATTTATACAAATAAAGTGCTTAACGTGTCATGTTTACATGTAATGTTTTGCGGTTCTCTGATTAGGACTTTTGCAGTTTTGTGATACTAGTTTTAGTAGGTGTTTATTGTTCTTCAGCCTCTTCAACATCCACTGTTTCTTTGTACATCTCCAAAAGATCTGACTTATTAATGCTTTCAATGAAAAAATCGACACGGCCCCATTTCTTGATCTTCCTTGGTTCTTCACCAGTAGTGTCGAATAGAAATGCTGCAACCTTCAGCACTGGAATCTCAAACTCGTCAATCTTGAAAGTTGTCCCCCACTTCAGCTTGCATTTGGTGCACTTTATCGTGGAAATGGTGTACCTGGAGGGAGTTGTACTTTTATCAAAGTCGCAGCGAGACCGAAACTCTGGGTTTATCACTACACGGTGTTGACCAACATAAATTCTCAAATCTTCGCTGTTCGTTGCATCTGCATGACATTTAAAGCAAATCAGACGGAATGGCTTTTTGACCTTGTGGGTATCTTCCCCCAAAGAAAAAAGATCACCATCTACACGTATCTCCTCCTGATATTTGAGGATCTTACGTCTTCGATCATTTGGAAGCATCGAGTTGAGCCGTCTGAAGGCTTCGTACATTAACTTAGATTTCTGTAAACTGATTTCCTCCCGTTTTTGAATCGCTTGATCGGATATGTGTGCAACTGTGGAACTCTGCTGGCGAGCACGACCTAACAAAGTAACAAAAAAACACCAATTAGTGTATATATGGGAAAATAAATCAGATAAAAACTCAAACTGCAGCCCGCCGAAAATTTCGAAACCCTAAAGGGAGTTTTAAAATTTGTCTTCATTTTCTTTATTCATTTGAAATTAAATGAATGGCTTCTGTATTACTGTAGATTCCATATTTTTCGCGAGCACTTATTATCACGAAATAGCTCTTGAACGTCAAATCGCGAGAATAATTATTCGCAAATGGTTGATTGATCAGGAGAATTTCCATGGATTTCAGCACCTTAAAAATAAAAGCGAGTATTTTTATTTCGCGTATGATGCTTCTCGCGAAATTACGCGATTATTAATTCCTCGCGTATAATTAGGAATCTACAGTACTGTTTAAACTAGATGTACTGTGAGCAATGAGCTCACTAAATGATACCCCAACCTCCCATATGAATATAATGGCAGGGTACATGTTTTGCTAAGGAAAACCCAAAATCTGTGTCGGATCAAAAAGTAAAATAGAAGGTGTATAATGGCAATATGTAATAAAGATTCTGTGAAAGTTTCATCAAATTTCATTCAGTGGTATAAGAGGAATCGCGGATAAGAGATGGGTACCCCAAAGGGTAAAAGACGGACGTACTGACAGACGGACGGAATGACAGACAGACGGACGGACAGACGGACATAACGATTACTATATACCCTTCTGTTTTTAAAGCGGGGGGTATAATGATGTCAGATGTAATGATGTGGTAGAAAGAAATCCGTGAGGAGTCTTACCACTCATTTGGATTACATTAGCCTCGTTTCCAGTGTAGTTGTAGGTTATTATAAAGTTGCAGTCTGGAACATCAATTCCTTCACTACCGACAGAGGTCGCCACCAGTACATTAAGGATTCCTTTCTTAAAGTTATCCAATGTTTCGTTTTTCTGTGAATCGGGCATACCTGTATGTTTTGTTTAAAATTGAAAAATAGCATAAGCATTACTTTTGATTTGAAAGACATGGACAATATAATTAAGAAATATGAGATTCTTTATTTTTTTATGAAATGACCAAGATATTTCCTATTAAAAACAAGTTTATTCACAAAACTGTACATGTGTTATATAAATATATTTAACATTCATCTACACCTCAGACTGCCCACAAAACTTTTATACCTCGGCTGGTTTCTGATGAGTTAGTTCCCGTGAAGGGCCCAGCCTTTAATCCTCCAAAGGACCCCAGTTCCCCAGTCAGATACTGAGCGAGGGCAAACGCTGTAGCTCTGGTCTGAACAAATACCATTCCTTTTATCTCCGTATATTCACTGACCAATTCCACAACTTTGTCTCTCATTAGTCTCAGATACGGGTTTATCTCAACTTCCATTTTCTCAACCTTCTTACAAAACTCTGAAATAAATGTACGATTGAGTATGCATTGTATTAACCTGAATGTTTTCAACTGATCTTTACCCTAGGACGAACGTCAAGAATCGAGCAAGTGCGTTTAAATATACAAGTTGAGCTGTATTTATTAATAATAATTAGCTATTAAACTAAATTTATTTACTATTTTATATTGTTCACTCTTCCATGGCACCTGATCCAAAATCTGATGTTTCGGGGGTCCGTGTTTGCACTGCTCTTATTTTGTATTGTTTTATGGACTTTGAGATTGAATACTGTTCGTTATCTCCATGTCCTTCATTGTTTAAATATATACCGGTACTCTTATATATTCTATGAAACAAAATTTTGATTATGTATATAATCATTGTTTATTTTTCCAAATACAATATCATTATTATGCATAATACAGTGTCCCTTTTGTACCTCATGTAAACCACGTGATAAAATTAACCAATAGGGAATCGCTATTAGCTGAAGTCAGCGTGCCTGTAGTGTTGATGTTTATATTTTTCCAGTTCAGTAATTATACCAATCTTTCTTTATTATTACCGTTTTGGACTATGTGATAAATGTGACTAGTGCAGGAACATTTGCTTCGGATTTAATTTAACTCATTTTATGTTTGGATATTTCTATCTACAATAATTCGAAATGTGCAATATGAAACCCGTGTACCTATCGATGTGTGTTGACTTATAAATTATTTTATAGTGTTAAATATTGGATTGTCTGCATTTTAAGATAGCAACACAGTGATAATTAAGTAATTTCGAATTTGTGAATCGTTCAGTATGCCGAGGGCTGCAAGGAGAAATGCGACAAGGCAAAGGCCTGACCAGGTGGTTTCTACTTCTGCCGTAGAAAGCAGTGCTACAGTTCTTGACATGGACAATCCCTTGAGTTGGACTGTTGCCTAATTAAGTGAAAGACTGACACAATTAGGAATTCAAGTTCCGAAAGGATTCAATGCCGCAACCTTGCGACAGCTGTACAATGAAAACGTAAACAAAGGTGAGGTAACAGAAAGGCGCGAAAACTCGCATGAAGGATCATTGGGCGGAAGTGACGCAACAAACAATGGCGTCCCCCTACAAACATTGGGCGAAAGTACAGTCACGAATACAAATAACGATGGTGTTCTACTACAGACTTTGCAAAGTATGGCGCAATCATGCGCAGCTTTGCAACAGACGGTTAATACGTTATTAGCGAAAGAGAACAAGAAAGACGCAGAGACGGAGGACGATAACCCTCTTAAGAAATATGCTGCTCAAGTTCACACGAATTCAGCTTCAGGTACGATCAATTCAGTTAATATTAGTGAGCACTCAAGCATAGGGGTCCCATCGAAAGATGTAGGCCATGTGGATCTGGTCTCCTCCGATATTCGGAAAAAAATACTACGAGGTGAAGATGTAAACATGTGCGCTCTACTTATTCCAGCGTATGAGACTCCCAAAAAGGAACAGGAGAAAACTGATAAAAGACTAAATAGAAATTTAAACATGAGCGAGTTTGTCACTGCTTTCAGTAGATACAAACGGATTATGTGTGTCACATACCCTTGGAGACAAGAGGAACTGGACATGTACTTGGCACATATTATAGAGGTACACAATGTTTGGCCAACGAAATTTTTTGAGTATCATAAACTGTTTGCTGCCAAATGTGCCATTGCCCTAAAACAGAACAATGTTCTAACAAACTGGAGCAAAGGAGACGATGAAATATTGAAGCGTGTAGTAGCAGGTGCTGAAGTCAGCAAGTGTAATATTTGCTCCTCGACCACCCACACATCTAGTATGTGCGTAGAGAATTCGGATGACAACAAGCATCAACGAAGTTACCAGAGTTATCAAAGAAAAGACAAGTATGATAGGAATATAGCATATCACGAAGGTAGGCAAATTTGCAACAACTACAATTCAAACAGATGTACAGTACCTTATTGCAGAAGAGCACATGTATGTGCTCACTGCATGTCTACTTCACATGGAAAACAAAAGTGTCCGAGTTTAAACGCCGAGAAGACCACGACCACAAATGTGATGCTAGATGATAAAACAAAGAAACAAAAAACTCCACAGTGACTAGAAAAGCAAGAACGGGATGAATTTAAAGCCACTACACCAGTTAATACAGATAGACTAGAGTTTGAATTAAGTAATCACCCAGACAGAGAATTCGTTGATTATTTAATTGGTGGACTACGAGATGGATTTGATATTTTTATGGGTGATAGTACAAGTCTAGATAATTCATATGAGTGTAGGAATTTACAGTCAGCTAAGGAAAACCCAGATACTGTTGACGAACTTTTGAAGACAGAAGTTCAGAAAGGATTTGTGAAAGGACCGTTCCAAACACTCGATTTTCCAAAATACAGAGTAAGTCCATTAGGACTGGCTACGGGTAAATACTCTTGGAAAAAACGCCTTATTTTGGATTTATCTTCACCACATGATAATGAGGAAATTGACAGTGTAAATAATTTGATTGACAAAGACAAATGCTCTTTGAAATATGTTAGAATAGATGATGCAATAACAAGAATTAAAGAATTGGGAAAAGGTGCTATCATGTGCAAAACAGACATATGTGATGCATTTAAGCTGATTCCAGTAGCTCCAAGATTTTGGCCTATGTTGTGTGTGAAATGGAAAAATTTGTTCTACTACTTCGTTAGATTACCATTTGGAAGTAGAAGTTCACCGAAAATATTTGATCATTTATCACAAGCCATTTGCTGGATTGCAAAAAACAATTATGGAATTAAAAATATTTTTCATTTGTTAGATGATTTTCTTACCATTGACGAACCTGACGTGATTGGAGAAAGGACCATGGCTTTGTTGTGTACTTTATTTAAAAGATTCAACATACCATTATCATTGAAGAAAACAGTGGGTCCTACAACGGAACTGGAATACTTAGGAATCATCCTTGACAGTGAAAAAAATGGAAGCACGCTTACCCCAGGAAAAAATCACACGGATATGTAATTTCATAATGGATTTCCTGAAACAGTCTTCAGTGACGAAGAGACAATTACTGCAGTTATTAGGACACTTTAACTTTGCAGCGAGAGTTGTGTTACCTGGGAGAGCTTTCACCTCTTATCTTATCCAGTTGTCTACAAAGGTAGAAAAACTTCATTATTATGTTAAGTTTACACAAGCTAGCAAGGAAGACCTACAGATGTGGTTACATTTTTTAAAGCACTGGAATGGTGTTTCAGTGTTTTATGAATCCAAGCTGATAAGTAACGCAGACATGGAATTGTATACCGATGCCTCATCTACAGTAGGATTCGGGGGATATTACAGAGGAAAATGGTTTGCAGAAAAGTGGCCAAAGGAACTTAATACTCATAAACAATCTCCGTCCAGGCTTTTCTCGAATTATATCCTATTGTCATTGCAGCTATTATCTGGGGGAAGGACTGGAAAGGGAAACGGATTCTTTTCCATTGCGATAATGCTGCAGTTGTAGATATTATCCGGAAACGTCGATCCTCAGATCTACAAATATCATCTTTGATGAGAACTCTATGCTTTTGTGCTGCTCTTTATAACTTTGATATTTATAGCGAACACGTATCAGGAATTAAAAACATTATCGCTGACTCTTTGTCTCGCTTACAGCTGGAGAAGTTCAGGCAGGCGGCTCCTCAAGCAGAGAAAACTCCGATGGTCTGCCCACCGGTATCAGAAGTAATCTGGAACTCGGACAAGTGGTTGAAAAACTGATGAACAATTCCGTGACAGAAAGAACTAGATCAACTTACAAACAGGGTTTTGAGACATATAAACATTTCCTTTCAATACATGGTGTTGTTTATTATGTTAAATGTCCACCCATATCTGAAGATATTCTTGTACATTTTGTAGCATATTGTCAACATAACTTGTTGCTTAAATTCTCTACAATAAGATTATATTTGTGTGGAATCAGATACATGTTTTTAGAAATGGGAATTCCAAACCCTTTTCAGTCTAAATGTCACTCAATGGAACGATTGAAGTTAATTTTAAATGCAATTAGAAAAGTGCAAAGTAAAGATCAATTTAAAAATAAGGTCAGACTGCCTATTACAGCTCACATACTACAAAGAATTTGTACAGTTTTGAGGAATTGCTTGTTTAAATATTATACCAATGTTTTGTTAGAAGCTATGTATGTAACAGCTTTTTTCGGATTTTTCCGTTGTGGTGAACTGACAATACAAAAGAAATTTGATCCATGCTGTCATTTATGCTGTGAAGATGTCCAAATTCACAAAGATTGTGTTAAGATATTTTTGAAAACTTCTAAAACAGATCATTTTCACAAGGGTTCAAGTATTGTATTATACTCAAATGACACAAAGGTATGCCCAGTAAAATCTATGTGTAAATACATGCAGGTGAGAAAATTATGCTATGCTGGACCTAAAGAAGCTCTTTTCGTTACAGAAGATAAGCTCCCTGTAACAAGATCATACTTTATTGAACACTTGCAGTATATCTTAAAAATTCTAGGTTTTGATTCTGAGAAATACAGTGGTCACTCATTTCGTATCGGTGCAGCAACATCTGCGGCATCAGCTAGAATAGAAGACCATCTTATTAAAACTTTAGGCAGATGGTCATCGGACTGTTATACTAGGTATATAAGAACACCAACTAATGTAGTTAGAGAAGCACAAATTAGTATGGCTACTAGTTTTCATTCAGATAAAATGTCCTAGATAAGGTTGATGTGTACATATGATTGATGTTTAGAAAACTGATTTTAGCTTACATGTCAAGTTTATGTACAGGAACTCTCTACATTCATACAGGATATTAGATGAAGTTATTGATAAGTGAAATTATGCATATTTACATTTTGTTTCATCACGTTAAACTACTAATATTAGACCTTTCTGATGTTGTTCATTTTTATAGGATACATACAGGACATGCACTCTATCAGATGAAAATCACTTATGTATGTTGTTTTATCGATGTAAAGATTCAATGTATTCATAGTTTAATCTAATATGTCTGGATCCATCTTTAATTGTCTCACGTCCACATTTTCACTCCTTTACTAAATTCTTATATCCCATACTTGGGGACTATGCAGCTGTACCATCTGCATATTTTGCCATTTACATAATGATATACACTTATATATCTCATTATTTTCTCCCAACTATGGGAAGTTAATCGCTCAGCATTGGGATCAGGTGCTTGTTACATAAGTTGGAGCAAGCCGTCTATCTTAGGTGAGCATTTCTTACCAATTAAGATTAGACTCCAGTTGTTTACTCTATTTTCAATCCACTCAGGTCCTCATATTAGGCAAGCATTTCTTGCATAGCCTGCAGGATTCAGAGTAAACAACTGTTACAGTTATGTAACTAGTACCTGGTTCTGATGCTGGGAGATGGACTTAATCTATCTTGTATAAGCTGCATGAGCCCTCAAGGCAAAGTTGTGAAATATTAAATAGTATTGTTAATAAAATTGTTGGAACTCTCAATTATCTTCTGTTGTGTTTGGATAAATAAAATTTTGATTATGTATATAATCATTGTTTATTTTTCCAAATACAGTATCATTATTATGCATAATACAGTGTCCCTTTTGTACCTCATGTAAACCACGTGATAAAATTAACCAATAGGGAATCGCTATTAGCTGAAGTCAGCGTGCCTGTAGTGTTGATGTTTATATTTTTCCAGTTCAGTAACCACCACCAACCCCTTCCACCTTCCAATTATTGATGGTTCTAGACATAAAAGGGTTCATGAGCAATAATGTGCCATTTACATAATGATATACACTTATATATCTCATTATTTTCTCCCAACTATGGGAAGTTAATCGCTCAGCATTGGGATCAGGTGCTTGTTACATAAGCTGGAGCAAGCCGTCTATCTTAGGTGAGCATTTCTTACCAATTAAGATTAGACTCCAGTTGTTTACTCTATTTTCAATCCACTCAGGTCCTCATATTAGGCAAGCATTTCTTGCATAGCCTGCAGGATTCAGAGTAAACAACTGTTACAGTTATGTAACTAGTACCTGGTTCTGATGCTGGGAGATGGACTTAATCTATCTTGTATAAGCTGCATGAGCCCTCAAGGCAAAGTTGTGAAATATTAAATAGTATTGTTAATAAAATTGTTGGAACTCTCAATTATATTCTGTTGTGTTTGGATAAATAAATGCTAAAATATATAGAAGGTATCATAGAATATCGCATAATATTAGAACATATACCAAACTATTTCTAGCTCAATGGAGAAAAATACGGTTTATATAAAAAGATACTATTTTTTTTAAACAAAAAAAAATCGAAATTTGAAAGAAATATAAAATGTAGAATCTGAAGAATGCTAGGAATGCAGTCGTGCCACTATACTAGAGGGGCATTCCGATATCATTTTACCAGTGATCATAAGAAGGAACTCCTTTTCCTTTTCGCTTGCACTGTCCAGAGTCTTGAGATCGTCCTCAAATTTCCTCTCCAGGTGTTCAATAACATGTTCTTTGTTCATCAGGTAATTGACATCCAGTGCTTCGTTGTATGCCTATCAGAAAAAAGAGAGTTCTTACTAATGAATCTATAAATAGGAATTACGATTTAATTATTCATTTGATATTACATTTATATCACAACATTGCACCAAAAATGGCTTGTGATTTAAAGCAAGAAGAAGATTTTTAAGAAGATGTTAAAATTTGGGGGGGGGGGGTTATTGTTCAGTGATATAGCAGGTTTTTTAAATTTTTGGTGAACACAGAATTCCTTGACATACGTCACCAGAAGCTTGATTTTGTCTCCCTTTGGAAAACAGTATTTCACTGAAGATAATATATCAAGAAGGACAATACAAATGGCAATCATCTAATATTGATGTACACTGCAATGCATTGCGTAATTTTTATCAGAAAATATCAAGCTCCTCTTGAAGTTTTATTAGCAGTGTAGACTAATTTATCATAATTATCTGAAGATTGGATTGTTTGAATGGACCTTTGAGCCTGAATACTGCACGGTATCTCCATATATACCTTTCAGTACCTATATACAAAGGTACACATTTATAGTGATAAAAAAATTTTGGCAACTAGCAAACCACTATCTATATAAATAAGATAACAGCACCCCGCAAAAAAGTTGCTTATTTTTCAGGTAAAATTTTTAAATCACTGTACTTGACGAGTATCTGAATTTAATTTAGGTATTACAATTCAAAACATAACATATTGTAAGTAGTTATATTTATTTAGTAATACATACTGCAAGGTGTGTCATGGCAGTGTATATAACTCGCACCAGTTCTTTATTGTTTCTTAATTTACATGACACCTTGTTACGGAAGTGAACAGTCCATTTCTGGTAGTGTTTTCCATCCTTCTTATCTGGCCTTTTATTCCACATAGGTAACAGATGTTTATTATTCATCACTAAATACAAGATTAAATAAATACGAGATAAAAAATGCACTGTATAACAAACATTTTTGAACATAATTCAATACCAAAAACCCGTACTTGTTATTGTTTAGGAAGATGAATACTGGGTAGAAAGAAATCTAAAAACTTAAGACTGTTTTCCCCTTTTTTAAAAAAAAACTAAGAAAACTTTAGAAAACGTTTGGAGAGTTATCATTTGAATATCATGTTTTTTTTTTTATCAGAATGTATTGCTAAATACAAACAGTCAGTCGTTCCGATGTAAGCCTCGATATGAGCTATGTTATCCAGTATCAGATTCTTCAGTGGGTCTTTTTCTTTTTGTCCCATTTTTATTGTTTCTGAAAAAAAAAGAAATATGAATAAGAACATGCCTTACATCAGTTATAAAACATAAGCTAAGCGATGCTACCTTCTTTTGGTACAGCGACATGTTTCCGAAACTCTTCCAGGTTTCTTTGGACAGTGGATATTTCCAGAGTGTCCAGATTTGCGCAAATTCTAAGCATGTGTTGTAACGCTCCATCCTCAGTACTGGAATCTCCCACTCCAATTGTGGCGGTCAATCCAACAATCTTTTAAGACAGAGATAACAGGTCTTTTAATTTTTTATATATATTAATACCGATTTGATGTATAAATATTAATATAAGAAATCGAAATACATGTATTTAGTGATTGCAATTTTTTTTCTTATTATTTTTTTCAATTTTAATTTTTAATTTCTAATTTTGTTAACATTAACATGAAATCCTTATAGACAGAACCTGTGGGATGTTTTCTTCTTTTCTTTTTCTGGCCAGGTAGTGCTTCATGACGTTATTGTAGGGCTCTTTTTTCCTGCTGTGATGACACTCATCAAGAATCAGAAGAGTTATCTCCCCTAGACTGACTCGCTTGTTGTTGATATTGTTCAGAAGGATTTGTGGAGTCATGAAGAACACGTGGTGGTCGTTAATAATTAAGTGCATTCCTAAACACTCCTTTGTTGCGGTATGTAGGTGGTAAACCTGGGGAAAATATTACCTTGTTAATCATTGGAAAAAGGACAGAGATTTTATTTAGGTGTGTTAGAAAAAAAATTAAGGGGAGCTTTGAAACAAGTTTACCTTTCTGTCTGGTAAGTATTTTTGGAATAAATTATATTGCTGTTCCACAAGGGCGTTCGTTCTTGCCAAGAAAACAACACGACCTGAAAATGATCTTTCTAGATAATTTTTATTTGTATATTGGATAAATTTGGATTATGTTGTTTGTTCATGAACTCAATTTTCCTTACCGTTGGTGTTCTTCAGCAGATGTTCTTTGGTGACGTGTAGAGCGACCCATGTCTTGCCTGTTCCAGTGTGTGCACAGATGATGGTATTCTGACCGCTGTCCGCAATCTCCGCCAATTCTAACTGGTATGGACGTAACTTCATTTCAGGCACTTTCTTTCTTTTCTGTGACTTTTCACTCTCTGCAAAAGAAAATAAATAAATTTGGAAAGTACTTCGCTAAGTTTATCAAAAACCACATGTTGCTCCAACAGTAACATCCCTATCTTCTTTGTGTGGTTTATGTGGTTTATATACCCAACTACCTTCATTGTCGTATTTTTCCAGGTCGGAGTTGTATTCCTCCTCTTCAGATTCCTGATGTTCCGTCAGTGGACCAGGGTCGGGAGACGCCAAACCTTTCCGTACAAGTTCCTCTACATTAGGTAAATATGGAATCAAATACATTAATATTACCTAATATTAAGTATATTTTATCTTCATGTTTTAATTTAGCAATAACGTTACATGTACTATAATCAGAAAGAAATTGTTTCTGCACACACATCTATGAATCTCTAAACAATCTACCATTGGTTGCACCGGGATCTAACTTGGTCACCAGGGTCGGTTGTGTCTGTTTCAGGGCACTGAACAAAACTACAGCCCAGTCTCTGTGCTTCTTTTTGATTCTTCTGACCAGTTCCCTGCAGGCTTCTGACCTGTCACCCACCTGAAGAGAGTTTAGATACTGCTGATCCTTCACTTTGATGTACCCCTTCTCTAGCAGTATTGGGATCAGAGAAGCAGCGTCCATCTCATTCATCAGCTCGGGTTTGGTCGTCTTAAACAGGAATTCCATAAACTCTGTTGTAGCTTTCTGATCGCTTTCCTCTGCATCTTCATAGCTCTCTACTAATCTCTGGTAACCTTAATACGGGAAATAAAACACTACATAGGTCACGCCGTCGAAACGATGGTAATGGTAAGAAATATACTTTTATCACCTGCATACATAGATGATATCTCTCAGTTGATTCGATACGCAAGAGCATGCTCTACATATTTATAATTCCTAAAACGAGGAAAATTATTAACTAACAAGTTGATGGAACAAGAATAAGAGCAGTGTCATTTAAAGTCATCATTTCGTAAGTTCTGTGGTCGATACAATGACGTTGTCAGCAAATACAATTTATTATTCAGTCAAATTACGAATGATGTTCTTCATACTAATTGCAAGGCTATTATTTACACACTGAATCGACGACGGAGTTTTCCGTTATTTCCCTATCATGACAAGGAGCACATAGCGGGTGTGACTGGTTGGTAGGGGATGCTCACTCCTCCATGATACCTGATCCCACCTCTGATATTTTCAGGTCTGTGTTTGCTCTGCTCCTATTTAGTATATTTATGGACTTTTGAACCTGAATACTGTTCGTTATCTCCATATGTTTAACAGAGATGAAATATATGGATAACGAGCAGTTTTCGAACTCAGTTACATATCGCATACGATTTCGTTTGAACAAAATGTATAAACAACATTGTATCGTATATATCTGATCGGGTCTACTATTATAACAGGCTATTAGTTCTATGTTTTAATTACATTTTGCAATATACATTACCATATCAAGCCAAAGGACACGCCTTAGATAAGAACGGGAAGTTTTCTCCTTCATGGCATCTAATTCCACCTCTAATGTTTCTAGAGGTCCACAATTGCTCTGCACACATTTTTATTGTTTTATTGGACTTTTTTCCATGACTTATATTTGTTATCTTCGTATTTCATGTAATTAACTTACATTTATTTTAGTATTTCTTTGATTTAGCTTTGAATGAAGGATATAGAGATAACGAACAGTATTCAATATCAAAGTCCATAAAACAATACAAAATAGGAGCAGAGCAAACACGGACCTCCAAAACATTAGAGGTTGGATCAGGTGCCATGGGGCAGTGAGCATCCCCTGCCGATCGGTCACACCCGCCGCATGGCTCCTTGTCATGATCGGGAAATAACGGAAAAATCCGTCGTCAATTCAATATATAATAATGGACTAACAAGAAGTAAGAAAAAGTCAGCTAGCATTTGACTCAATGATGAATTGTATTTGCTGGCAAGGTCATGGTATAAAACATAGAACTTACGAAATGATGACTTTAAACGAGCCTGCTGATAGCCTTGTTTCATCAACAATTTAGACATATCTCAAAAACTGACCTTTGAATAATATCTTTTGAAAATTCTTGATTTTAATTTCACTTATATTCAATATTGATTTTCAAATTTTAAATGCTTTTTATATATCCAGTTACTTTGTAATATAACTGACGTCATTTAATACGTCAAAATTGACATTAAGATCTGGGAATAATTGGCAGTAAAAATATATACTGCAACGTTGGAAATAATCAGTTTATGTATCAATGAAGAGGGTATGAAAATTTGATAAATATTCTTAAATCATATTTTCTAGCTATAAGCAGGCGTTTATCCGATTGGGTATATATTTAACTATATTGGAAACATGGATGCAGACTCACTATCTGCTTGCATAGTTTTTTGTTTTTTTGACATCAATTTTAAACATCAAATCCTGAACTTTTGTTCCATGTGAAAAAATCAAGGAAATTATAATATTACTATTAAATTATATTATATTATATTGTATTATATTATGATATAATATAATATGATATAATTTTAATCACATATTCCAAGCCCTCTGATTGGCTTAAACTTGGTCACATGATTAAGTATATAACAGCATATAGACTTGAGTTACTATTTATAGAATCTGAAATGCATATCGACTTGATGTTTCTTAAAATAGAGGTAATTTTCTGTAAAACAAAAAAATTAATAGTAGTGATTTCACAATTATAGCTAATACAGTATATGACTTGGTGTTTCTGAAATAAATATATACTTCAACTTGTATTTAAATGTGTAATGTCCTGTAACTGATAAGACTTAACAATGGCCTGAATTAGAATCTACTTAATATTAAAACATATTGAATATCTTTGTCAAAATTTATACAAAACATAATCAAAAAAATGTGCAATTGTAGTATTTTCAATAGTAAATCCTCCAAAATAAACAAAAAAATTAAAAGAAACACATTTATATTAAACAGCTAAATCTATTTTGATTTCTAGTCTATATGTGTTTAAGAGAGAAAACTTGTGGTTTGTTCCCATTTTTTTTCAAATTGTTTTTTATCAACCTCTGTAAAAAATAATATGACAAATGTAGCCCTTTATTCGGTCAATCCATAGATAAATCGACTCCACAGAAAAGCATATTGACCTCGCACTTTGTCAATATGCTTTTCTGTGAAGTCGATATATCTATGGACCGACCTCATCAAAGGGCTATATTCATATATTATAATATTATATTATATTATATTATATATTCCTATTTTATTATAATATTACTATTATATTATATTCTATTATTAATTGTGTCAAAAACGCTAATGTCGTAATCTGATTTTAAGTAGACTTATCATATCAATGTATTTCTAAATCTTTTTGTTGTTTCTCTATACTTAATTGTAGCCAATATTCATACAGCAGTTGACAAAAGAAATATGTTTGTAGTTGAATGGAGATCGTGTGGGATTTTGTGAAATTCAACGAAACAAAATGACCTAATTTTCATTCAAGTTTTATTTCATCTAGTGTTCAATATTTTTGTTGGTAATATTGAACATTATGAATCTTATAGATACATGCATCATATTGAATAAAATACTTATCTGTACCTTTTTCGTGTAATTGTCAAATTGAGGATTCAAAATGTTACCTATGTTATGAAATGCCCTTTATAATTTGTCTAAAAATGACAATCCTGCGTCCTTAATTTTCAAAAATTCTCAAATAATGTCCCTAAAAACAAACTCGTTTACTTTATTTAAAGTAAAACTTTTTTCTGCTCTCAGACTGTTTAATTTTTTTTTTTATTTTTTATTTATTTATTTATTTTTTTTTTTTTTTGGAATTCCCAGGGAGTGTCCGCAAATACAAAATTCCTGAGGTATCCTTTTCAGTGCTTCAGTGAAGCTTCATTCTGTCAACCTATGTATTCACAATATAACACGCTACTGCACGCCATACTTATATAACAATAGGCCCATCTAATTAAGATATGCAAACATACCCTCCTCTCTGAATGCATTCACCAGTTTGTTTATGTTGTTGGTCCGCAAGTCTTCATCATCTTGCAGCAAAATAAGTTTAAGGAAAGCATGACAAGCCTCTTGTCTTTCCCCGCTCTTCTGAAGCTGTTCTATTTTCTCAACATCGACATCTTCAAACAGAAAAAAATATTTTTTTTTTATTTATTGAATATTGGTAGCCATATACAAACATCTTATTAGTTATATAATGATAAAGACAACCCCCTGTACGTTTCAGTGATAACTAATGTCCGATGAATATAAATAAAAAAAACAAAGTTGCTTTAGATCTCATTTTTACGAGTTTATATAATGCCTGGCAATGTTGTTTACCTGAATGAATGTTCGGGTTCATATGCATATGTCACGAGCTGACATGAGCTTTATTCTACTAGGACATAGGCCTATTACCTTTGAGGTCCGGGAAATGGTCCAACACATCAACTGGTTCCAGGTGTTCCACTACCTCTGTGAGAAATTTCTCCGTTACATTCGCTGCCATCATATGACCATAACGGCAAGATGAAAGGAAAACGAAAGTTATCGGTTTCTTGTTACTCGAAAAAGAAAGTTGGATTACGCAATTGTAGTATTTTTGAAAAAGGTAGTTTCCATAAATAAGAATGAGTCTAATTTTAGCAATGTTTACCTATAAACAAATGTAAATGCTGTAATGTCTTTTGTTAACCTGGCACTTCAGGGTTATTGTTGTTTCTTTTTCCTATATCTTTTAGATTTTTTTCATTTCTTTTACTGATTTAAATTATTTATTTATTTCTATTTTGTTTACATTACAAATATTTATATTATTTCAGTTTTCTTTTTTTTTCATTGTATATTTTGTGTTTTGGGTAAGTAATATAGCTGTAGTGACCTATAAGTCTGCGAGCTCAGCTACAGGCCAATACAGGGGCTCGGGAACCACGAGGGATCACTAAGCCAGTATCAGGTTGCAAACTCATTTATTGTTAGATCGTACCAAAGTGTTTCGTACCACACTCCTCCCCCTCATAATTTTTAAGAGATGTACAGTGCGTTATTATATTTATGAAATAGTCAGCTGGGCCAGAAAAATCAAGCCACTTTGACTATATACAAGTAAAAAATCATCAGAAGGGAATAAAAGTTCATTTGGAACACATCCTGGAAGAAAAAGCATAATTATACAAATAATAAAAAAAAACCATATAAATTCTACAGAGGGAGGAGTGGATAAGAAGGAAAAGATATTCAAATACATATAATTCTAATTAAAATTTCCAATGACATCATGATTAATCGTCCAAAAGACAAAAATCCTTCATCCACTTAGGTGCCTGTCGTTTTCGAGCGGGTCTTTGGCAGATCTCCAGATCATCTGATGATTCATTCTCATGTCCTTCATTTGTGGGGCTTACGGCATCATCTTCGTAAGAACTGGACTGCGGTAATTCCTCCTGTACTTGATTTTGCTGTTTGGATTCCTTGTCACTGGGTTCTGGGTGAAGAACTGAATGTCGTAGCCTTTTAAGCCATAAGGGTAGATCTCTGTCTTGACAAAGTTTTAATCTGTCATGGTGGACCACCTTGTTTTCCTTTTTCCCTTGGATTCTGTATAGCACATGATTAATCTTATATACAATGACAAAAGGGCCTATCCATGGCTTCCTCAACTTCTTCGATTGGCCTACTTTGGAAGAGGTATCCACCATATATACCACATCACCCACCTCATAGCTTCTTGTGTTTGATTTTATGTCATAGGTCCTCTTCTGACGGAGTTGTGCTTCCCCCAAGTTGTCCCTCGCAGCTTGATGACACACTGAAAGAGCCTCCTCCAAATTTTCCACATATCCTGCTGGGTTTTGCCCTGGTATCTTCCTTCCTAACATAATATCTAAAGGTTGAGAGACTTCTCTCCCCAGCATCATTCTGTTTGGTGTGAATCCCGTTTGTCGATTGACAGTGGCACGGATTGCCCCAGCTATTTGTTGGAGGTGTAAGTCCCAATCTTTATGTTGTGAGATGTTTTCCATATAACATCGGATGGCTTGGAGAACAAGACGATTGTATCTTTCGACCTGTCCATTTGAGCAGGGTCTGTATGGGGTGGTTCTCGTCTTTGTTATTTGGAGTAGTTTACACACTTCCTGAAATAAGCGGCTCTCGAAATTTCTACCCTGGTCAGAGTGAACCTGGAGAGGGCACCCCAATCGAGATATAAAACCTTCCACAAATGATGTTGCTACTGTCTCCGCTTCTTGATCAGGCAGTGCGTAACACTCTAACCACTTGGTGAATTGGTCGACTATCATTAAAATGTACTTGTTCCCTTTGCCGGACTCCACAAATGGACCCATCAGGTCAATATGCACTCTTTCTAAGGGTGCTCCAGCATGGTATTGGCCAAGGCCTGCTTTGGCATGTACATTGGCTTTCTTGTTGACATTACATACTGGGCACGTTCGGACATAAGACTCGCAATCGGAACTCATTCCAAACCAGATATACTTTGATTTCACCTTCTGTAGGGTTTTCTGCTGTCCCATATGGCCTGCTAATTTGTTGTCATGAGATCCTTCTAGAACACAATTTTGTAGTGACTTTGGGACCACAAGCAATAGTCGGGACATAGAGCCATCTATCCACTCATAGAAAAGGATACCATTCAAAATTCGTAGTTGCGATGAGCAGTTCCAAAAGTATTTTACAGCTCTACTGGAAAGGGATAGGTCTAGTTCAGTTGGAACATAGTTTTCTGCCTTCCATTTCATTAAGGTACTTGTGTTTAAATCTTGCATTTGTGCATCTCTGATTTCTTCATCTGTTAAGGCAGAAGCCCAGTTACATGCATCCTTGTCTATGGTGTTAGGTGTTTCCTTTGGTTTATCAGTTTCTTGAAGGGTCCTAACTGCTAGGGGGATTACATCATCAACATCCTCCTGGAAGCGTTCCCATTGAGCATGCATCCGTCGACAGTAACTGCAGCCCCCACAAGGTAGCCTACTGACATCACAACCAGCATTGTAACAGTCACAGGACAGGTCATTTGTTGACATTCTGGAGAGGCCATCAGCGTTCTGGTGTTTCTTTCCACTTCGGTGCTGGATGATAACATCATATTGTGATAACTCTTCTAGCCAGCGAGCTAGTTGCCCCTCAATATTTTTGAACCCAATTAACCATGCCAGACTGTTGTGGTCTGTCCGCAAAATGAAAGGTCTGCCCAGTAGATAATATCGGTAGTGACGAGTAAATGCTACAACAGCTAGCAACTCCCTCCTAGTAACGCAGTACTTCCGTTGAGTAGATGTCAAGGTCTTGCTGTTAAAACTGATTAAGACTTCCTTACCACACTGAATCTGGGACAGTTCTGCTCCAATAGCCATGTCCGAAGCATCCGTGTCCAATATGAACATGCCATCATCAGAGGGATATCCCAGAACTGCAGGGTTCGTCATTGCCTCTTTAAGGGAAATGAATGCTGTGTCCTTCTCTTTATTCCAGATAAACTTGGTCTTTGGCCCTGTGAGAGTGTACAGAGGTGCTGCTATCTCTGCAAAACTCTTTATATGCTCTCTATGGTAGTTAACATACCCAAGAAATGCTTCAAGGTCCTTCTTGCATTTGGGTGTCGGCCATTCTGCCATACATTTCACACTCTCGGTAGTGATGCTGACCCCTTTTTCTGTAACCAAGCGACCAAGGAATTGAAGCTCCTTCCTGAAGAGATGACATTTTTTTGGTTTTAGTTTGAGGTTATGGGTCCTAAATCTTTCAAATACTGCTCTTAGATTTATTAAATGTTCTTCAAAATTCTGACCCAAGACTATGACATCGTCTAGGTAAGCAAGGCATTCTTTCCAGTTAAGACCTTGTAAAACTAACTGTATCACCCGTTGAAAGGTTGCAGGGCTATTGCATGTTCCAAAGGGCATTCGTACAAATTCAAATAGGCCGTACCTTGTGATGAATGCCAACTTGTGTCTATCATCAGGGTCTACCTCTATCTGATAATATCCCTGTGCCATGTCAAGCGTGCTCATTAAGTTGTTTTTTCCAAGAGTGTCTAGACATTCCTCCATGTTCGGGAGTGGGAAAGCATCTTTCTTGGTGACTTTATTAACTCCCCTAAAATCAATACAATACCTAACAGTCCCATCTTTTTTCCGCACCAGGACCGGTGCTGACGACCACTCAAAAACTGACGGAACGATGA
The DNA here is from genome assembly GCF_032062105.1 of Saccostrea cuccullata. NCBI lineage: Eukaryota > Metazoa > Mollusca > Bivalvia > Ostreida > Ostreidae > Saccostrea > Saccostrea cuccullata. Next base: position 705,959 of record NW_026938483.1, on the reverse strand, counting down.
TACCTTTGTCCAGCATACTTTTCAGATGCTCCTCTTCCTCTGATTGGAATCCTAGTGGTGTGCGCCTCAATTTGGATTTCACCGGGTGGGCATTGCCAGTGTTTATCTTGTGTTGGATCCCTTTGAACAGTCCCAAGTCAAAGTCTCCTTTAGAAAAAATGTCTTGGAATTCCAGAAGAAGGTGTTTAACACTTTGACTTTGCTCTGAGGTTAGATCTCTTGTTGATCTATCTGCTAGGTCTATCAAGTGGTCTGGTAATTCGACAGGAAAACGTTCATTTGTCTTGCTGTGGTCTTGTAGTATTCCACCATTGGCGACTTGGTCCACTTCAGAAACAGTCCCAATCACTACATTTTTCTGAAGTTTAACTGGTCTTGTTGACAAGTTGCGCAAGAGGACTGGCACTTGATCACTGTTATCAACTAAAGCATGTGGTGAAAGCAATCCCTTAACATTATGACATGGTTTGAAAACCAAAGTACCAGCTATGTGTTGGTCCAAATGGCCAAGAACCTGCACTGATGAAAATGGTTCAACTCTCACTTTTTGACTTAATTTCACTCTAGCTATTTGAACTTGTTTACCTCCTGCATCTAGTAGAGTTGCATTCATCCGTTTGCCACCAAGGACTATCTGTATTTCATTAAGGTCAATGGTAGCATTTTGTGCCTTTAGAAAATCCAGACCTAATATGACGGGATCAGATATGTCAGCTATAAGGGCAGTCCAGGTGATTGGGTCTTCTTGTGTGTTCCCAATACAAATCTGAATGTTTTTACAGTAGTTAGCCTCAATAAAGTCAGAATTTCCTGCACCCTTCATGGTTACTTTTTCTCCACGAACTAAGGGTGGGGTGAAAGTGTTGGCGAAAGCTTGGCTGATAACTGTTATCTGGGCTGCCGTGTCGACAATAGCTTGAACAGGTTTTCCATTAATAGAGATCCCTAGCATCAAGTTGTATGGATGTGTTTGACTGTTGTCATACATTCGTATGTCGTAACTGGTTGGACTAGTCCTGGTTTCTCTCTTCGGTGATCTAGGGGATGGGGAACGGGACCTGTGTGACCTTTGGCATTCTCTAGCAAAGTGACCTGGTTGTCCACAGTTGAAGCACTGTGCTGCTTTGAGTGGTGAAGAGCTGGAAACAGAACTAGAAGTACTGTCTGTTTTCCGTGGTGGAGATTGTGACCTTGTGGAAAGTTGTTTATTCATTAGGTTAATGATTTTATCCACTTTAGCGTTGGTCGCCTCCAGCCCACTTTTGAGTTCAGCTATTTCTTCTGAAAGTTTGTCTACTCTGCTTTGGGGTCGTATTGGTCTAACTTCAAATTCATTCAACAAGCCCAAGTCACTATCAAGGTCATCCTCTTCAAAATGAACCTTCCTCACCTCTGGCTTCTTAGCGCCTAAGATTAATCTCTGATTATTGAGTGCAGCCTTTACCAATTGTAAGGCCGTCTCAAGGTCAGGAGGGTCTTTGTCCATAGTTGTAAGTGCTGCTCTTTTATTTTCGAGGCCCTTCAGGAAAGTGTCAGTAGCTATTGTTTCTTTTACACAGTCTGGAGCCTGTGGGTAGCCTTCACTTACCATCTCCTGGATTTTTTCTGCAAATTCATCAACAGATTGGTCACCTTGCTTGATATCCTGGAGATTCCTCCTAATTGTGTGAGGGAGATCTCGCTGGCCAAATCTTGTTTTCATCTTTGCACAAAGTGATGAGAAACTGCTCTGTACTTGGGCTGAACATGTACAGTAATACTTTAATGCTTTGTCACGCAAAGATTCAACTAGGCGTTCCAGTCGTTGTTCATTGTTCCAGTTATATCTTGTCGCTATCATGTTGAACTGCACAATGTATGGATTCCATTCCGATTTTCCATCGAAGGTAGCCATCTTTGGTGGGGGAGGACCCATAGTTTGATAACTCGTCATGAGATTGGGCTTCTGTCCACTTTTCACTTTTTGTGAATTTCCATCTGTGGTTACCTTAGCAGAAGTGTTCCCACTGGGCGGGCCAGACAAAAGCCAGCCACAATTAGCAGTAGCACTGTCACTAGGTAACGAGGTGTTTTCCTTTTTGATGTCCATTTTAGGTTTCATCCATGGATTACCACCACCATAAACACCATGTGGAGCCAAATTACCGACAGCATTTTCATTTATTTTCAGTAACTTTTCCTCATATGTTTTTCTAAGGTTTTCCTCAAACTGTGTTTGCATGAGTTCATAGTGTTCTTGCGAAGCCTTCATTTGCTCCTTAAAATCACTCGACATTTTTTCCATTCGGTCATCCCATTCCTTCTTAAGTGCCTGAATTAACTGTGGTGGTGTGTCTAGAGAAACTTTTTCTTCATCCAATAGAGTTCTTATGGTACTATAGGTGCCCTGTAGGAATTGGCGTATGTCATCCTCTGTTATAAAGCCCTTTTCCTCCCGTAGTTTAAGGATAGCTGTGGCTCTGTGCTGACCAATTCCTTCGAGTTCAATTAGGTCCTCATAAGACGCAGTATTCAAGTTTATAGCAGGCATTATTCTATTGATTTCAAATCCTCCTCAGATACTTGTATGTCCAAAATGTCTTCTGGTAAAACTCTGAAACAACTTCTGTTAATGTCCTCAGTCAACCTTCTGCTCCAGATCAAGGCCAATTCTGTACCTGGATGGATGCCGTCGTAAAAAACAGAAAATTTGTAAGAAATCCTTACACCGTTGTTCTTCTTCTTGCGATTGTCTGTGTCCTTGCGTCTGCGTGTTATGTCCTTATTAAATCGCAAAGTAGATTGTCCAATTTCTGAATTTATTGCACGAATATTTGCATTTAAAGCTTCCACTTGCCTGCAAATTTCAATGTCTTGGCTTTTGAATAAGTCTGGATTGGAATGACCTTTGTGCCGATTATATGCCACAATTGAGTAGCACGGTATTTCAATGAATTTCACTTTTATATCTTGGAACTTGGATACAATTGTTATGGCTCTTCGGTATTGTGCGGTAATGGTATCTACGACAGTATTGTCCCAGCAGCGAACTTGAGTAATTTTCCCCTCTTTTCTGGTAATGTCACAAGTCCCAAGCCAAATATAAATCAGTGCTGAACCAAAGGCTCTGGACTCCAATCTGTGTTCAAGTTGATCTATGGCCTTTTCAGTTTGCAGGCCACTTTGGCACCAAAACTCGACAAATCTCAGGGGGGTCTTATTTTTAAGAGCAAAACCTTTGCTGTCTGACAGAAGAATTGGTGTGTGACACAGTGACCCTTGTGGTGTTGTTTGTGGCTTACTGAGAAAAGCTTGTATTTTTGGTCCAGACAATGACATGAACAAAATAATATGCAATATGATTATATGAAGATTGAAGGGTTGAATACAAAAATAATATGACGTATGAAATTAGAAATTCAAACAAAAACTCCAAAATAAAATTGCTTGAATGATTTTTGTATGTAATTGAAAAAAAATTTCGAATTGTGACAGCTATGGGTTTCCGTACCCAAGTTTACAAATTAAAAATCAACACTGACGCTAAATGGAGAATGAGATAGAAGTATAAAATTTTAAAAATGATTGTCAAATAGTAGCGTAGTAATATTGTCACACTTGATAAATTAATTTCTCCTATACTGCGAGAAACCAAGTTTGACAAAACGCGGGAATGTCCGAGTTTCCTCGACACTATTGCCTTACGCTAATCAAAATACAAGAAAAACGGAAAAAGGATATGTATATTTTTCAACTGGACGTAGAATCGGTCACTTCTGACACCAGTTGTAGTGACCTATAAGTCTGCGAGCTCAGCTACAGGCCAATACAGGGGCTCGGGAACCACGAGGGATCACTAAGCCAGTATCAGGTTGCAAACTCATTTATTGTTAGATCGTACCAAAGTGTTTCGTACCACACTGCAAAAGATGAAAATAAATGTTTTCAAGGGCATTTTATTTTTCTGACCTTAAATCATTTTACTCATTGCAAATGTAGATTTTTTTAATCAACATAAATTAAGATTGTTTCATTTTATTATGTCGTGATCTGCAATCAATGACGGAAGTTTACAATGTGACATTTGTTGAATTATTGAAAAATCAGTTTCACAGTTGAAAAACTAGGTTTATCGACTGTAAACTATAGTTTACAAACCGGGAACTATAGTTAACAATTCGATAACTATAGTTTTCATCTGTAAAACTATATTTAACGGTTGTTAACTATAGTTTACGGATGCTAAACTAAGTTCATCTGTCTGAAATAAAACGTTAACAATAGATTTTGTTGATAAACATATATTCACGTCTGTAAACTATAATTTAAAATCGTTAACTATAGTTAAAAGTTGTTGATCATAGTTTACAAATCGTGAAAATATATTTATCAGATAATCTATGTTTTGCAATCGCAAATGATTGTTTTCAGTGTTAAGTATAGTATACGGTTCTGAAAATAGATTAACTATGGTTTACAGATGTAAAATGTAGATTGACGTTGTTAACTATAGTTTACAGCCCGTAAACTATAGTTTACAACCGATAAACCTAGTTTATCGAGTGTGAAACTATGTTTAGCTCATTTTTTGTGAATTTGGCGAGCCATAGATATATGAAAGAATACTTTTTTTTAAATATTTAAAAACGCAGTGAGCGAGTAAACATCTGATCTTTCAGTTTTGTTTTTTTCACCGTTTAGGATATATTGATTTGTAAACGAGATAAATAGTATACACTTATCCACTGGGTGTGAGTGGGATAGCTCTTTTATCAAACCCGCGACAGAGAACTATTCCCCGAGGGCTTGCCCGAGGGGAATAGTTTCTGTCAAGGGTTTGATAAAAGAGTTATCCCACTCACAAACAGTGGATAAGCGTTTTATTATACTGATGTATAATATAATTTCTGAGGTTTGAATTTTTTTGCAGTAAGATAATACTGCAAGAATAATCTGAAATCCTGATGACGTCACAATGCTACTGAAGTCATTATGACATCATCAGTAGATAGATCTATCGTTGGAAATCAAAATTGGAGGCAAAAATTGCATGAAAATTTTCCGAGGGTGGATAGCAAAAACTATACCCCGGGGTATAGCTTTGCTATGCCTGAACTATAAAAGATAGCTATTTTACCTTCTGAACTTTATACAGGAAACATTTTAACAGAAGTATAATAATGTTATTTATTATTTTCGTATATATTCGTTATTTATTACACTTCATGAATTCTACATGTAGAATGTGAATATATAAAGAACAGTGATAAAAAAGTCAAAGAACAATACAAATATGTGAAGATGGCATAAACGCAGACCCCTGGAAATAACAGGGGCGGGTTCAGGTGCCGAGGAGGAGTAAACATTCACTGTCGATCGGTGCTAGACCCACCGCGAGCCCTATGTATTGTCCTGGTAGAACCTCCTTTCTGCAGTCAAATTCAATATAAAAACGAAGGCCTAGCAATTGTTAACAAATCAGCCAAGACATTATATTTGTTAACAACTCAATGTAGCTACCATAGAATATATGAAAAGTCGACTATAACCACTTCTGTGCCACAGGGCCGATTTTGGGCCGATCACACAGTTCAGTTGCGTCGAGTGCCACGGGGCCGATTTTGGGCCGATTTTATTTTAATAAATTGTGACTATGTTTTTCTTTTACTTCTATTCAACGTAAATAATTATTGAACTTTTGCATCTTTTTATTGCATAGCATTATGCATAGATGCATAGATTTAATGGCTTATTTGTAGAATATCGTGAAAATTTCAGACAAATATATGGATAAACAAAGTGAATTTCATACAAGCGATGACGCCATGAAATTTTCAAATAAATGAGATGTTACTTATAATACCGGTATTATAAGTATTGGATATGCTCAATGAACTCGATTTCATTTCAAAAGTATATTTTCATACTATTATAAATTCAGTATATTGAGGTACTACTCGTCCATTTAGCAGCAACGGTTAGAATCAGCGTCATTTTACGTAAATGACGTCATAATAACAAGTACGTGTAAGCCAAACCTTGAGAAAACGTTCCGAGTTTATACCAGTAATTCCAGGCATTTAGATTGAATGACTGATTGTTTAATTATGTGATTTAATATTGTCAAGTTTAAATATTTTATTTTGTTGCGTATGAAGACATTAAAATTGCACATGTCATATTTTCTAAAGAACAAATTAAAAATGTATTTCCTGTTTCGTTTTGTTTCCTGTGTTCAATGTATTTTTCGTAAGTTTCCTGAATGCAAATATTACATCCTGCTACTCAACTAAAAGCACCTAATAATTAATTACATGTATTTGGAAAGATGACAAAAGCTAATAAGTTCAAATGTTTGATTTATCTTTAATTTATTGTATTCCGAAATTTTAATTTCAATCAATATTTTTTTTTCATTTGTTCCGAATTGACTTACCGGTAAGTTTGTTTATTACATATTGGTATAACTTTTAAAATTTCATAGATTTTATTAACAAGACGCATGAATTCAATGTATTACAGTGAAAGGGATAATCATGATCAGTTTGATATGATAATTTTTCTTCCAGAATTTTAATGGAAAATAATGACGCAATTTTATTGAAATCTCTAATGAGTAAATATTACCAATATTTTTCATCTGTTCAAATGCTTTTCATATTCAAATATTTACATTCGCTGTGTTTTTCTACTGAGCCAATTGTGAAATTGATTTGAAAACCATTTTCGTGTATACTCACGCGTTTAGAAATATACACGGAGAAACGAGCGTTAACGTGACGTCACAATGAGGCTACAGCGACATTAGTAAAAATGCAGCGATATAGGGCACCGAGAAATTCAAATATTGAGTAAATTTTAGTTGCTTCCAAACATGTAAAATGTAAATACATGTATAAGGAATGTTTTTAAGTTTAGTGTGAATTATTGGTGTGAGAATCACACAGACTTGCACGTATTTTTCATGACGCGCTAGCGCGCTTCATGAAATATGCCTACGTGACAAGTCTGTGTGATTCACACACCAATAACTCAAACAAAAAACTAAAAAAAACATTCCTTAATAAGCCCTAAAATTTCGACATTTCAGACGGTAAATGTAAAAGAATTTCTTTTGCTGTGGCCTTCAACTCGACATTTAGATATATCGACGACGTATTGACGATTAAGAATGGTAATTTCTTTTGTCGATACGATATATCCCGGTGAGCTTGAGATAAAAGATACCACAGAGTCTGACACATCTGTTTCATATTTGGATTTTGTACTGGAAAAAGACGTTTATGGTAATCTAACAACCAAATTCTATGATAAAAGCGATGCCTCTAACTTTACAATTGGCAACTTCCCTTACTTCTGCAGAAATATACTTTCATCACCTGCGTACGGAGTTTATATATCTCAGTTGATTTGATACGCAAGAACATGCTCTACTTATGAACAATTTCTAAAACGAGGTAGATTATTGACAAACAAGTTGATAAAACAAAAATATTAGCAGTCTCGTTAAAAGTCATCATTTTGTTAGTTCTTTGGTCGATACAATAACCTTGTCAGGAAATACAATTTATCATTGAGTCAAATGCTGACTGACCTGTTTCATGCAAATTGTTAGTACATTATACACTGAATTGACAGCGGATTTTTCCGTTATTTCCCGATCATGACAAGGAACACACGGCGGGTGTGACTGGTTGATAGGAAATGTTCACTCCTCAATGGCACCCGATCCCACCTCTGATGTTTTGGAGGTCCCTGTTTGCGCTGCTCCTATTTTGTATTGTTTTATAGACTTTTGATCTTGAATACTGTTCGTTATCTCCACATTAATAGTAATAATATTCTATTTTAAATGATAAACAATACTCCGTCATCTTATCATTTGGCATGATATTTTTATGCAGCATTGTCACATTTCGGCGCTACATTTCGACAAAACCAAGACGAGTAGGGTAAATGTGCAAGGTACTAAGAACTTTTTAAAAAAAAAAAAAAAAAAAAAACTCATCTTTAGGAAGCCAATTCGAAAAATTTCAACTACACAGCAGAAAAGAAAGTTTGATTAATTTAATTTTTAAATACCTGTGATAGAATCATACAGATGTTACATAATACCACTTATAAATAACGTTTCCATTAAAACACCGATTTTAAAAGGAAAATGTACCTTTGAAATAGGATATTTTATTCATATTAGGGTCATGTCTCGTACCGAAGTTCGATAATGTTAAGGAACATAAAATTTGCTAAATTTTGAATCGATAAAAGACAGTTATAATATTTTTGTTTCGATATTTTATTCTGAAATATATGTCAAAGTTCAAATTGTAATTTGTATACAAAAAATATAAATGTAAACATAATATCGAACTCTTTGAATATAATTTCCCAAACACTTTAGAGAAGACAGTTAAGTTTGACTTTCCAGGATTTGTTCGTCGTAAGATCCACTGCGGTAGCAATTTTCTCTGTAAACCCAAAATGTAGCTGAACCTTAAATATTCTTCTTTCAGGTAGAAAACAATCATCCTCAAAGACGGCACGAATGTGGCCAATTATTTTGCAGCCCTCATTATTACAGTATTGGACATCGCTATTGGCGCGATATATTTCAACGTTTGCTTTATGAGAAGTTGATGAATTAAAACGCTTTTCTATGATAGTTTTACCTATTTCTAGTTCTTGGTTCTTTTTTATCAAACAATCAAACACGTCAGTACACACAATCTCCCCCTCTTGATTCATGGATCTGTACAATGGTAGATGTTCACCTTCAATAAAAGGGACATCAGTGGCAACGCCATAATATGCTTTGCTTTTTCGTATGATACTCTCTGTGGTTATTGGAGTGACTTCCAATCCCTTTTCTATTGCCTTCCTTACTAGATTCTCAGGACTATGTCCAAACAGAACAGCCCCCTTCATCACAGCAACACTTCCCTCTCGAGGATTGATCACTTTCTTGTCTCGGAACTGACTCTGGATTGCTTTTTGTAGCAACGGACATTCCGAAAAACCGCCAACGAGTAGAATGATACCAATATCAGCTATCTCTTCTTTGGTGAAAAGTTCCTTCAAATGATTAGTCACATCCTCTATTGGACCCTGAAACACTTTTTCAATTAAGAAGTTTTCATCAATACGCAACTTAGCACTGCTAAACTTTTTTATTTTCTTTTTTAATCCCATCTCTTGTATTTGCGTTGCTACGCTTTTGTTTTCGTTAGACTTGGCAAATTCCTTAAATAGATCACCTAGGTTGGAAAAAGTGACTGGTTCCGCCTTTTCGTTATTAATATTCTCTTTCCCGATTCCTTTTTTTTTAACTTCGAAACTTCTTAAAAGTTCCAGCCAATCTGAAGGCGAATTGCACTTAAATTTGTTTACTATATCTTCCCCAAAGATGCTGTTTATCAAATCAAAGAAAAGTTTGTCTACATTAGTACCTCCTACTGCGTCCCCCGAGGCACAGTGCAGTTCTTTCAGTGAACTGTTCTCCTTTACCTCGTATGAGGTAACATCCACTGTTCCACCTGTAAATTATATGCATTGTTGGCTTTAATCGTGTTGCTTGCTTAAATATTAACTACAGCTGCTTTTATGTCAGAAAATTTTTAAAATGAAAATCTTTACAACCGGACTTCCTTTTTAAAATTAATTTATTTGAATTTGCAATAAACATTGAAGGTGAATCATTTGCTAGATTCTTACCTCCACAGTCAACCACCATGAATTTGCTTCCAGGGTCAAACATCCTTATATTAATATCCTGGGCTGCTTTTGTCAAAGCCAACTGTTTACAGAGCAGAGCTGCAGACTCTGGCTCCAAAGCAAGAACCAAATGATCGTCCTGTATGCCAGCCTTCAAAAACAAAAACCTCATTGATTGGATATCATTCTTAAAGTCAGGACCTGATGTTGGTCTACAAGTAAAACCTTTATGTGCTCTAATCTTGAATATGTTACTTTACTTCAATACCTGAATAGCTGCTTCTCTCATGAACTGTTTGGCTTCATCAGACCAAATGGCAGGAACTGTGAGAACCCACAATATATCAGCGGACCAGGAAGAAATGTCTTCGTTTCCTAATGCAGAAGTTTCATGGCCTATTGGGTCATCTTTCTTATCATCATCATCATCAAAATCATCGGGGGGTTCCGATAAATTCCCGGAAGTATTTGAATTCTCTGAACCCTGACGTGTTGTAGCTGAATTGTTAGATGCATTGTTATCATCTCGCAACGTTGCTTTTTCCAATAAGCCTTCGAAATGTTCTTTCAGAAACCTTATAGCTTCAGAAAATATTTTCAATGCCGGCAACTTCTTTCCATTCTCCGCCTGTAAATTTAAGTTCTTTAATTTTCGATTTCTCCTCTGAAAAAAAAAATATCCCCGGTAAGTCAGAGGTCTAAATGTCTTTAATTTATAATCATTATATTGTGAATATAATTTTTAAAAATTTGATTGTTGTCTTCAATGGATTATCGTTACGTAACAATTAATTTTTTTTAACAATTATAGATATGGTAAATTGTTATCTTTAGACTCGGTCTTTCATTTAGCCTTTGATGTATAGTAAAGATATTAATAATAGAATATTTATTTTTAGAGCCACACATTAATAAATACCGTAAATCTGGAAATTTTTGTTGTAGATAAATTTTTAGCAAATTTGCGAGTTCATTGCATTCGCAAAAATATTTTTCTTAAAACTAAATCACCAATAAGAAAATGTAAACAAAGCAATGGTCATTCGCAAAATTTTGAAACATAAAAATTAATCAACAACATTTTGACCCGAATTCGCAAAATAAAATCGACGTAAAAATTTCCAGATTTACGGTATAAAGTTCTATAGAAAATAATTGTTCATGGAAAAGTAAATCACTTGCCACAGATGCATCTTGGAATAGCTTCATTTTGAATCTCCTAAAGAAAAGCCAATCGTCAAATCCATCTTCCTTAGGTTTGTCTTTATTTTCCTCATCTTTTTCACTGTCGTCTTCATCATCACTATCCTCGTCTTCTTCTTCGTCTTCCTGTTTTTCTTGAGCTCTTTCAGCCAAAGTAGCATATTTTCTCTCAGCATCATATCCAAATGAGTGAAAATTTCCAGATTTGTCGAAGAGAATGCACGTGGGAGTTTTCGATGTTCCTTGTCCTTCGTTAAACCAAGGTGGGTTGGATTCAATGTTTAAGGGATTTCTTTCGTAGTCAGGTCGCATGGAATAAGCATATCCACTGTATGTAGTCCCAAAGTCAATTGCGCAGACGACAGGCCAAGGAGTGACGTCAGTGTCCTCTGCAGCCATCTATAGCTGTATCTATCAAGGATATGAAAAATGGAAAATTAACACATACTGGCACAACACCCAAATCAAATTTTAAAATCACGTTACATGTAATTACCACTGTGTACAACCCAGTCAAATATAAACTTTTTTCAAATATGAAAAAATAGATGTACTATGCGCAATTTGCTAACTAAATGACACCCTGCTTCCCATATGGTTATAATAGAACATACAATAACCTAAGATATAATCTGAGAAATAGAAAATAAAATCCCATTTTTTTAATTTACCGCGACGAATAATTTTACGAAACATATGGAGATAACGAACAGTAGTCAAGATCAATAGTCCATAAAACAATACAAAATAGGAACAGAGCAAACACGGACCTTCAAAACATCAGAGGTGGGATCAGATGTCATGGAGGAGTTAGCATCCCCTGCCGACCGGTCAAACCCCTGTGTGCTCCTTGTCATGATAGGGAAATAACGGAAAAATGTGTCGTCAACTAGGTGTATAAATAATGGACTAACAACTAGTATGAAAAAAGTCAGTCAGCATTTGACTCAATGATGAATTGTATTTGCTGACAAGGTCATTGCATCGACCAAAGAACTTAAAACAGCAGAATGTTTACTTTAAACGAGACTGCTGAAATTCTTGTTTCATCAAGTTGTTTGTCAATTAATTTACCTCATTGTAGAAATTGTTCATACACAGAGCACGCTCTTGCGTATCGAATCAACTGAGATATATAAACTCCGTATGCAGGTGATGAAGGTATATTGTTGCATAAGAAAGGGAAGTTGACGATAGAAAAATTAAAGTCATCACCCTTATCATAGAGGTTGGTTGTTGGATTATCGTTAACGTCTTTTTCAAGTAAAATATCCAAATATGAAACAGATGTGTCAGACTCTGTAGTATCATTTATTTCAAACTCACCAGAATATATCGTATCGACATAAGAATGGAAATTATCATTGTTAATTCAAAATACGTCGTAGATGTATCTAAATGTCGAGCTGAAGGCAACAGCAAGTGTTTTCTTCTTTTCATACATAAGATTTTGCACAATTTCTGCTTCATAAGAATACAAATACACATTTTTATGGTGTAGAAAAATCAACGTTTTGATGTAACTAAATTTCGAGAGAGAGAAAAACTAAAAGTTCTTTGGAGTTTTTTAAAATCCACATCTGAATTAAGGTCACACGATACGTTCCCCAAATATCTGTTTAGTATATCTTCATAATGTATGGAAAATATACAAAGTTTAATTACTTTCTTATTTCTAAACCGGTTTCTAATTGTTTTTAAAAATGTGAAACACTAAAAATGTGATTTTTGAATACTAAGTTTTTTTTCTAAAGGATAATATAAGAAATGTCATCCTCAGGCATTTCGCACAAATGCCTGGTAAGGTACCTCAATTTTTGGTGAGTAAACATGTTAAAGTAGTGATTCTTCAATGACAAAATCTTGAAAAAAAATTATATATTATTGAGGAACGTCTCGTCTGTCCTTAAAACACTTCTAGAATATGCTGTAACCCAGTATTCTGAAGTTTCTCCTTTACAGCAATTAATATTTGAATTATTTTTGTTAGGGGTATAACAGTTGTAACTTGTAACAACAGAGCCTTGATAGAGCTCTTGCTACACCAGTAATGTGTCTTTATAAGAACTATTGTGAAAAGTATTAAATACTAAAATTTAATTTTAAAGAATATTCTCCTAAGAAAGTGAACTGTAAATATAAGTAGGATTTCCAGAAGTATAAATCATTAAAAACGAAAGTAGCTGAAAGTTTTGCCAACGCATATCTTGAAATTTTTACTTACATATTCATTTAAATGTCAGACGGAAATTTCCTCTTCTGTCATTGAAACAATTATTATAGAATTAAGTACAGTAAGAAGTCGTATTTACCACATTTATACATACATGTTTACTACTCCGATTTTATGTTGACCTGTGTTTTACAGATACAGGAGTCGACAACTCCAGGTAGGAGTGATTTACTGGCGGTTTTCAAATACGTAATATTATTTAAGAAATAAACAACGTTATTCAGTGAACATGGCGTTATGAATAGCAATTGCTCTGCTGGCATATTCCATGATGCGCGCTAGCGAGCTATTGCTATTCATAATGCCATGTTCACTGAATAATCGTTGTTTATCACTTATATTTGCATTCTTTGATTTTTTTTTCAAGAATATCAGAGGAAATCCTGACTTACATAAGGACGCAGCTTCTTGTCTTCAGTAAAGAAAAACATACGGCTTTAAAATCAGTAAATCTGATTAATGCTCCTTTTCTCTAATAAATCACAAACATATTTATAAAGTATTTCCCTCTCAAACACAGTTATCTGGATACAAGCAGCGCCGTCATTACATTTTTGTTTTGTTGCAAGTGTGACGTCATCGATCAACGTTATTTTGAAAACCCGCTGACGAAAATCAATAATTTAACACTCTGATGAAAAAAGAGAATGCTTTTATAACGATTATTACTCCAAAATGCTTTTCTATAATTTTTTTTAGTTTTTCTATTTATTTTTAATAGCTGAAATCATTCTTGAAATAGATATACTTGTTAAAGATTTTTTTCTTTCTGAATGTTATTACCCAAGTGTGAAGAGTTATCGTTCTTTGTTCAAATATGCATGATACAAAAAATAAAGATATGGCAGTTTTCTACAATTTTTAAAAAGTTTTATTATGCAATTAAGTACATTGACCAAAATTGAATTTTTAAAGATATAAATCATCAATTTTAAAATTCTGAATTTCCTTTTTTTTCAAAGAATATTATCAAAAACTTATTTTTATTCCTCGTATGAAACATTTCGTATAAATACTTCTCCACACGTGATACAAGGGTAGCAGAGATTGTTCTACACGAGTGTGATAGAGCAATTGCGCTCATAGTGGAAGCAATTGTGTCTATAGTGCTATGAATGCTGCTATGAATGCAATTGGTGACTACATGTTTATAGTTGGAAAGTGCAGTAAATATGCAAATATACAATTATGGACTCTTTTGGTGTTGAATATGGTTTGTTATTCACCAGAAAAATATTCATATTGACCGAGGCGAAGCCGAGGTCAATATGGATATTTTTCTGGTGAATAACAAACCATATTCAACACCAAAAGAGTCCATAATTGTTTTATTATATAGTCCGAATTCGAATAGATAAGACATTGAATGCTGAATGACGACGCCACTTTAATTTACGAACTTCCATAGTTGAAAATAAAAAAAGTCTCCTTATTACTGTTTCTAACCTCCGTGTTTTCCTTTCTGAGTTTCGCTATGCGTAAGACGTCTAAATGTCAAATAATAATCCTGAAATAGGTTTGAATAATTGTTTTCCTGCTCAGATACGTAGCTCGCTGCGGCCGTTGCAACCATTGTTTACAACGTTGTTTGATGTTTTGATTGTGACGTCACAATGCCGTTGCACGCGCATTGCCCCTTTGGTGAATACGGCCCAAAATCCGGTGAATATGCAGTGTTATGAACTGTTTGCGTTTGTATAGATTATATAGGGAATATAAATAGACTATATAATAAAAATTAAGATTAAGTATATTGATGAAAAATGAAAACAGGACTTCAATATATGTTATATATTTTTTAGAATATAAATGCAATATTATATGGTCATCATGCACAAACTATAGTAGGTGCACGCACGTGCAATGCGTAAAATGAACACTATATTTTATATAGCAGTTACTTTGATACTTTTTGATATAATGCTTTGTTACTCAGTATACAAAAATATATTGATAGTATGGATGTCATCATGCACATGCATACACGTGCGCACGGAAGAAAATGTTAAAATGATCAATATACTCAAAATAAGCGTACCTTAAGGTCAAGATCTAGTAAATGAAAGGTGCCTACAGATTTATCAAATTTGAGAAATAAATTCCTTTATTGATGCTTTACAACTTTAGCTAGGTCAAATAAGGTGTTTCGGGGCATAATTTGTGGGTAAACAAGATTAAAAACTGTATTTTAAACTGTCATTTTTTTTATGAAAAATAAAGAAAACCAGTCATGAATATGGGATTTTTTTTTTCATATTCGACAGAAGAAATACATCCAGATTGCCTACAGTCTCTCAGAAAACGGTAATTAGTATGTTCGTGGCCTCTTCTTTAAATTAATATCAAATTTAATATAGGTATCGGGTTTACTTTTCATATGAATTCAAATTGAATGTCATGAAAATACCCTTTTTTCTACATAATTCTGCTAAAGCCGTAAAGTACGGGAAAAGAAAGTTGAAATTGATTGTGACGTCATAATGGATCTAGCACCAAAAAATTAGTCTAAAGTTATTTACTAGATCTTGACCTTAATATTGTTTATATATTTTGATGAAATATTTTCATACTCAGATTATAAAGTTGTGTGAATAGTATAAACAAAATGATATAGTCATGATTTACATGATGTACGTGCACCAGCATGAAATGTTAAAATGATCAATATACTAGATATCATGATATGTAGAGCCGAAATTGATATATTTTTTTTAGAAAATGTTTTGATTCTCAGAATAACCCCAGTATAAAGATATGGTATATGGTCACCATGCACGTGCATGCGAGTATAACGCATTAAATAACCAATATTCTGCCTCTTCGTTAACTTTAAATAATCTGATATATAAAGAGACATAACATGCCAATTTAAAATCATCCGTACTTTATCAGTTACAAAATCAATGAGGATGTGTGACTGGTCATTTTTAATGTAGCGATGCACTATTGAACGTGTTTTAAACTTATAGATATTTTGTTATGATAAAAATGAACATCAACAAATCAGTCGAATTATACATGTGTACGAGGTCCTTCCAAAACACATCAGAGAAGGCAGTCGAGTTTCACTTCCCAGGATTTGTTCGTCGTGAGATCTATAGCGATAGCTTTTTTCTCTGTTAACCCAAATTGTAGCTGTATTTTCAGTGGTCTCCTTTCAAAATGATGGCAACAATCGGAAAAACCAGCAAGAATGCGCCCAATCATCGTACAATCTTTTTCAGTGCAGTACTGAACCTCTCTGTTGGCGCGATAAATCTCAATGTTTGCTTCTTGGAAATTTGGGGAATTAAACTCCATCTCTATACAAGTTTCCCCTATTACCAGTTCTTGGTTTTTACTTATCAAACATTTGAACACGTCGGTACACACTATATTCCCGGCTTGGTTCACGGATCTGTACAATGGTAGATGTTCACCTTCAATAAAAGGGACATCAGTGGCGACGCCATAATATGCACTGCTTTTTCGTGTGATACGTGTGCTCTCTGTACAGATTTCTAGCCCCGATTTCCTCATCAAATTCTCCGGACTATGTCCAAACAGAACAGCACCTTTCATCACCGCGACACTTCCCTCTTGAGGATTGATAACTTTTCTGTTTGGAAATTGACTCCTGATTGCTTTTTCCAACAAGGGACATTCAGAGAAATCGCCCACGAGTAAAATGATATTAATATGATCAGTTATCTCTTCTCTGATATAAAGGTCCTTCAAATGACCAGTCACATCTTCTATTGGACCATGAAACACTTTCTCAATTAAGAAGTTTTCACTAATACGCAACTTAGCACTGCTAAATGTTTTTATTTTGTTCGTTAATCTCATTTCTTGTAATTTTGAAACAACAGATCTGTTTTCATTGAATTTGGCATATTCAGTGAACAAATCACCTAGATTAGAAAAGGTCACATATTCTGTTTTTCCTTTGTGAGGATAATTGCGTCCAATTCTTTGTTTTTTAGCTTCAAAACTTCTTACAAGTTCAAGCCAATCTGAAGGCGAATGGCACTTAAATGTGTTTATTACATCTTTCCCAAAGATGCTGTTAAGTAAATCAAAGAAGAGTTCGTCTGAATTAGTTCTGACTTCCGTGTCCTCCGAAGCACAGTGCAGTTCTTTCAATGAGCTGTTTTCATTTACCTCGAACGATGTCACATTTACTGTTCCATCTGTAAAACACAAATAATTCGTAGAATTATTTTTATTTTTCTTATTTTATATTTTTATAATATCCAACTGATTTCTGTGCAACGAAGAGGAAATCCTTACAAATGACATTCTAACTAAAGAAATATTGCATTTTTATTTTATTTTTTTTAATGAACATGCAAGAGTAAGACGTGTGACACTATGAAAGGATCAGTTCCAATATTTCGCCTTTACCTACACAGTCCACCACCATGAATTTGCTTCCAGGTTCAAACTCCTCGATGTTGGTGGCATTGCTGTTTTCAGTAAGTTTTAACTGTTTACAGAGTAGAGCTGCAGACTCTGGCTCCAAAGCAAGAACCAAATGGTCGTCCTGTATGCCAGCCTTCAACAAAACATGATGCCCAGAGGCTTTAATAGTCAATTGAGTGTAACACAACACCATAAAGGCTCCGTAGAAGTATAACCTAAAATCAATCGATAGATGCAGCAATGTTGCTGAAAAATTCCAAAATCTGGTTAAAATGCCCTGTGCAAAACCTGAGTGATCTCCTTATGACTGTACGATTATGTAATTGCATTTAGTTTGTTTGATTAATACTCAGGGGCAGAAAAAACGATTTAACAGCATTAATGCCTTTTTTACTACATAATCATCAGAGCCACGTCCTAACACCAGAACCCATGACCATGGGGCCATGAAATTCACAATTTTGGAAGAGGCACCCTTCCTCGTTATAACTATGTACTTAATTACTTTGTTAAATACCCAAGAGAAGTTTTTCAAAGAGTTAATGCATTTTCAGTATTAAATAAATTGAGCCTACCCTAACACTGGAACCTATGGCCCATGCATATGAAGTTCACAATTTTGGAAGAGGCGCTCTTCCTTACCATAACTACCGGGTATATACTCAGTTAGTTTGCCTAATACCCAGGAGAAGAGATGATTTTAAAGAAATAATGCACCTACATAGCCCCGCCCTAGCACCTGAACCCCTGATCTCGGGGCCGTCAATTTTAATTACAATTTTGGTAGAGAACTCAATGCTGATTACAATCATGTCAACAGTTTGACTGCTTGATGTCCAGGAGTAAAGATTTCAAAAGATTGCAATTTTAATTTTATTGTTTAAGTCCCACTCTCATGCCCCATGGGAGCAGGTACCATGAAATTCACAATTTTTGTTCCCCTTCACCCATGAATGGTGTATGCCAGTATTTGTTCTAATAAGCTTAGCTTTTCCAGAGAAGAAATTGATTTGAAAATGTGCAAATGTCGACGGACGACGCACGACGCCAGACGAAAACGGATAACAAGAGGTCACTCAGGTGACCTAACAGAATTTTAATTATCAGAAAGTTCAGTCATCTTTTCACATTTAAATTGGAAATTTGTATTTACATAAAAGTTTTTTTTTTCTCTCGAAGATATAACATCAATGTGTTTCAATGTGTAATATAACTGATAAGATTACAGTGTTTATGACCTGTTACCTGAATAGCTGCCTCTCTCATGAATTGCTTGGCTTCGTCAGACCAGATGGCGGGAACTGTGAGAACCCACAATATATCAGCCGACCAGGAACAGGCTGCATTGTTCTTTGGGTCAACTTTTCTCTCATCATTGTCATTAACAGATTCCGATACATCTCCAGACATGTTACGTTCATTTTCCTTAACTCTCAGTGTTATTTTCTCCAGTAAATGTTCAAAATGCTCTTTAAAAAACTTTATTGATTCAGAAAATATTTTCAAAGCTGGCATTTTCTGTCCATTTTCTGCTTTTAATTGTAAGTTCTTTAACTTTCGATTTTTCCTCTGAAAAAAAAAGAGAAAAACTTGGCCTAAGATTGAAGTACTAGTACAATGAAGCGCATTGAAGTGGTAAAATTTTCCGTTCGAATGGAACGTTTTGAGCTATCTTTAGAACGTTTATTGTCATCTTATAACACGCCCATTTCTTTAGAAATGGATAAAACGGTCAATTTGTTTGTTCGAATACCTGTAGAACAGGTTTTCCATAAATATAATAGCCAATGAAATTGACGGTCTAGATAAACACCGAGTAAACACGTGTTCGACCGAAACATGTGTTGTGGTAACTTCAATAGACATGATAAGTTCAAAAATATGTACATACGTTGCACTTTGTGTTTTACAGAAGCGGGGAGTCTCTAACTCTCTCTTCTACTTTTTTAAAGCTCCATTTCAGTGTAACTCATATTGCTTTTCGCGAAGATTGGGGTGTCCTAAAACATTACGACGAATATTTCTTTCTCGTTTCTAAAAATATGGGCGTGTCATTATATTGTAATTGACGTTCAAAACATGACTCAGAACGTTTTGTCCAAACTGAAAATTTTACCACTTCAACGCGCTTCATTGTAGTTTAAAGGTCTCATTATTTCAATTCACAAAACTTGAATTTAAATGACACAATTTCACATTTGATTAAGATTTTGGAAACATCATTCCCTCGAGAAGAATCCATTTTAAGCTTGAAGTAGGCTTATATTAAATCCATTCTCCAGAGAACAGTTTGCACCATGAAAACTACACTGCTGCAGTGAATATTTCGGTAGCAAATAATCAAAATTGAAACATTTCCAGATTTGAGTTTGACGGTTGAGTGCCTTCGACATTTTCAGGTCGAAGTTTGGCCCATGGCTATCCAACACTCGGAACACAATTTGCATTTCACCATTACACTGCTGCAATTAATATATCCTTAAAAACTGAATTCGAATAAAAAAACAGATTTCCGGTTTGAATTCGAAATATCTGTATTTGTCATCGACGTTTTGAGGGGATAAAAGATTGGATAATATTTTCTTTTACGCTTACTATTCTCTGTTTCCAGGTCAAAGAATCACTGGTTGTATGCATCTTTTTGTTTCAATTCGATTTCGATTCTGTCCTATATTCTCTACATCGGAAGAAAACATGTTTGCCTTTACAACGCAAAATATAAACTGATTTTGGGAATTTGCATTCTTATATAAAAACTACCATCCCCCGAAATCCACCTGTAACTGTCCATTCTTTAGACAAAGAACAACTTTTATTATTTGCATCTGGAAACACAATGGCTATTCAACAAATTGCTGTGCACCCCAAGCTTACCTGTAACTGTCCATTCTGTAAACAAAGAATTTATAGTATGTGTGCTACCTGTTTTGCACATTTTTTGTTAAATTTTCAGAACAAAGAGAATCATGTTTTAAGTATGAGAAAGGCCTCAAACTGTCCATTCTGTAAGAGAAAGAACTAATAGATTAGTTCTTTCTCTTACAGAATGGACAGTTTGAGGCCTTTCTCCTTTACATAAAAATCAACTGCCAATATTATTTATGATCAACTTTTGTTGTATTTGGGTGACTTTTATGTTGCAAGCGCGATAACTCTCAAATCACGTCCGCCATTTTTCCGCGAATACTTATGGCACGACGCTGTAGGTTCTCATTTCACACAAAGATTGCCCATGACCCAAGGGTGTGTCATGACCTTGACTCAAGGTAATTTGGGGAAGTTCAAGGTCACTGCAAGAAAAATTTCATAATTTGTGGAACTTCAAGGTCACTGGAAGAAAAATTTCATAATTCGTGTCCGGTCCATATCTTTCTTATGATAAACTTGGTAGGTTCTCATTTCACACAAAGATTGCCCATGACCCAAGGGTGTGTCATGACCTTGACCCAAGGTCATTTGTGGAAGTTCAAGGTCACTGGAAGAAAAATTTCATAATTCATGTGTGATACATATTTTTATTATGGAAAAACTTACTTCTGAAAAACTCAGCGGGGGGTATTTTTTTATAGTCTTGTTCAAAAGAAGATTTTTTAAATTCTTCTCTGTACATTTTAATCTATTATTGAGGTTTCAATTTAGATGAGGGTCAAGACCTGTAAAGGAGCTCCCACAAGTTTCACCTTTTCTATAACAGTTTTTGAGAAGACTTATAAAAGTATTTCCGCCATTTTGTTTTTGCCCCCTTTTGCTTTGATCATATACATAACAACTAGGCAGTTTGCTACAAATCCAGTTTTATTTCCTAGATAAAAATCATAAAATTACAACAAAAACAACTTGGATTTTTGTATTGGTAAAATGTCAATGAATCTTTGCACATACAGTACATGGAAACTGATGATACTGATGATGCCTTAACAATATAAAACATTCAAGGTTAATAGAATGAAGACAAGGTCAAGAGTGAACACAATATTTTATAAGTCTACAATTCCCCCCTCTGAGGGCCTCACTTGGTGGACCGCCTTGAGGGTTCTGATGCTGTGGGAGGGGGAGGTACCCCACGTCTATGGAGATCCTCCATGTATGCCAGTAAAATCTTGGCTCTCTCCTCTGGCGCACACTCCAGTACTAAGTAACGCTTGTCATTCTAAAATAAATGTATATCTATCAGTTGTTTCCTTCTATTTGAAAAGGTGTCAAAAATCTTGTCATTCTAAAATAAATGTATATCTATCAGTTGTTTCCTTCTATTTGAAAAGGTGTCAAAAATCTTGTCATTCTAAAATAAACATATTACTATGGATTGTTTTTTTATTTTGAAAAATAACAGTACCAAAATTTGGTTATTTTAATCAGTTTCAAAATTTTCATCCCTTTTGCTAATTTAAGATTTACATCCAAGAAATGACCTCAAAATGTCAATCAAAGGTCTTCATCTGCCAATTGTGTGTTATAAAGGAAAACAAAATTTCACAATTAAAGAAATCATGTCCTGACACAAGTAAACAATTTTGATTTTTCCAATTTTTTATGACGATGGTCTTTTTGTACTACATCAGTGTTTGCCTTTGCAAAATATGTACATTCTTGATGGGGGAAAAAATCCTTTCAATTCATCAGCTGATAAATAAACATGTAACACACACCTCTAAAATCTTCTCAATGTCCTTGAGATGAGAATCAGTTTCTTCTATCAGCTTCTTGGATCTGGAAAACAAAGGAGTGGATCTTTTATTCCCTTTGAAGCTTTATAAATCATCTTAATTGCAATAAGAATTTATACTAGAAAAGAAACTCGTTGCGAGCAACGAGAGGTCTTCCGTCCGATTCTGAAATAAAAAAAGCAAGAAAATCAAAGGTAAGAAAATCATAAGTAAAAAATATTTTTTTAAAAAATGGGATGTTTGGGGTTCGCCCGCGTGACAATGCAAGGCGCTATCAATTCGGCCATTTGGATGTGAATACAAAATGAAACTTCGCCCATGTAGAAAATAGAATTTTCGGGGTCGAAGATCTATTTTTTTTTTCTTGTTTAAAAATTTCATGTAATTTATAGAAGTACTTTTTCCCAGGTTGATAAACCTCCCACTTTTAAAAATTATGCATACTCCGATTGGTATCCTAATGAGTTATTTAACTACATGTATGTGTAAAACGTACGTTATTACAACTCTTTTCCCCTTCAACCCCCCTTTGAAAAATTCTTCAACCCCCTTTGAAAAAATTGTAGATCCGCGCCTGAAATGTATATGATGGTGAGCGGAAGGATGTATGGACGACATATCTTTTTTTAATTCACCTTTAGTTCTTTTGTCTTAGAGCGTGCTTGTAGAAGGCTTTAGTTAAAAAAATCGTTATGAAACTTTATAAAGGTCACTGTCTATAAGTAACCATGGTAACTCTTGTGTGAATATTTGATAAATTTTAAAGCATTTACATTTTAAAATGGAAAAAAATCACAATATTACTTTCTTGATATATATTATTGACAATATGCTCAGTTCTCCATGGCACCTGCTCCCACCTCTAATCGATGTTTTTGAAGTCCGTGTTTCCTCTGGTTGTATTGTGTTTTATGAACTTCGGATCTTGAATAGTATACAATTCGTTTATCCACATGTTTACTGATTGGCCAGAAGATGTTGTACACTCGTTTATATTTTTATTAACGCTATAAAGTTGTTTTTCATCTCTTGTCGATATGATTAAGATGAAGTTAAATATCTTAGCATTTGATAGCATTAAAAAGAAAGAGAAAAGAAGAATGAGAAAAAAAAGCATTACCAACGTTTCTTAAACACTAGAAACTATTCATTTTATTTCATTACAACATGTTGTATGGCGCAGCAATACAATTTTAAAGAATCGAGGGAATAAAACCTTTAGACTGTTGACATACTTAGTATGCCAGACGGAAAACCTTGAAGTTCTTAATGTCATAGAACAACAGTTTTTACTAAATATATTTATGGTTTATGTATGGTGGACGTATTTTTATTTCTTGACGTCAGGCGAGGAGTCGAGGAGGGGGGGGGGGGGGGGGGGGCAACTACACTTTCAATTAACATTTCCTATACTTATAAGTCAGGCTGCGGAAAAAAAATACTTCAGTATTACTTATATTTACATTTGTGACTTATTCATTCTCAATATTTGCCCGATTGTGACTTTTAAAGTGTGAAATGCGTTATTTTTCAAACCCAAAGGCATGTATGTAATCCATGAGGATTGAACCCAGGTCACCAACGTGAATACGCGTTTTTGCTTTTATCCTCAACGCGCAAACCATTAAGCTATTGGGAGTACTGCTCTAAATATACTTGTCTAGACTTTTGCAACAATACACTTATCTAAGAATTATAAAAGGTGGCCACTATTCATAATATCGCGCCACGAGTAAATATTCGCGCATTTTCTTTGGACTGATCTATTAAATAGGTGTGATGGCTTCAATGAAATTAAAAACATGAAACGTTCTTATCGCCTTTATTTTATTTCGTTAAAAACGTATATTTAACACATTGTACACATTACATATTGTATCTAGCCTAGTTAAACTAAAGCAGTAAAACGGAAATTAAGTTTGACCTGAATTGCAACATACTACTACGTGAAAGTCAAAGTAGTTTTTTTACATTTCATGTATTCTTATGTCAGAATGGTTTAATCAAACGCTCAGCTGCCTCCATAGACCTCTACTCGCGAAATGGCGGAGTTGACAGAGACAGCCTCCATCTTGGTCCCGCTTCAGATTTTTTAATGTTGATATCTAGAGTTTTGATTTATCAATATTCAAACAAATTATATAGTAAGCATCAATAGAAGGGTCTCTATTAGCATTCTAAAAATAAATAAAAAATATTGAAAAACAAAAAAGTTAGAAAATACATTTTTTTTAATCCGTTTCTCCTTACGACAGGAAGTACCGACAACGAACGAAAGGTCGCGTCCTGGATAGTATATATCACGATCTATAATCCCTGAAAGTTTCACATTTATATCCTCTACCGTTCTTGAGATTAACCGTAGACAAAATGTCATTTTAAATTCAGAAAATGTCCCGTAACTTGGCACCAGAAGCGAATTTTCAAAAAATCTCTCGGAAAAAATAACTTCAGATAATAACACATAATTTCTGTAAATTTCATGAAAATCCGCTCAGTAGTCTTCGAGAAACCGCGTGCACAAAATTTGATGTACGGAAAAATAATAATAATAATAATAATAATAAGAAACAATAGAATCACTATAAGGTCTTCCGTGAAGACGGAAGACCTTAATAAAGGTATCAGATTTTACTCAAAGCTAAACTGATAGTTGAACAAACTGTTAGCTTTAGCCTTTGAAGTAGATACTCATGACTTACTTGTATGTAATCAGTTTAGTCTCCTTCAGAAGCTCTCTGAAGTCAGCTTTGGCCTGTACATACTTCTCATGGATATAATCACTGAATTCCTTCTCTCTTTTCTAGAAAGACACACATCATAGATGTCATGTAACAAAATTACATGTACTCTGTGTATTAAATAACAGTCACTAATTCATTTCATGAAATAAGCTAGTAAAATTTTCAATTAACAAGGGTTTTTTCCCATTTTTTTTTTTATTTCTTTACAATGTCTTTAAATACATGTATAACATAACTTTAAATCAATATCCTTTTCAATTCAGTGAGGTTCAGAAATAGGCTTTATCAGGAATATACCTTCAGATCTTTATAGAAATTACTAATAACATTTTACAGATTGAGTATAGGTAGCTGTATTTACCCTGTCACTTGAGGAGAACTTCGAGTAGCGTGGATCTTCCTTGATTTGTTTCTTCACTTCTTTCCAAGTTGCCACTAAACTGATCTGTATATCAGAAAGAAAATCTAAATCAATCCATGTATGGAAAAATATTCTAATCATATATCATAATTTGAATGTACACATAGAGAATTTAATATGGCCTTTGTAACCACCCCCCTCCTTTTCCCCTATTGTTGAAGCTCAGATTTAATGACAAAAACAAATTAATATTTGGTCTTTAAGCTACTGGTACTTCATAAAAACAAAAAAAGAGGACTTATCTTACTTAATAATCAAACAAACAACAGCTGTGTACACATATACCTCCTATTTTATAGAGTGATTCTTGTACAACTACTTACACTTGTCTCGTCCAAAAGTTTGTGGAACATTTCTTTGTTTTTCTTGAACAAGCTTTCTATGTGTTCTTCAAATATCTTTTCCTTCTCTTCCCGGTCCAGAAGTTCCGCTAATTCCCAGCGATGATCTTTCCGTAGTTGTTTACGTGTGTCTCGCCATGTTGCCTCCGAGTTACGAACCTAAAAAATTAATAGAAAGTTACGTACCAGTAGTTCCTTTACAGACAAATCTAGAAAAATGTATCCCTTTTTTAAACTATTTCTAATGCTCAGGACTTTGCATTATAATCCGAAAATTCTAATCAACTTGTACATTGTACTGCTTGTTTTGATGAAATGATAGTTCTCTTATTTGAACACTTCAATTTAACAAAATGGGTGTTGATTCTGCTGTTCTATTCTACTTCTAGAATACAGGGGTTTCTATCACATTTAACGACCAATTGGACAGTCCTGTCAGTTTACTATAGTTCTTTCCTGATTCCCTCTCACTAGTATGCTGAATAACTCTTTTTACTGGTCCCCTGCCTGGTTAACCTCCTATAATTTACTTACGAGATCCACCAGCAGAGCATTAAAGAGCTGCACGGCTTCATCCTTCTTGTGCTGCTCCCTCTCTTTGTCTCTCTCCCTCAGTGAACTTGACAGTGACCGTTCCACTTCCTCCGTACGCTTCCTTATGCTGGCCTCAATTCTCTCTTGCTTCTCTCTTTCTTTCCTCTCATCGTCTGAATCCTGGTAAAACAAAGAGGTGCATTACTGTTTCTCTGTATTATGTGCAATAGAGCTTGTCCACACTGTCCTTTTTCCAGTTAGACACAACTAAAGGGAACAGGCTTATAATGAATTGACATTTGAGCACAGTGAATTTCATTCCCTATTGCCGTTTCAAATATGTTGTGATATTAAGGGATATAATGAATTACATAACAATGCAAAATCATTTGTCCCTGTCTCTTTGATATTAGCGTGATTTACTGTAAATCATTTCTTTACTTCTCTCTCTTCTTTACATGTACATTTCCTTTTCTCCTTCTATCTCTCTCCCACATTATTTTTCCTTTATACATATGCCTTTCCCTCTCTTTTCCCCCTCCCCCTACTTTATGCTCTCTAAGTTTCCCCCACTCCCCTGTATATCTCCATTGTGTATGCCCCTTTATGTAAGTCTTTCCCTCCTCTATCCCCCTCCCTTTGCCTAAGTCCCCCTCCCCCTCTGTATACCCCCCTTCTGCCCCCCCCCCCTCCTGCTCACCTCTTCTCTGTCTCTGTCTCTCTCTTTGTCTTTCTCCTTGTCCTTGTCTCTCTTATCCTCCAACTTCCTGACGTAGTCCTTAAACCAATCCTCCCGCCGCGAGCTGCTGTCCACAGCTTTATAGCGAGAATCCGAGTCAATCTTACGCTTGATCTCACTCCAGCGTGAGTGACGGTCAATGTCTGATGTCTCCTTCAGAAGTTGGATAAAGTCAGCCTTCAGCTGTAAAACAAAACTCACATCAAAGTAGGAGTTCTAATCAGCATGTAAAAAGATTAACTCTGAAATGAAAATAAAGATTAGCATTTCTGTGATTTCTATTCATTCCTGAAATAAAATTAAGATTTAGAGAACATACTTCAGAGTCTAATTTATTTCTGTTTATGTGAAACATCATTATCAGCAAAGATGATTTTAAAAAACAGCAAGACATTTTTATAGTAACATGTCTGATAATGGTGTTTTCTGAAAAAAAAAAAGATGTCATATTTGTATGAAATACATGTAATTAGACTTATTTCAACAACTGGCACACATTTCTTAAAAATCTTTAAGAATTCATTTTGATTTTGCTCAATTAAAATACAATGAAATTATTCCAGACGTAAATTTACAGATAATGCAAAATGACCAGTAAAAACAATGTTTAACATACAAGACTTCAATACATATGTTCATTTGGAGCTTAAAAATAATATCAATGTACATTTCTTATTGTTGTTAGAAACAAATGGTTTCATTTGTCTCCTAGATTTGACAAATCCCTCACAATAGTGTTTTCAATAAATGCTTCATCTTGTCGGACTGATTTAAAATTTAAACAATTTGTCTTACAAAGGAAAACAAATGAAATCATTTGTTTCTCTCAATTAAACATGGCATAATTTTTATTTTTTTTAAAAAAAGATAATCACAAAAGGCAACTATTATTCAGCAATAATGCAATGCTTTTCTGACTTTAAAAAAAAAATGTCGAAGCAGGTCCAGAAAACTGGACCCCCTCAGCAGATTTCAAAACAAAAGAAGCAAATACCAGTTAACAGTGGCTGGGTGGTCGCCGTGAGAACTAGGGGTGCTCCTTAACCCTGCTCTTGTAGCCTCTTTGTAAAGGGACAATAAGATTAAAAACAAAAGGTTGCATCATGGACAAAAATAGATTCATCTTACAGATAAAAAAAAACTTTACTTTGACCATTATTTTAAAATAATAAAATAATGAATAAAACACTTGAATCTATGCCACTTTTATTATTATCTTTATATTTCATTTAAGCCACAGAAAATTTAATATTAAATACTGCTTTGCAAAAAATGTGATTAAACATTAATGAAATAAATAAATGAATATCAGTTACTGGAAACTTTGGAGAAAATTAAACATTAGAGAACAGAATTTATGAAGTTGGTCTGAACTTCACAAGTTCTCACTTGCTTAATGATCTCCCCTGAAAGGTGAAAATTATTACTGAGCACTGAAATAAATAGCTACATGTATCATGTGTAATGGAAATCAACAAAATAATGTTCTGAATCATTCCATAAGCCCAATTATAGAAAGAATTATGACTTAAAATTAATGAATTATATTCTTCATAATATTGAAAGAATGAAATTCTCAAACATAAGACACAATGATTCATTATATTCATTATAAATGTTACGTTTTAAACTATTGCTAAGCAAATTAAATCATATATTAACACAATATTCAAAACAATGCAGACTTCCTAATTTATTCATCATCTTCTGTTTCCAAATCTTGAAAGCTCTTCTCCATTCCATGATAGTTCATAGTTGAAATGTATGTGTACTAAAACATACATGCATATTAATTTCTTATTGAATTAAATTCACTGTGGAAAATGTCCACAATTTTTTTAAATATAATAACTTTTAGTCTATTTCTTTCGATGTATATGCATATATATATGTGAGGACTAATTCCAATTGATGAAATTTTTAATGTTTTGATTGACATTACTTTTCATGAGTAATTTACATCATGGAATGCAGGGAAAACTTCCAAATCATGTTTTTGTACAAGTTTTCTACAGGTATAAAACTTGAGAGAACTGTACAATTCCACAAGATGGTCTTACTTACGATACAGACAGAGTTACCTACCTTTTCTTTTTGACTTGATTTTTCCTCCTTCTCTTTACGACGAAGATCCGAGCAATAATCGCTGAAAATACTCTCCCGTTCTCGCATTTTCTCGATTCCCTTGAATCTTTCATCTTTACCGTATTTGGAAGCAAACTCACTGAAGGACGATCTACAATAAAAAAAATTGTTAAAGAACAAATAAACAACAAATTATGTTTCTCTATTCCTAAGTTGTCTTTAAATCAATCATGTACCCAGATCAACCTTACAAAATACATGTAAGGAAGAATAAAGTCACAAGATGGGGTATGGATTCAATTTTGTCAAGATACACATTAAGTGCCATTCAAATAAAGAAAACAAATAAAATGAAGTATATGAAGTACATACTTTCCGTGCAGCTTTGCCTCCTCCAGTAGTTGTCGGAATGAGTCCTTCTTTTCCCGCAGTTTTCGGTGTTTCTCCCGCCTTTCCTCTTCAGCTCGCTCCTTGACGTACTGCTCAAAGACTTGCTTCCTTTCCTTGGACGTCAGTAACAGATATCGCTGGTCAAACACGATCTTGTGTAGCTCCTTCTCCCAGGTAGAAAACGCAGATACCTACAGCATTCAGTAAAGGTTTCACTCTAACAGAACACTTATTTTGATTTCAACGGGCAAATTAGTCAATGCTATGTAAAATATCATTTGGCAAAATATTCAATGCACACAAAGTGAATGCTATGTAAAATATCAATTTGTAAAATATTCATTGCACACAAAAGGAATTTATTTTTTAAGTTAAAAGCACCAAAATGTATGCTTTTGAGATATTTATTAATAAAATCTTTATGTATTCTTTTCAGTCAGAATAATTTTTTTTCCTACACTGGACTGAGACTTAGTATAATCATTTCTATTTCACAGGCACTTGTATATAGAACAAGTCTCTGACTGTGTCGTTCTGTAGTTTTCTTTGTCTTCCTGCATTACACGTAAATATGGCATCCAAAAAGAATTCTAACCAAGATTCAAAATAGGGTAATTATTCATCATTTTCATAAGACTCAAAATAGCGTAATAATTCATCATATTCTTGACTCAAAATAGAGTAATTATTACTCATATGGTTTACCAATTGCATGAGATAAATAAATGAAGGAAAATATTTATTTACAGTAATTATTAAGAGAAATTATACAGTATTAGTGTATGTGAACAAATTGTATAATCAAAAATTTGATACATGTATAATGCTTTTTCATTCTTTGTAACACATATCTCATGGTCATATAACTACAATATGTACACTAAATAATCTTTTAAAAGGAACATATAGCATTTCACTATAAAACAGAGATGACATAACTACCTCCTTCTCGGCCAGCATGTCCCTGAACTGCTTCATTCGTATCTCCAGCGGGACGACAGCTCTCTGTCGGGCGGCCTGGACCTCCGCTTCAATGGCTGCTTCCTTACCTACATCAATCGTCCGCGGACCACCATCCTTCTTATCCTCCATGTCCTCTGTTTCAATCCTGTCAATGGTTAATCACGTGTTACTAAAGCACATCGTTTACCTTATATCTAACAGATGATATAATTAGCGATAAAATTTTGTGACCTTTCCCAAAATTAAAAAAAAACTTCATTATCTTCTATTTTTTAACACTATCTTGCAGCTTTTTAGTTGATTGGGTGCTTGGTTTTAAAATGATGTATGTAGTAATCAAAGATCAAAATGATTATATTTTATCCAGAATTAAATGTCCCCTTTCCAGGCTTTTGAAAGCTTATTGCATTTTTTTTTCTCCGTGCCAAATTAACATGGCTTAAACAATGTCTCAAACAAAAGAAATATGTCGTAATCAGTTTTTGGCATTGGGAATGGTAATGTTTATCAGTACCAGTCATATAAGGTAAAAATACTGTCTTATTTTGGCCAAACTTGTACTTACTTGGCCTTCTTTGCCTGAGGTTCATCCTCTTCTTTCTCTGCTCCTTCATTCAGAAATTTAAATCATTAAAATCAAAGAGCTAAAAGTGCTGACAATTTTTAAAAATTCTTAATGTAAGTAAATATCACATTCAACTGCTTTAAAAAAGTGGGTTATTGTCAGAGATTCTTAAGCTATATGTGTACAAAAATTAATTGATTCTAAATCAATGCATCTCACAAATACTGTGTTTTTTGCAAATTAAACATTCCTGGAATGAGAATACCATATTCGTCATACTGGTATTTTCTGTAAACATTTAATGTTTTACCTTTGTTGTTGTCGGGAGGACCCTGGATCATCTTGTCCACATCAGCTCGTCCAATCAGCTCCTCCGGTTTCTCCCAGAGTGAGGCTCGCTGACTTGGGTTGTAGAAGAAGACACGCCCATCTCCCGTCCACACCACACACCTGTCAGAAATCAAAAGGTTACAGTGTATAAGACCATGATCATCATGTTTTTATAGTTGACTGCCATTAGTGGTTGCTCTTTTTATTTTTAAAATCTTTACTGGTAAGCTTGAGATTTTGAGATGTAACTACTGCAATACTCCTACATCAATTCTAGTTGGCAGCATAGGTACATCATAACTACATTTCAACTCTGCTGTTTTATTCAGAAGCCATTAATTACCATGGAGTCCCTGACACGGGGGTACTGGATACGGGGCGAGATTTGTCCACGTTCTTCTGTTCTTCTGTTTTCTCCTCCAGCTCCTCCTTC
This sequence comes from Saccostrea cuccullata, assembly GCF_032062105.1. Taxonomy (NCBI): domain Eukaryota; kingdom Metazoa; phylum Mollusca; class Bivalvia; order Ostreida; family Ostreidae; genus Saccostrea; species Saccostrea cuccullata. The sequence goes on along the minus strand of NW_026938483.1, from coordinate 674,217 downwards.
TTTACCTTGAAATAAACAAGAAGTTTTCAAATAGCAAATCATACATATGTTACAACTTTACAACCTTTAGCACATCTTTATGCTGGTTACTTATAATCAACAATATTCCTCTTTACTCATTATCATTTCATGAATATAAGGCACATTTTATTTACCTCCTCTTCTATCTCCTTTTCACTGGTTTCCATGGCAACCTCCTCACTGCTGTCTTGTGTAGGAACAGTGCTGCCATCTCCACTGTCTTCAGGAGAGGTCACTGATGGCTGGGGTTGCTGCAGGGCTGCTATTTTAGCTAGTGACAAAATTACACTTCATGAGAATTCATTTATTGCGAGTGTACATTGTACATTGTAGGCTTTTTTCAAAAACATTATTATATTTGCAACTTAATTGCATTTTTTGCTACAAAATGTAAATCAACAATGCCTTGTATCTACTTTCATCAATATATATGTTGCAAATTCTGTAATTTAACAAAGCCAGTATAAACAACTCTAATAAAATCAGATTGAAATCCTGATGATGAAATGACCATCACAAATTCATCCTTGTCGATGGTAGACTATTTAACATAATAGATAAATCTTCAAGGTTGAATTGATAACTCCATTACATTTATCATTTCAGATGAAATGATTACTCTTCAGTATATTACTACTGTATACAGAGTTACTTTCGCCCCGTTTAATTTTCACCGTTTTAAATTTGCCATGTCATAGACTATGCGATAGTTTTATCCTAAAAATTATATTGTATCATTTAATTTTGCTCTGTTTTAAATTGATCCAAATTAGGGTAGAGGGACAGGGGCAAAAATAAAAGTGGGCGAAAATTTCCCTGTGTACAGTGTTTGGTGATGAAATGACTGAACATGTGTTTTCTAGGAGCTTTACCTTCCCATTCCACCAGGACCTGAGGTTTGTCCCAGGTCGACTCCATCTTGACAGAGTTGTAGAAGTAAGATCTACCATCAGCGTTCTTGTGCTCAGACCATTCTGCCACCTCTGGAGGCTTAGGGGGCAGCTATAAAAATAAACAGCAGTGTTATTATGGGAAAAAATTAATAGAATTTACAGGGAGAGACATTTACTTATCACAATATACTGTGTAGGCAGTAAACACTTGACCTAATCAGGGTGTACCTGACTACATGTGTAATTTCTTATTACATGTATGATATTTTATGAGCTTTATGACCTGACACACATCTGGTACTTGATTGGGGGGGGGGGGGGGGGGGGGGGGGGTAAAGGAAGTTTCAAGATGAGTAGTTGTGGAGAAGCCTTTTACCTGTTTTAAGGAATTTAGATGGGGGGGGGGGGGGGTTAGTTACCTAAGTGGTAGGTAGTTTATGGGCAACCTAACCTCTTGTGCATGTAGATGGGTGGGAGGTGTAGTTACTTGTGTGGTGGGTAATTTGTGGCTGTTAGTTACCTGTGTGGTTAGTTTGTGGGCTGCCTAGTTACCTGTGTGGTGGGTAGTTTGTGGGCGGCCACAGCTTCAGGCACCTGTTGCTGCATGTCTTCTCCCATTCCCTGGTTGTTGGTCTGGTTGTGCTGTAAGAATGGAGGGGTCAGACCTGGAGGCATCATAGGACTGGAGAAGGCTGAAACAACGGTATAAAGATTTACTGATTCTTGTGGCTAGAGAAAGCTGAAACAACTGCACAAAGATATACCGATTCATGGTCATCAAATAACACAAAGAAGTACTGAAACATTACCTGGTGGTATTTGTTACACAGTTAGTTTGGGACCTAAAACAGATTCAGCTAGGGTGTGAAATCCATGTTGGGCAAGGAAAAACCAGTTCCTCATATGTTTTCTATTTCACACCCTCTATGACTTGGTTTTAGATCCCAAACTAGCTAATTAATAAAGACAAACAATAAAATTAAACTAAACAAAGTTGTCTATATTTTTTTTACTTATCTTACCTGGAGCTTGGTCTCCGTTGACAGCTGATGGTTGTGTTGTCTGACCTGTAATTATACCATGACAATATACCTAAATACTCACTACTTTCCATTAATATTTTGAACCCTTTCTTAATTGAAATAAATTTTGCTTGTTGGTTTTTACATTCAGTTTTTTTATGTTTGAGGCATACCTACAGTGTATTCTTTTCTATGGAAAGCATAGTCTGTTTTATTTTCATTGTGTGCATTATGTTATGATAAAACCTGTTATTGAAATCAGGTGTTTCTATTTCTGTCTGTTACCTGTTGTCATGCCAGTATTTGGCAGTGTGCCTGTGAGCCTGTCTGTGTGCCTGTCTGTGTGTTTGTGTGTTTCTACCTGTTACCTGTTGTCATGCCAGTATTGGGCTGTGTGCCTGTCTGTGTGTTTCTGACTGTTACCTGCTGTCATGCCACTACTGGGTCGTGTGCCTGTCTGTTTGTTTGTGTGTTTCTATTTCTGTCTGCTACCTGCTGTCATGCCAGTATTCGGCTGTGTGCCTGTCTGTGTGTTTGTGTGTTTCAATTTCTGTCTGTTACCTGCTGTCATGCCAGTATTGGCCTGTGTGCCTGTCTGTGTGTTTGTGTGTTTCTGTCTGTTACCTGTTGTCATGCCAGTATTTGGCAGTGTGCCTGTGAGCCTGTCTGTGTGCCTGTCTGTGTGTTTGTGTGTTTCTACCTGTTACCTGTTGTCATGCCAGTATTGGGCTGTGTGCCTGTCTGTGTGTTTCTGACTGTTACCTGCTGTCATGCCACTACTGGGTCGTGTGCCTGTCTGTTTGTTTGTGTGTTTCTATTTCTGTCTGCTACCTGCTGTCATGCCAGTATTCGGCTGTGTGCCTGTCTGTGTGTTTGTGTGTTTCAATTTCTGTCTATTACCTGTTGTCATGCCAGTATTGGCCTGTGTGTCTGTCTGAGTGTTTGTGTGTTTCTGTCTGTTACCTGCTGTCATGCCAGTATTGGCCTGTGTGCCTGTCTGTTGTTGTGCCATAGCCTCTACCTCAGCTTGTGTAATGATTTTAACATTTTCTGGTTTTGTCCATGCTGACTCTCTAGTCCTTGCATTGTAATAGTATGCCTAAAATTAACAAAACGATATTCTTTTCACAAACACAGAAGTGTCAACAAATTGAACATGCCAAATGGACTGTGTAGATTTTGTTCTAACCTAATTATCTATATCAATCATATTTCTAGGCTCTATCTCATAAACCTGAACAACCACAAATCTCTATTTTTCATCTAAGATCTCTATGTCAAACTCAAATTTTATCTCATTATTCAAAACTTTGAGATATCTCATTATGTGCAGCATTAAGATGATTTACCCCATTATCTTTAACATTCATATATCTCTGTTCATTAATCTTATCATACTAATCAGTATCTTTAATACTCAGGTATAAAGCTTCATGTTCAAAATTTCTTTATGCAAGATGAGTTGTGACATTCTACAGTAAACAGGTAAAATTCTGTTTGTAGCTCACTCCATCTAATATTTCTGTAAAACAAGGTCAAGTAGCCCCCTCTGCTTACCTTTCCTTCTGCGGTTTTTGTCTCTACCCACAGCTCCTCTCCGCCTGTCCCTGGTGGTGTGAGGGATGACTGGGGAAACCCTGGGGGTGGAACTGAGAAATTTGGAGGTGGCATCCCCGGAGGGGGCATTCCAGGGGGTGGCATCATTGGGGGTCTCTGAGGGAGAAATACACAAACTTTAACAGAGTATATCTAATAATGTGTAAAGAATACAAATTCAGAAATATAGTTTTCAGGGTGAAGTAGCTGGGTCTTTTTTGGGGGGGGTCCACTTATTTTCTGATTTTCTAACATGATCATAAGAAAGCTTGCAGAGCTTTTTTCAATCGATCGTCCATGACTACATGAAAGAGTAACGTATAAACATTACTTAGTATTAATTCCTTCATCTGACTGAATGTTTCGGGCAGTTCCCTGCCTGAGCTCAATACTCTTGATTTTTAAAACATCAGATATTTAATGCTAACAAAGTGTATCCATCTTATGAATATAATGGGCAATGAACAATTAATCCTAAGGAAAATAAAGACTCTGCAAACATAGCCCTGTTTGATTGACCATCAGAACTTGACTTAATATAGCTTGGTAAAGAAGCATGAAAATTTATACCACATCAAATTCTTGATATGACTTGATCACAATGCATTGCAATAACTTATATGATTTTGGGCAAGCTTAGCACCCTGTATTCTGTAATTTTACCATTCCTGGAGGTGGACCCATTCCTGGGGGTCCCATGCCGGGAGGCCCCATACCAGGCGGACCCATTCCAGGTGGTCCCATTCCCGGTGGTGGAGGTCCGTAATTAGGATCAAATGGAGGTCTGCCATAGGGTGGAGGTCTGGGTGGTCCGCGCATCATAGGTGGTCCGCGCATCCCTGGTGGCCCCCTCATCCCCGGGGGTCCCGGTGGTCCCCGGAACCTCGGCGGCCCTCCTGGTCCTCTGCCATTAAAGGGTGGCCTGTTATTAATTAATCATTATCAAGAATTCCAAAAAATCTACTCTTGTAAATACTAACTTAACTTAAAAGAATTAATTTTGCATGCATTTTTTTCTTCCTTGTGCAAAATCACCAATGCATGCATCCATTGTTTACCTTGGACCTCTTGGAAATCCCCTACCTCGCGGTGGCCCACCAAACCCACCACGAAAAGCTTTTGATCCGTCACCATAGCCATCTGGCATTCCTTCAGTACCCGGTACCTGCTCGACAGTTTCATTCTGAACAGGTTGTTCTGTCTCTAGCGTTGGTACCTCCTCGTCGGCCATTTTTAACACGTTATTGCAAGTTTGCTTTCTGGTTCTCTTTGCTCACCCATTTCTCAGAGAACCAGTTTTTAGTGAAGTGACATCGTATTTTCGTAAAAATATTTTCTCATCAGAGTCTTCATTTTCATGCTGTAATTTCATAACAAATTGTAGAATGATTGATATTTAAAGAATTTGACTATATTTTATACATTGTTTTACTTCTAGATATAGGATGATGATTTATTATTGTATACGAAAATAATGCTCCATAACAATAGAGTGACGTCATTTTTGAGAGTGAAACTTGAACATGTGATACAAATCTATATTTAGCTGATGGCCATTCGATCAGTATATCCTATCTAAGTTATCTGTTTTAAATCGAATATGTCCAATGCTCCTCCACCAGACGTAACTTTTGTCCCAAATCCCAACAGAGCAGACTATTTACAGCGATCTCCCACAAGAAGTGGGCGGGGAAACGAGGAAAACTCCCCACTGTTAGCACCTAGGGTAGAACATGAATATGGACTCTTTGACAACAATTTCCCGGATGACCCGATTTTTCAAGAAATAATCCGAAGTGCCGAATCGGCCATAGAGGAGGGCATTTTACCTGAGCGTATAACACAGGGGTCCAGTGGGAGCTACTTTGTGAAGAACAGAGAAAAGGTAGGTCTCCTCAAAGGTTTTCAACTGTCTTGACTTGGAGGGAGTTAAAGCAACTGATTACAAGATATGGGTGGGACTTAAATTTATAGTAAGCTTGTGTGAAGTTTAATTGACAGAAAAGTTTTCATATTTCAAAAGAATCATACTTCTTACTAGTTTTTTTTTGTAACGGGAGTCCGAGAGGAGAAAAATGCAGCACACCAGACCACATGATTCCAACCCTGGTCCCCTAAATCTCCAGTCAGGTGCTCTACTATATGACCACTGGTAATAGTTATAATCTGTCTGGCTGCCACATTCCTCCCTCCTTAAAGGTCTTTGTTTGATCCCTTAAAGATCCCAATTAACTCAGGCTCCTCCCTTGCAGGTCTTCCATTGCATGGCATAGCACCAAATGTAATGTGAAAGGAGAAAATGTAGTTGTTAGACTTGGATTTGAACCTGGACCCCTGAATCTTTAGTCAGGTGCTCTACTAACTGGTGATTGAACCCATCTAACCGACATAATTGAATTTTTTGTCTTTTTCGGACTTCATTTAAATATATTCGTTGTTACTCGATCATGACCAATATTTCAGACAAACATTAGCACACACAACTTAATCTGTTGCGAGCACAGTTGAATTTTCATTATACTGATACGTATTCTCTTTTAACTATAAGAGTATAACAGTTGTATGGTGAGAACCTAGTAAGTTGTTAGAACTTGTGTTCAAACCATTTGTATAGTATTTATACAATAAAATATGTTCAAACCATGTTCAAACCAACTATAAGATCTACCTCTTTGAACATGTCCTGATCTACATTTGGAACATCTTGACTGTGACATGATCAAATCACATGACATCATAGTTTACTTGCATTTCCTTAAATGGCTTAATTAATAGAGGCTAAAACTGCAATTTTTGAAAAAAATCATTTTCATCAAAGTCTCCTTTTTTATTCTGAACACATATAAGGAACAGATTTTCATTTAATGCATTGTTATACATGTTAATACACACAAATAATTTATTGTATTTTTACCATTTAATATTAAAGTAAGGTTAATAGTTTCTTTTTCATTTCTAACTTCTGTATCTACTTGTGGTCCTATTTATTTGCGATTGTCACATCATTATCACTCTGAATGAACCTTTTGTAGTATAATTGTAATGAGTTAGAGATAGTTTAATTTTACTGAAAACAATTCACAAAGTGTAGATATAAGATATTTCTTTTAAAAAAGTCAGTGTGTCAAGACTGTAATGGTTTACTCTTCAACATACAGTTTTTTCTCTACAATGTAGGAATTAAAAAAGACTCCTACATATACTGATTGTTATATTATTAAATTACAAGAGGCCCAAGGGCCACATCGCTCACCTGAGCACATCGTCTAGGAAAAAGCACAGATCAGGTCAGAACTGAAAAGTTTACTGAGAAGGGGACGGGTCCTACCCTCCCTACCCCAAAAGGCTATGATTTGATCAAATTTAAATCTTTAATACATGATGATGCTTACATGTCAATATGACTAAACATAGCTTTTCTGTTCTTCGGATTTTTCCTTTATTTTATTTTCCATTATTTTTCTATGTAAAACTTTGATCGACCTTTGTGGCCCCAGCCTTTCCCTTGGGGGAATGGGGGGGGGGGGGGGGGGGGTTGGGGGGGTTGGTTATGATTTGAACAAACTAAAATCTACACTAAGGAGGTTGATTCCATATAAATATCACTAATCATGGCTTTGAAGCACTTGAGAAGAAGATTTAAAAAGATTTCCATATATATTTCTATGTAAAATTTTCATCTGCCATTGTGGCCCCGCCCTACCCCCGGGAGTCATGATTTGAACAAACTTGAATCTACACTACCTGAGGATGATTCCACATGAGTTTCATCTTTCCTGGCTCAGTAGTTCTTGAGAAGAAGATCTTTAAAGATTTTTCCTATATACTCCTATGTAAAACTTTGATGGCCATTTTGGCCCCACCCTCCCCCCGGGGGTCATGATTTGAACAAACTTGAATCTATACTACCTGAGGTTGATTCCACATGAGTTTCATCTTTCCTGGCCCAGAGGTTCTTGAGAAGAAGATTTTTAAAGATTTTTCCTATATACTCCTATGTAAAACTTTGATCGGCCATTGTGGCCCTACCCTACCCCCGGGGGTCATGATGTGAACAAATTTGAATCTATACTACCTGAAGATGATTCCACATGAGTATTATCTTTCCTGGCCCAGTGGTTCTTGAGAAGAAGATTTTTAAAGAATTTTCCTATATACTCCTATGTAAAACTTTGATCGGCCATTGTGGCCCCCCCTACCCCTGGGGGTCAGGATTTGAACAAACTTGAATCTACACTACCTGAAGCTGATTACACAAGACTTTCATCTTTCCTGGCCCAGTGGTTCTTGAGAAGAAGATTTTTAAAGATTTTTAGCTCACCTGAGCCGAAGGCTCAAGTGAGCTTTTCTGATCACATTTTGTCCGTCGTCCGTCCGTCTGTCCGTCTGTCCGTCCGTCCGTCTGTAAACTTTTCACATTTTCGACTTCTTCTCAAGAACCACTGGGCCAATTTTGACCAAACTTGGTACAAAGCATCCTTGGGTAAAGGGGAATTTAAATTGTTAAAATAAAGGGACATATCCCCTCGCAAGGGGAGATAATCAAGAAAAGACAAAAATAGGGTGGGGTCATTAAAAAATCTTCTTCTTAAGAACCACTGGGCCAGAAAAGCTGAAACTTATGTGGAAGCATCCTAGGGTAGTGTAGATTATAAATTGTTCAAATCATGACCCCCAGGATAAGGGCGGGGCCACAATGGGGAATCAAAGTTTTACATAGAAATATATAGGAAAAATCTTTGAAAATCTTCTTCTCAAGAACCACTGGGCCAGAAAAGCTGAAACTTAAATGGAAGCATCCTGGTATAGTGTAGAATCTAAATTGTACAAATCATGACCCCCGGGGGAAGGGCGGGGCGACAAAGGGGAATCAAAGTTTTATATAGAAATATATTGGAAAAATCTTAGAAAATCTTCTTCTCAAGATCCACATGGCCAGAAAATCTGAAACTTTAATGGAAGCATCCTGGGGTAGTGTAGAATCTAAATTGTTCAAATCATGACCCCCAGGATAAGGGCGAGGCCACAATGGGGAATCAAAGTTTTACATAGAAATATATAGGAAAAATCTTTGAAAATCTTCTTCTCAAGAACCACTGGGCCAGAAAAGCTGAAACTTAAATGGAAGCATCCTGGTATAGTGTAGAATCTAAATTGTTCAAATCATGACCCCTGGGGGAAGGGCGGGGCGACAGTGGGGAATCAAAGTTTTATAAAGAAATATATAGGAAAAATCTTTGAAAATCTTTTTCTCAAGAACCACAGGGCCAAAAAAGCTGAAACTTATGTGGAAGTATCCTTGTATTATGTAAATTCTAAATTTTACAAATAATGACCCCTGGGGGATGGGTGGGGCCACAATTGGGAATCAAAGTTTTACATAGAAATATATAGGAAAAATCTTTGAAAATCTTCTTCTCAAGAACCACTGGGCCAGAAAAGCTGAAACTTATGTGGAGGCATCCTTGTATAATGTAGATTCTAAATTTTACAAATAATGACCCCCGGGGGATGGGTGGGGCCACAATTGGGTATCAAAGTTTTATATAGAAATATTTAGGAAAATCTTTGAAAATCTTCTTCTCAAGAACCACTTGTCCAGAAAAGCTGAAAATTATGTGGAAACATCCTGGTATAGTGTAGATTCCTAATTGTTCAAATCATGACTCCCAGGGGAAGGGCGGGGCCACAATGGGGTATCAAAGTTTTACATAGAAATATATAGGAAAAATCTTTGAAAATCTTCTTCTCAAGGACCACTGGGCCAGAAAAGCTGAAATCTATGTGGAAGCATCCTGGTATAATGTAGATTCTAAATTTTTCAAATAATGACACCCGGGGGAAGGGCGGGGCCACAATGGAGAATCAAAGTTTTATAAAGAAATATATAGGAAAAATCTTTGAAAATTTTCTTCTCAAGAACCACTTGGCCAGAAAAGCTGAAACTTATGTGGAAGCATCCTAGGGTAGTGTAAATTCTAAATTGTAGAAATCGTGACCCCCGGGGGAAGGGCGGGGCCATTATAGGGAATCAAAGTTTTACATAGAAATATATAGGAAAAATCTTTGAAAATCTTCTTTCAGGAACCACTGGGCCAAAAAAGCTGAAATATATGTGCCCATGGAAGGATCATTGGGTAGTGTAGATTTCAAAATGTCTAAATTATGATCAGTTGGGTAGGGTGGGGATGCATTATGTATAACAAGGGTAAATCTGGTAAAGAACAGAATGGTCAAAGCTTCTCAGGTGAGCGATGTGGCCCATGGGCCTCTTGTTCCTATATACTCCTATGTAAAACTTTGATCGGTCATTGTGGCCCCACCCTACCCCCAGGGGTCATGATTTGAACAAAGTTGAATCTACACTACCTGAAGATGATTCCACATGAGTTTCATCTTTCCTGGCCCAGTGGTTTGTGAGAAGAGGATTTTTAAAAAATTCCATTAAATTTTTACTTATTCATAATTATCTCCCCTTGGAAGAGGGCGTGGCCCTTTATTTGAACAAACTTGAATCCCCTTCACCCAAGGATACTTTGTAGCAAGTTTGGTTGAAATTGGCCCAGTGGTTCTTGAGAAGAAGATGAAAATGTAAAAAGTTTACGACGACAACAACAACAGACGACGGACAAATTTTTATCAGAAAAGCTCACTTGAGCCTTTGGCTCAGGTGAGCTAAACAAGAGACCCATGGGCCACATCGCTCACCCGAGCATTGTGGCTAGGAAAAGTAGTAATTGGTTTACTATTGAAAAGTTTGAATCCAAAAGTTTGGCCCCGCCCTAGCCCCGGTGGATCATGATTTGAACAAACTTGAATCTACACTATCCGAGGTTGCTTCCATATAAATATGAGCAATTATGGCTTTGCTATTCTTGAAATGAAAATTTTTAAAGAATTTTCCTATATATTTCTATATAAAACTTTGGTCGGCCATTGTGGCCCCGCCCTCCCCCCGGGGGTCATGATTTGAACAAACTTGAATCTACACTACCTGGGGATGCTTCCATATAAATATGAGCAATTCTGGCTTTGCTGTTCTTGAGAAGAAGATTTTTAAAGAATTTTCCTATATATTTCTATATAAAACTTTGGTCGGCCATTGTGGCCCCGCCCTACCCTAGGGGGTCATGATTTGAACAAATTTGAATCTACACTACCTGGGGATGCTTCCATATAAATATGAGCAATTATGGCTTTGCTGTTCTTGAGAAGAGGATCTTCAAAGAATTGTCCTATATATTTCTATATAAAACTTTGGTCGGCCATTGTGGCCCCGCCCTACCCCCGGGGGTCATGATTTGAACAAACTTGAATCTACACTACCTGGGGATGCTTCCATATAAATATGAGCAATTATGGCTTTGCTGTTCTTGAGAAGAAGATTTTTAAAGAATTTTCCTATACTGTAAAAGCACAAATATTCGTGGGGGATTAAATTTCGTTTATTTCGTTGTTAACAAAATTCAACGAAATTAAATCCCACACGAAATTTTATCTGACTATATATTGAATAGGATTAGTTTTAAAACAACGAAATTAAATGCACACGAAATTATTTTTGATGGCAAAACAGCGAAATTTTATGCCCACGAAATTTTGTGCTTCTACAGTATATTTCTATATAAAACTTTGGTCGGCCATTGTGGCCCCGCCCTACCCCCGGGGGTCATGATTTGAACAAACTTGAATCTACACTACCTGGGGATGCTTCCATATAAATATGAGCAATTATGGCTCTGCTGTTCTTGAGAAGAAGATTTTTAAAGAATTTTCCTATATATTTCTATATAAAACTTTGGTCGGCCATTGTGGCCCCGCCCTTTCCCCGGGGGACATGATTTTAACAAATTTGAATCTACACTACCCGAGGATGTTTCCCCATAAGTTTCAACTTTCCTGGCACAGTGGTTCTTAAGAAGAAGATTTTTAAAACATACCACCAAATTTTCACTAATTCTCAATTATCTCCCCTTGAATAAGGGCATGGCCCTTTATTTGAACAAACTTGAATCCCCTTCACCCAAGGATGCTTTGTGGCAAGTTTGGTCGAAATTGGCCCAGCGGTTCTTGAGAAGAAGTCGAAAATGTGAAAAGTTTACGGACAGACAGACGGACGGACGGACGCCGGACAAAATGTGATCAGAAAAGCTCACTTGAGCCTTCAGCTCAGGTGAGCTAAAAAGCGAATGACAGCTAGTGTTTAAAAAAAAAACTAATTAAGGTAATGCTCCAAAAACTGATAGACTAAATGTAAAATAAGTCAATGAAAATACCTTGTAAATGAAAAGAAAACCTCTTATTTGAATTCATTTACAAAAGTATGAATATTATATTTTTCCCAATTTCAACAAAATGTCACTTTTTTCCCACATGGAAATAGACCCAGGCCCTTGATTTTAGATCTTATAAAATGTTCATCAAATGGAACATTTCTTTCCATGGAAATCCAGTATAATATAGCTAATTTAAAAAATATAAAATATATACATTAGATTTTGACAAGTCTCTTAAAAGGATGTTAATAAGAGTAAAACCCCTTTAAAAAGGCACATCTTTCATGGACTTGATTCTCTTTCACTTTTACTTCACTGTACTTTTTCCTTTAATAAATATTGATGAAAAGTTGAAAGTCTTAGTTAATGCCATACAGTTATCTAACATAATTTGACAAGCTCCCACACAAAAGGCTGATAAGAATCATTTTTTGAGGTTTAGTATACTATTATTTTATTCCCTTTCATCTGTTTTACAAGTAAACATGTTTTAGGTTTTGAGACGATCCCTTTGACAAGTGACTAATTAGAGTAATGTCCCTTTGACCGTTATTTCGTTATGTTTTGGCCACGTCAAAACATGTGATCGTTGTGCCACTGATAAAGAAGGAAACGTTTACAGAAAAGACATTATTCTTGTTATGCAGGAAGCTGTGTGTCAGCCATGAACAGGAAATCTCGGATTTTCTCTACTTCATCACATAGATAAATCAACAAGCAATGTTTGTCATACGACTTTGAGCTTTGAAGTTGATTATGATATTGTTAAAATGTGCAGTTTTCTGAATTAAATTAGAAAATCTAACAATTTTATGAACTATAGGCCAAGCGAAGAATATTGAATAGATATGCTCGATGAGGCGGCTGTGAAAGTGAAAGTAGAGTTAGTACTCCCGCCCAATATTGTGCATCCTGTGATGTTACAGTGCCCGGATCTAAGTCCCTGTCGTTATCATTTCACTGATCATAATCTCGAGCAGTCCGAGGCTGTTCTAGACAATTCCACAACTGATAAAGGTCTGGAATATCGTGTCTGAAGAAGTAAAATGACAGACAGTGACCAGATTGTGATTGTAGAGAAGGATGACCCTTCACCTCACGGGGTGGTGGGCCCCACGGACAGCTCCCAGTATGAGACGATGTATGGCAACACCTTCCCCCGGGACCCGGGCTACCAGGAACTCGTGTGGGAGGCTGAGATGGCTATTGCCACAGGGGTGGTGCCTGTACTCAGTGTGAAAGGGACAAGTGGATGTTACTTTGTGAAAAATAGAAAGGGTGTAAGTTGGAAGTTGTGGGATTAAAAATTGTTTTCAGGTGTGAAAAATTCAAGAAACACACCAGCTTCATTGATGGAGAACAGCAAGGCATACTGATTCACATCGGCAATGCATTTACAAAGGGTGTGATGCCAGTTGCGGAATTAAGGGGGGGGGGGGCACACCCGGCGCGCCCCCTAAAATTATCAAAGTTAGCATAAATCACAGTTTCGTCTAGAAAATGTAACTATGTCTACTTGGTAGACCTCTTTTTTACCCTACAAAATCTCTATAAATTCAGGAGCTTCCGGGGGCTTTGCCCCCTGGACCCACTACGGCCTAAGGGGCCTCATGGCAGCCCCCAGACCCCCTGCCTGTTTTTGGCACCCCCTCTAACTTCAATTCCTGGATCGGCACCTGGAGTCCTGGATGCCCTTAATTACTTTGTTTTAATCGAGTGAAGGAAGGATGTGTGTATATTCCCAATATGTACCCAACTTAAGCTCCTTTTTAATAATATGAATAAGATCAACAGAAAGAAATCCAATAATCCAGAGAGTCAAACACTTGTATATCTATGTGACAGACTTTTCCATGTGTTCACATAAATATATCCCATAAAACTCTCAATTCTTTAAGGTATATGAAATAATGTGAACACAATCATTAGACAATAGTATACATGTATTATAATTGATCAAACCATTTAAGGGGAGACAGGGCACATGTCACATGACTAAATAGACATATTACGTCATAATAATCGTTGATGATAAACATGTTAAACGTTGTTAAAATCAACAGTTCTTTTGTAATTTTATTCTAAACATTTAAGTTAAGAAATTATTATTCATAATTTTTTTTAAATCTTGCCATCATTTAGATATTGTGAAGTTGCCCAATCCACACATTTGTTTCTCTTTACCCTGCAGTTTGACGTCAGTGACGTCATAGACGTAGTGTTTGAATTTTCTGTGCAGCGAGATCAACTATACACACCCGTCATGATCAGTTTTATTTCATAATAAACAGGTCACAGTCAATGTATCATGATAAATTTCTGAATGAGATTTTTTTAAATTAATATTTTTTCGTGTTTAGTAAGAGAGATTCTCTCTATTTAGATAATTTTGAATGTTTATGTTTTCGTGTGACGTCACAATTGATTGCCCGCACTCAGAAAATACAAACATGAAGCGTTTTTATCATGCTTGCATCTAATTCAACGATGTCCTGTGCGTTATTGATGTAAGCTTCACCCAGTGATATTTATGCAGTAAATTATTACGATGAAGGACTGACATTCATTCGTAAATTTAGAAATATTTATTGACAGAATTTTTTTCCCAATGAGGTTTTTCTCGTTGAAGCTGCCTTGAAAAATGCAGAAATTATCCCACCCAAATACTATATAGAATTAAAACAATTGCTTTCAGATAATTTAAACACTATGAATATTCTGAAATATTTGAGTATATAGTGTTATCTATAATATTTATTGTTTGTGCGTTAAAATTCACATGATGGACTCCGTTATGGGCCCATAAACATGAAGTATCTTAACTCCATACACACTCTACACAGGGCGGTATTTGTGGGGCGATATCTTTTAAATAAGTCAAGAAATCCCATGACAGGACCGTTATAAAATGTTAAGTACATATTAAATTAGTAATATAAAAAATACGAAAAAAAAATCATTGACAGGAATTTTTTCAGCTAAAGGTCCTGTTCCTCCTTAATGTATGAATTGATAATTTGGGGCTTCAGTTCGGATTTCCACTTCATTATATTGTGAAACAAAAGGTGGGATAAATTGTCATACTCATTAAAATTTTAAAATATTTAAACTTCTGTAAAAAAAAAAAAAATGCTTTCTCAACTTTGTGTTTTTTTTAATAATCTTGTATTTGTAAATAAGAATGATAATGGACTGCTACCGTAATGATCAATTGAAGTACTTTTAGCTTTATTGGTGATCAACAACAAATATTGATATCCATCAACTGAAAAATTACAAAACCCAAGGCTAATTCTGTTGCAATGTGCTACATGTACTATACCAGTTATACGCATCTGATTTCTCGATACATAATGAAATGTATATATAACTAAACACCATGTGTATTGTCACTCAAATTGATGTCGAAATCATCAGAAAACCAAAAAAAAAATGCCATCTATAAATAGTTAATTTTGCAAGTTGAGACTTCAAAAAATGATAACCATGTTTTGCCTTAGTTCATGATAAGTGATTTATATACATGCCTAAAAACTGAATCTGATGAACGTTTAGATTGAAAGCAATTTATTCCTCCTTTCCTATTGCAATATATTAAGTGCATGTATATTAAAGCCGCTAGGTCCGATTCTAATCACGAAAAAAATATATTTGTTTTTCTTGAAAAATAATTGTCCATAACTTGTTTCAACTTTTATCAAATTATATCCCTAAGGTCTTTTTCTTTTAAAAGATATCAAAATTCAAAAGTTAAAAAAAATAATTTTTGTTAGGTCACACAAAAAATAAACATATGTTGATATCGCGTGAAATCACCTTCGAAAAATTAAATTTATCGCTTAAATGTTTATCTCATGAAGAACAAACCCGAGCATTTTTTTCACAAGAAAGTACTTATACATGTACCTGTACACAGACAATATTTTAGCCTTCATTACTAAACTTCCTTAAAAAAAATCTTTAAAAATATCCGATTTTCCTTTATTCTTTAAACGTTAAATATGCATATTATTATATATAATACTTTGGATTATATTCAATTAATTACTGAATTTTTAAAAGATATATTATGACTTAGGCTTCTACCAATGGAAAAAATACTCGGGCTTGAATTATCTTTATAATTAGATATATCCGATAAATTTATTTTTTTCAAAGGTTACTTCACAGCAGATCTTAAATTCCCGTCAGAAACTTCTGTTTGTCAATAAGGTTTTTGATCTATGTTTTCCATGTAAGGATTGTTGTAGTAAACTATGAAATCAATCTTGTAATTTATTTTTATATATTATCTATGTAATGACGTACTTTTATTGTGTAAGATAATATGTGTTTCGGATTAAGCGGCTTTAAGTGAGACTATGAACAGTATCTTTATATACCCCAGTACATAAAGAAAGTAAATGATAATTGGCTCACTCTTTCTTTTCTCTTTTCTTAGAACATCATTGGTGTATTTAAACCAAAGGATGAAGAACCATATGGGAAACTGAATCCAAAGTGGACGAAATGGATGCATAAGTTGTGTTGTCCCTGCTGCTTTGGTAGAAGTTGCCTGGTTCCAAATCAGGGATATTTATCAGAGGCCGGCGCCAGTCTGGTGGACCGAAAACTACAACTGAATATAGTACCTAATACTAAGGTTAGTGTTACAGAATATAGTACCTAATACTAAGGTTAGAGTTACTGAATATAGTACCTAATAATTAGTACCTAATACTAAGGTTAGAGTTACTGAATATAGTACCTAATACTAAGGTTAGAGTTACTGAATATAGTACCTAATACTAAGGTTAGAGTTACTGAATATAGTACCTAATACTAAGGTTAGAGTTACTGAATATAGTACCTAATACTAAGGTTAGTGTTACAGAATATAGTACCTAATACTAAGGTTAGAGTTACTGAATATAGTACCTAATACGAAGGTTAGAGTTACTGAATATAGTACCTAATACTAAGGTTAGTGTTACAGAATATAGTACCTAATACTAAGGTTAGAGTTACTGAATATAGTACCTAATACTAAGGTTAGTGTTACAGAATATAGTACCTAATACTAAGGTTAGAGTTTCTGAATATAGTACCTAATACTAAGGTTAGAGTTACTGAATATAGTACCTAATACTAAGGTTAGAGTTACTGAATATAGTACCTAATACTAAGGTTAGTGTTACAGAATATAGTACCTAATACTAAGGTTAGAGTTACTGAATACTGTATAGGGGATTAATTTCACGGGTTGTAATTTTCACGTTTTTCTCTCATCTGACACGATCGCGGTTTCTTGAATTCGCGGAATAGCTACATGTAAACAACATTCTTCAGCGTTGTTTTTATTTCACAAACAACAGGGTAGGTTTATATAAAATTGATAGATTTCATTAATAATTAATTAAAACAAGTGCAGTTATTAAAAGTCCTACTCTTTAAACGTCAAATGACTTTCCTATAAGCTATTACGATGAGTGCATGTGCACCCAAGATCTTCAATACAACGCGGCGAAAAACCACTGGACGGAAGTATATGTGTTTATTAAAATGATTTTTCAAAACCAAAATGTTGATAAAAACTCATATGCATGATAATGCAGGTAACAAATACACGTGGTAAAATTAGTTACGCACGGGTAATCAAAACCCATGGCCCACGTGTTTTGATTGATGAAACATGTAGCGTTGGCTATTAAAACAGCTTTTGAACAAACACGAGTTATTATCTGCCGATTTGAATTAAAGTTTAGCGTGATAATTAAAATGATTGAATGACGAGTAATACTCGTAATTACTGAAACGACCATGTACTGCATGTACATGTATATCAACCTGTCGTAGTCAACCTATCGTAGTCTATTCTCAAATTTCCAAATAAATCATCGAGATTATTGAAAATTTATTCACTGTTTCTTGAATTCATGGATTTATTAATACCGTGAATATAGCGAATATTAACACCGCGAGTTATTTTCCCCCTATACAGTATAGTACCTAATACTAAGGTTAGAGTTACTGAATATAGTACCTAATACTAAGGTTAGAGTTACTGAATATAGTATCCATTACTAAAGTTAGAGAAGTGTCATCTTTGAAGTCAGTATAAAAATTGTATCTAAGAATGTAGATGCCAATATTGGATTGGACAACAATGGAGATCCAAAAGAACTGCAGTAGGGCATCCTCAAAAGTGAAAATAAACTAAAAGAGGGAGCTTAAAAAGAATCGTGTGTCATCATGGTCATGGCAACAAGCTTATTTGTTATATCTGTCCATGTTACTTCTTTTATAGGAATCGTAAAAATAAATCATGTTGTAAACATGATGACTGCTAATATGAATTATTTTTTTTTTAGGTTGTAAAATTAGCAAGTGATACATTTAACTACAATGCAATAGACAGAGCGAAATCAAGAACCAAACACAGTATTATGACAAAAGTCCCAGCTGTTGGTAAAAAGTTCCACCGCCTGGGCTTACCCCCAAAGGTAAGGAGATGTGGGGTCAGTTATATCATCGATTGTAAGTACATCAGTACTTGTAGTGTACCTCAGTACTTATAGTGGTACTTGATTCTTTGTTCTCGTTACAGACCGGATCCTTTCAGTTGTTTGTCAATGGATACAAAGACGCTGACTTCTGGCTACGGAAATTTGATGCTGAAGATTTACCTGTTTCTACGGCAACTAAGCTCCAGCACTTGTTTGAAAGACTAGTCGTTTTAGATTATATAATTAGAAATACAGGTATGTTTTATTTCGCCAAGTTTGTTTGAATTAGAATTAGTTTGTATGATCAAAGGGAGATAACAAAGATGCAAGGGAAACATTATATTTTTAATTTTCATTACAGCATGTAGGTGTTTATACTGGTCTTATGGTTAGAACTTGGAAAAACATGTACATGATTTTGATATATACTGAAAGGAAAAAGAAACGCATAATAGCATAATAGCGAAAAATATTTAACTATGTGGCCAAAAATTATGAAAATTGGTCAGATGTGTATTTTGGTTACTGTGCACTAAAATCACTGGTCAAAATTACTCAACCATGCAATGTATGGTGTCACGTAGGGGAAGTGATAAAAAGCCAAATACACGTACATGTTGATGATGACAATTTTGTGATCACATTTTGTAGTGCCAAGAAATGCATTAGAGTTTATAGACATCGTTTTCCGATATTTGCAGTCAGTATAAATTTCTTGCAATCAAGGTATGGCTAATCGAAGTTACATTGGGTCTAGTAATTGAGTTGCATAAGTGAATAAAAAGGCAACAACATGTTGCTGTGCAGTTTGTTTTTAACTTTTCAACCAAAAAATTTTTTTCGGTTGTCAGAGAGTAACTTAAAAGGTTTCCAACCAACCATGAGGGTGACGTTGGCGCGTAACAACGTCACATCAAGATAGGGCTTTTCATCATGCTACCTCGGTTATTGTCAAGTCATTATCACTGAAACCGATATTTTTACGGCAGGCAGTCCCACTCATATTTTCACCAGGGCTAATACTGACAGAAACTCTCTGCTCTAATTTGGTACTCAAGCTTGGCAACTTTACGTCGATTTTACTCTCACACGCGCAATGCGTAATGTTTTAGCATGTTCACATTGGGAAAATGTAGCTAGTGTTTGTCGACACTTCCCAACAAACATTCACGTGTACCAATTCAGCTAGATTCTGTAAATTCTATCCTAAATCGAAAATTCGTGGGATTCATTGGGCGAGGGGATTTGTTAGCTTTGGAATAATACAGCTACTCTTAACCATTAAGACTACCGTCGGAAGGCTTTAATGATAATCCTTGAGAAAGATAAATGCTCTGGTGAACTCACAAGAAAATCAAGGCTGTTACTGATGTGCAAGGGAGATGATGAGAATTTTTATTTTAATTTTGGGGGTTATCGACATATCAATTTTAATAACTCAGGAATTATCAGTCAAAGTCACACAAGGTTTCGGTTACTAGTTGTTTAAAGTTGAATTAAAATGTTTGATAACAATACTAGAAAACATATTGGAAATAAAAGTTTTAATTTTATTCAAAAGTTTATTATGCGTTTCTTTTTCCTTTCAGTATATGTTTTTAACCTATTGTTAAAACTCTTCAATTTTGTTTCAACATCTGGTGTGGCCATGAAGTAATATTTGTGTCATTCAATTTTTAGATAGGGGGAATGACAATTGGTTAATAAAGTATGAACCAGCATCAAGCATCCCTAAAGGTGATAATGAGGTAGGGGGATACAAAAGAGTGTCTTAATTTTGTAAAGGGGAGATAGTAAGCTACAGAGTTAAACCAAAAACTGTCTGCATTAAAAATGCAAGGGATTATAAGGAGGTACAGGGTAATACAAAAGTGTAATATTATAAATTTAGTATAAACTAGCATAAATGAACAGAATGTAAATTTCTGTAATTTTGCTTTTACAGTGTAAACATGGTAAATAAGGGAATAACCAATCTGATTAAAACCAGCCCCCTTCTCCTTTCACTCGTCAGGCGACGAGTGAAAGGAGAAGGGGGCTGGTTTTAATCAGACTAGGGAATAACTGTCTTCTCATTTGTTATTTACAACATTTAATGCTGATTGAGCTGTTGCAGACTTGTGTTCTACCACCTCTAGGCATCACAAAACTTAGTTTGCAACTGTTAAATCAGCATTAATCATCACAACAAATGAAATATACTTACATGTATTTTCAATCTACTGCAATTAATGTATTGTGTTTGATGTATACTTCATATTTTGTTTAGTTTTGTGATAGTTGCCTTTACACTGATAGAGATTCCTGTTTTGTTGTAGGTAGGAGAGTGGAATCTTGTAGAAAATCCTGATATATCCATTGCTGCCATTGACAATGGTCTCGCTTTCCCATTTAAACACCCTGATGAATGGAGAGCATGTAAGTCAGTGTAGGAATGATGAGAAGGTATAGGTACAGTTAAACTCGTTTAGAATGAACGTGGATATAGCGAATTCACCAAGTTTTTCGGGTCCGTGGCAAATTTCTTAACATTTCTTTGTAAAATTTTATGGTTATAACAAACTCTGATACAGCGAATTTACGGATATAGCAAACTGTTTTTGAGTCCCATAGAGGTTAAAAATAATGAAATTTACATCTTTTATAACGAATTTTCAAAAATCTCAAAATAAGTTATATTGAACTGACTTCATTTTTAGTAAGAATTTACAAATGAAATTCGAAACCTCAGTTAGCCAAGGTATGTTTTGTAATAATTGCTTCCCTACCATACTCAGTAGTAATACTTAAAGGGAAACGTGCATATTGCAAATTAGCTATAAATACTTCCACAAATTTGTTATACGAATATAACGAATTACTGATATAGCGAATTAAATCACAGGTCCCCAAGACTTCGCTCTAACCGAGTTTTACTGTATGGGTGATTTTTAGCAATGGAAAAAAAACTGATTATACAAATGAATGAAGGTTCCACTTTATATATATGAATGTTGAGACTGAAAAGAAAAAATAGTTTAATAACATGTAGTTAATATTTTGAGATTAAATAGGGCTTTGTAGCCTGTCATTGGGAAGTTATGTTCTAAACAACAGTCAAAGAATCAATTTCAGTATTGGCTTTATTTGGATTTGCTTATATTATTAAAAAGAAAAATACAAATCCCATTGTTATTTTGTAGATCCGTACCATTGTTATTTTTGTAGATCCGTACCATTGTTGTTTTTGTAGATCTGTACCATTTTTATTTTTGTAGATCCGTACCTTTGTTATTTTTGTAGATCCGTACCATTATTGTTTTTGTAGATCCGTACCACTGGGCGTGGTTACCCCAGGCTAAAGTCCCCTTCTCTGATGAAATCAAGGAACTTGTTCTACCTCAGCTGTCTGACATGAACTTTGTACAGGACCTCTGTGATGATCTCTTTGACTTGTTCAAGGTCAGCTTTTACCATTTTTAAGGTGGATAGTCACAGTTTAGTTTCAGTTAAATGTGACCTTTTCTTTGCTTTAACCATAATGTTAGTACTGTATAACATTAACTATGCACCCATTTATTTTGTTGATGTCTGTCATGATGCTAAAGCAGGCAACACATGGGAAAAATTTTGAATATAGATGAAAAATTCTGTATTTTCATTTTGTCTTTTCAAAACATATTTGTACAATTTATAATTGTTTAGATACTGGCACATACAGTAATTTCGTGTGATTACAATTTCAGACTGACAAAGGCTTTGATAGAAGGACCTTCACTAAGCAGATGGGAGTGATGAGAGGACAGGTCTGTTACTATAGCAACAAAATGGCAGAAATTTCAAATTTTGGATTGTTCTGCATTAAACATGCTTATAGAAAAAGACTCTTTTAACAACTGATGCTTACGGCATATTGATTTTCATTTCCTGTGGTTTAAAATATATTGCAAACTTAACGGATATTACGAATTACGCTTATAACATATCTAAATCATCTGACCTTGGCACCTGTTGTATGCAAAATAAATAAACTAACCTAAAGTACTTTAATAGATAGTTGGAAAAAAGTGACAAGACAATTCTTTTTTTCACTTTACAGATATTGAACTTGACACAAGCTTTAAAAGATGGTAAGTCTCCAGTACAGTTAGTCCAGATGCCGGTGGTCACCGTGGAGAGGACAAAAGAAGGTCGTCGTGTTAGAGCCGATAGTGACCAGTATACACAGAGCTTCCAACACAGGACACCATTCTTCTCCTGGTGCTGACACCTAGTGACTATAGGGGAACAGGATGACAGGTCTGCCACCTACTGGTCAGAATCAGTGCTGCCACCTACTGTTGCAGAATTAGTGCGGCCACCTACTGGTGTGCTTGAGCACTGTGGCAGAGCTTTTATCTTGTGGAGGTGCTGTAGTGCTCATTTATCATTAATTTATCACTTCATTCCAGACACAAAAAGAGACAGGGTCTCTAACAGAACACTACTGGAGGCCATTATACACAGTTCACCTTTCTTGCTCTTGTTTTGTTCTACTTTATTTTAAACTTCAGAGTACACAGAAATGATGTACTCCTGTGTAAGTTGATGTTATTTTTCTTGGTGCTACATGTTGGATGTTAGGTGTGTGTTTTGGAGTAGGTTATTTGCATGTTTTAGTTCACTGATCTCTGCAATTTGATGTTAAACTAATGTTATATGTATGAAATGATTTGTAGTAATTTTAAAAATTAAATAATTGTGTAATGTATTCATAATGATATTAATTAATTACAGTGTATTTTGGGGCCCAAAAAATGATTTATATCTTCTTGGACACCATTGCATCAGGACAAAAACTCCCATAATCAGTTGAAAAGGGAAATGGTGATATTTTCTATTTTTTTCTAGTTGAAATATTCCCCTTTTCATGCATGCCAATAGATATACTTTTTTATTTGATAAAGAACATAAACAAATAATATATATTTCTTGTTAATATGGTATTTTATTTAACATTTTTTCAAAGTTGAGTCATGAATATAAGAGAACAAAATGAAAGAATCATTTGATATCATTTATTAAATGGCTACATGAAAAGAAGAAATACACCTATATAAAAATATTAAAATAATCTGCCAACCTCACTGAGTTTTAAAATTTTGACCTGATAAAGTAAAGATTTTTTTTGGCCCTGTGAGGTATACAGCTTAGTCAGTTGTTCTTTGAGCCTTGAAAAGGTTCTCAATGTTTAGTATCTGCATAAGTTAATGCACTAGTTATATATTATAATTTCAAATCAATCTTTTACTCTAGGAGTAAAAATGAATTAAGTTTTTTTGCTCATGTGAGAAATTACATTTTGATTAATACTTTTTGATGAGCCTATCACAGACAGAATTATTAAAGAAATCCTGTAGTCATGATTCACTGACAAAGTCGTGTGATGTCAAACTCATGCTCAGTGAATGAGAAAATCTCGCCTTCCTTAGGGATGTACTACATGGGTCTCTGTGTGAGGAATATGACACACTGACATTAGTCAAATAAGTTTGTTATAAACCACAATAATGTTTTTTAAGATTATTTGCTCATACAACATTCATTTGATAAATTTGTTTGCTGACTGCTAATGATGCTAATTTTACAATAAATGTTGAATCTACAGTTCGCGTTATTACTCCTCTTATCTAGAGAAGTCAATACAGGATGGCCACTTCAGTTTGATTTAAAGCTAGCTAAAAGGCCAATGTTTTGGTCTAAAGAATCATTTCTGTTTCAGGAAGCCCACAGAAAAAAAATAAGATTGATAGTATTGAAATACTACTGTATTATAAAATTGCTGCAAGACTAATATTTATACACAAAGGAAGGAAATGAGAATGAAGACTAAGAGAATGTATACAATGTACTTTTTTTTTTATATTTATGTATTTTTAAAATTTCCATTATCTTCGGTAACATATTCAGCAGTGTGAGATTAAAAAAAGAACTTTGGACCCCTGCTCTTGGGGAAAAATGATTCTGGAGCAGGTTTCATTACAAGTAAATAGACCGACAAGCCCCACAAGGACCAAACTTGTGCGTATTGATTCATCTACGGATGCACACTACCAGACATCTGATGTTGGATTTGACCTTTCCAGATGAATGACCAAGTTTTTTAGTACTATGTTTTTTCTAAAGTGACTATAAACCCTATATTGTCCAAATTTGCAAGGAAGATACATCTAAAAATGAACATTTACATCTGTTTTGTAACTGGGTCAAACTGTATTGGATGTGCAGTAACTGATGAACACTAAAAGACTTCATTCAAACTATAGTTTGTTATTAACAATTAGTTAACTATAGTTTTCACTTGTAAAACTATATTTAACGGTCGTTAACTGTTTACGATTGCTAATATAAGGTTATCTGTCTGTAATAAAATGTTAACAATAGATTTTGTTCATAAACAGATTCGCATCTGTAAACTGTATAATTTACAATCGTGAACTATAGTTAAGAGTTGTTAATCATACTTTCACAAATCGTGAAACTATATTTATCAGATCGTTTTAAAACTATAGTTAAGAGTTGTAAACCATAGTTTACAAATCGTGAAACTGTACTTGTCGGTTAAAACATTGCTGTGATGTCATTCCTTTGTTCTTGAAGTCTAAAAATTTACCTGTGGCAGTCCGATATTAGTGAGCAGTCTGATATTAATCGTAATATCAGACTGTCTCAGTACTGATATCCTTCAAAATTGGACTGCTACTGAACAAAAGAAATAAAAAGTGTGATAATTTAACAAACAGAAATTTAAATTTCTCACATAGAATGATGCTTTAGAAACATTGATCTTACAGAATTGCAAAATTAAAAAAAATTAAACTTTCAATTACACCGAATATAATGTAACAGGAAGAACAAGCGGCAGACCAGATAATGCAAATAAAAACAAACCAAACCCCCCCCCCAAAAAAAAAAACCGGGTAAACTTAAAATAAACCTATTACAACTGGGGAAGTGTTTCAACCCATTTTCCGGTTTTTAGGTCACCTGAGTAAACTCAGGTGACCTATTGCTATCCGTTTTCGTCCGTCGTCGTTCGTCGTACGTCGTACGTCGTTCGTAAACTTTTGAACATTTTCAGCTTCTTCTCTGCAACCACTGAACCAATTTCAACCAAATTTGGCACAAAGCATCTATGGGTGAAGGGGAACAAAAATTGTGAATTTCATGATCCCTGCCCCCCTGGGGCCTGAGGGGTGGGGCCAAAACCACTAAAATTAATGCAATCTTTAAAAATCTTCTTCTTTACTCCTGGACATCAAGCAGTCAAACTGTTTGCATGATTGTAATCAGCATTGAGTCCTCTACCAAAATTGTGAAATTCATGGCCCTGGGGTCAGAGGTTCTAGTGCTAGGGCAGGGCTAAATAAGTAGGTAGTGAAAATGCAGTATTTCTTTGAAAATCTTCTTCTCTGCTCCTGGGTATTAAATAAACCAACTAAGTAGTTAGTTATGATGAGCAAGAGTGCTTCTACCAAAATTGTGAATTTTATGGCCCCAGGGTCAGGGGTTCTGGTGGGGGGGGGCTTTATAGATTATATAGTAAAAATACATGAATTATTTGAAAATCTTCTTCTCTGCTCCTAGATATTAAATAAATTAACTAAGTGCATAGTTATGATGAGCATGAGTGCCTCTACCAAAATTGTGAATTTTATGGTCCCTGGGTCGAGGCTTCTGGTGTTGGGGGGGGGGGGGGGGGCTCTATTGATTATATAGTGAAAAAACACAAATTCTTTGAAAATCTTCTTCTATGCTCCTAGGTATTAGATAAACTAACGAAGTGCATAGTTATGATGAGCAAGAGTGCCTCTACCAAAATTGTGAATAATTTTATGGTCCCTGGGTCAAGGCTTCTGGTGGGGGGGGGGGGGGGAGGGCTCTATAGATTATATTGTAAAAATACATGAATTCTTTGAAAATCTTCTTCTCTGCTCCTAGGTATTAAATAAACTAACGAAGTGCATAGTTAAGATGAGCAAGAGTGCTTTTACCAAAATTGTGAATTTTATGGTCCCAGGGTCAGGGGTTCTTGTGTTAGGGTGGGGCTCTATTGATTATAGTAAAAATACATGAATTCTTTGAAAATCTTCTTCTCTGCACCTAGGTATTAAATAAACTAACTAAGTACATAGTTATGATGAGCAAGAGTGCCTCTACCAAAATTGTGAATTTTATGGTCCCAGGGTCAGGGGTTGTGATGTGTGGGGGATGGGGCTCTGTTGATTATATAGTGAATATACATTAAATCTTTGAAAATTTTCTTCTCTGTCTCTGGGTATGAAGCAGATGAACTACCTAAATAGTTATGAAGAGCAAGGGCCCTATTCTTGCAGAATTTTGAATTTCAAGGCCCCAGGGTCAGCCGGGTGGGGGTGGGGCTCTACTTATATACTGAAAATGAATTAATTGTTTGAAATCTGCTCCTTTGTATTTATAAAACATTTATTTATTTTTTGAAAGGCAATTTAAACGGTGCCTTTTTAAAATTTGTGCAATGTGTGGACCTAGGGTCAGGGGTTTATTTCACAGTGTTAGGGGCACTACTGATTATTGCTGAATATTACTGATTAGTTGGAATGCATTTTTGTTCCCCTACCTTGCGTATGGGTATTCAGTACCCCTGCGAGGTGATCATGAATAATTCATGGATTTCCTTTTTATTCATGAAATGTTCATGAAGATCCTATGAACTTATTATTGGGCATATTTAAATCAATAAACCAAGCTAAGCAACTGCTAAGTGTATTGTTATGATGATCAATGGTGCCTCTTTCAAAATTGTGAATGCCATATAGCATCTGGCTTAAAACATGAATCAAATTCAATAACTGGAAAGTTGTTGCAGAATGCTCAGGTGACCTATAAGGCCCGTGGGCCTCTTGTTGAAAAAGAGTGGGCACACTGGGGGTCACCAGAGAGACGCGTATAAACTTTCAAAGCCCCAAAAATAAATTCATAATAAAACACAAAGTTTAGACATTTGATTTCATTTTTCTCATAGAAAGAAAGATGCCTAGATGCAAAAATCAAGGTAACTAGGCCTAGTATATAATAATTAATACCTAATTGACAGATTGGCAACAAATTTTGAAAGAAATTTCAAGATTTTCAACGCTTCCCTAAAATTTCCTAGATTATTGATTATGTTTGTTCTTCTGTAATGGAATATCAAAAACAAAGGTATACGTTGACGCTTAACATAAAAAAATGAAATGGAAGTGTACCTTTAGCATCTGCTTAATTTTCACTGGATATTCTTCATATCGGCATTTCATTCCAAATTCATCATTCACTAGATTTTCTGATGATAATTCGTTGCACTACTTTAATCTCCGTGTATGTTTTAATGAATAAAAATTTTGTCCCCACTCTCCTTATCAAATTCTTTCAAATACATGTACCTTCTTCAATGTAGCCAAATCCGTAAATACTGAGTACTTTTCACTTAAGCCTGCATTCTTGAAAGAATTGCTTCAGTGGTCATAAACACCTTTGTCTTTTGTTCTAATATCGGACTGTCTCAGGTAAATCAAAAGCAATGTTTTAAGTACGACATATGCCTCATACAATTCTGTATTAAAAAATATCAGACAGTTTTCGGCCCTAACGGGCCTCAAATTGTCTGATATTTTTTAATACAGAACTGTATGAGGCATATATCCAATACATAATCTATGTTTTGCAATCGCAAATGATTGTTTTCAGTGTTAAGTATAGTTTACTGTTCTGAAACATAGATTATCTCGTTAACGACGTTGGATCCTGATATTTAAAGTCTTAAACTTTTTTTGCCAAGTATATTTTTAATTTCTACATACATAGCCTAATCAAAATTCAAATCTAAAAATGGGGGTCAATAAGCTTCTTTTGGCGATACAGTACATTTAATATGAGCTTTTTGCACTGAAATTTGTGTCTTAATTAAAAATTACATCTTCGATGTTTTCCCTCCAATATTTTTTGTTATCCAATTAAAGCATGAAAAAGAAAATGAACTCCAAGTCTATCTAAAAAAAGACACTTTAAAATTGTGACTAAGAAAAAGTTTCAAATTGCTTCGCATAATCAACTATTTGACCTTTCTGCACTAATAAAATGTTATTTTTCTGACATTGAAAACTTAATAAGCAAGAAAATTATTTTAAAGTCTTAAGCAAATAGGTCAAATTTATCTTATATATTTAGAAAAGAACATCAAAAGTGGGGGAATATGGTGTAAATTTTCAGATATTACTAAAAAGTGTCATTTTTGCATTAAAATTGGCTCAATTTTTTCACAGATTTCCAGAATATATTTACTATATTTGTCACACTTTGTTGAAAGAATTCATAAGAAATAATTTAATAGATATTTCAGAACCAGCATAGCACATTTCACTACAAAAAACAACTTTGTGTGCGACCAGCATGGCACAGAACTGTTATAGTTCAAAAGGGAAAAAATGATCATTTTCTTCTAAAAAAAAATCTTCCGCCACAAAATATAGTTCCTAGCTTAATTCTACTTGAATGGAATTTAATCGCGTTTTTTTTTTCATTGAATATAGTTCAATTTGCATTGTAGAATTCAGATTTAACGTTAGAACGTAAAAATGCTGCAGAATTTTATAAATGACGGACAGGACCAAAATCAGCTCAAAAGCCAAGGATCGAACGTCCTTAACTATGGTTTACAGATGTAAAATATAGATTAACGTTGTTAACTATACATGTAGTTTACAGTTCGTAAATTATAGTTTACAACCGATAAACCTAGTTATCAACTGTGAAACTTTGATTAGCTCATTTTTTATTTTGGCGTGCCATGGATATATTGCTGCCTATCGTACAAGTCAAGGAAGTTGACGATTGAAACGTTAAAGTCATCAGGTTTATCATTAGATTTTACTGTTTGGTAATCAGTAGCTTCTTATTTAGTAAAATACTGTAGCAGTCCTTTTTTCCGCGTGGTATTAATTTACGCTATGTACGCGGTCACAAATTTTCCGCGGAAATTTGTCCAAGCGTTCTTAATATAAATGTAAGGCATACAGTGACAGTCTAGGAAATCCGCGTAGTTTTCTACACGCGGATTAAACAGAAATTGCATTTCCGCGGAATTATGACCCCGTGGAAAAAAGTACGTCTACAGTATCCAAATCTGAAACAGATGTGTCAGACTCTGTATTATCTTTAATCTCAAGCTCACGGGATATATCGTATCGACATAAGAATGGAAATAACCATTGTTACTTGAAAGAAATCTGAATGTCGAGTTGGACTTGAAGACCACAGCAAACGTCTTCTCTTCACGATTCCTTTTAAATCTGCTTTATATGAATACAAAAATAGGATTGCTAATACTGTAGCGTTATGGTTTTGTATTTAAGTCTTTGATCATATAACGCTACAGATCCCGTAATGCAAAAAAAAATGTGCAATAAACGGCTGAAGATTTTTTCCCGCACTTTTGAGGAGAATTTCTACACTTTTCAGCCTTGGTTGATCAACTACCTTTCACTCCCTAATTCTAGGCACATTCTTTAACCAATTCGTATATTTTATCCACCTCCCAACCATTCATAGTCGTATCTACCGGCGATAAAATCGCTCGATTTGAATTTTCTGCAATCCAACAGAAAATTCGAGTTTCGCGATTATAAAGGGTTTGGAGGTGGATAAAATATATACAGATTGAATAAAAATATTACGGGATCTGTAGCTTAATGGCCAAAGACTAAAATATTAAGTCAAAACGCTACATTTCTGTTGCTACTAATACTGGTGCACAATTGGTACCCATGGGAATCCCAAGGGATAACAGATATTTTCATTCAGAAACTTGAGCATCTTTTTAACATCAATTTAGAGTAATTGTGTGTACAAACAGACGTTACAGATGTCGCATAAAATACCAATATTAATGGAAGTAAAAAGATAGTCTGATGCTTTGAAGAGGAATGTTCGTGGAGGATGTGTCTTAACGTCATCTCTGAAGTCCGACGCTACACTAGATCTGTAACCAAAGATAATCTGATCTATTAATCAAAAAGATAAGGTGAATCAGAAACGCAAGCACCTTTTTAATATAACTTTGGATATGTGTGTGTACAATCAGACAGTTTTTAAACAAAACACAAAATTGCAAATAACCAATGAGGGGTTAAGTAAGTTTTCGGGTTAAAGCAGCTGTTTATGATGTCAAAAAGTCTCGACCTTCATTTATCATTAGGAATGGACTTATAAAGTTATTGATGCAATTGAATTTGGTAAAATTTTGATTTAAAATTTGTGAAATAACATCAATAATTTTGGAGAAGATAATAAAAAATATAACGACAACACCAATGATAGCAACACACAGAAAACGGATAGATAAGCTCGCTTAAAAGTCACGATCTAGAAAATGAATGGAGCCTACATATATTTTTTTTTCAAATAAAAAAAAATGAATTCCTTTAACGGTATTTTAGAAGATAAAACTTGGTGAAATAGTAAGGTGTTTTCGGTCATAATATGTAGGTAAACAAGACGAACTGTTTTTTTTAATTAGATCGGACAAATAAATTGTAAAATGTATCCAGATTGCCTACAGTTTCTCAGAAAACGGTAAATCATATTTTTTAAGTTATCTATCACTTAATCACATGTATGTCCCCTTTCGTATAATCCAAACATCTCATCAATAGTGCATGGCTTGGATGACAGGTTATTTGAGGATTTCGATTTTAACTAAGATATTTTAAAAAAACATGTACTAGCTTATATCTGATGTTTCATTTTGTAAATGCACTGTTCTTTTAAAAGAAATAATATATGGTGTGATTACGTTGAAACGATAAATAGTTCAAGATGGTACGTCAGATCAAATGAAAGAAAATAATTTTGAAAATGGTATTTTTAAGAAGTCTATATTTATCTATATTTTTCAGAAGGCCAAACATGAAAAAAGACCTTATATATAGACACTTTGTCAGAATGGATTAATTAAATTTATATCTAATGTATGTTAAAATCTCGCTCGAGATCGAAGGGCCAAATGGAAACCAACTTTTCTTCTGTGTTCAATAAATCAGAAGTGTAAAAATAGTTTATACGATCAGTTTGTACTGATTCCTGCTGACAAAGAAGGTTTTAACATTGTCCTTGCTTGTAAGGATCCTTATATACGAGGGTTGATCCAAAATTTCGTGGAATTTCTTCACTTTGTATTTATTTTTAAGTGAAATTGGTTGAAAATTACAGAATGAGAATATAGAGACTTGTTGAATATTTTAGGTAACAAAAAAATTTTTAAATATTTATGATAGTAATTCTATGGCTGTTGCCATAGAAACGGTTGTTTGGAAATGCGGGGGAGACATTGATGCGTTCATTATTTTAATTCTTTTTACGTGAAATAAGAATAAAACCGTCCTATGTGGTATATAAAAGGAAACTTATGTCATACTACGATTGCTTGATCTTTTATAAACCTTTGTGTGAGAGTTTTACTGATTTTACTGGATATTTAGTCTATTAGGTGTTGATTTATTTTTCATCTTTTAGTTGTTAGACAACGTCAAATTTCGGTGAAGTCATAAGTTTTGTGAAAATCCCGGGATCACTCTATCTTAAACGTGTTTATTATTGATATAGACTGGAGGAAAATGCATTTATATAGTTAATGGTTATTCAGTGGCATAAGAAATCTAAGAAAAAAAGAACTTCCATGGACGTTGGTTAAAGATATGGCCGCCTTTTGGAAGATCTGTTTTAAATGTTTATCCCCCTACACAATTTGACGTTGTCGGCTGACGTACTGTTCTTGACATTGCAACTGTAGTTTTTTCTTCTTTTTTTTTTTTTTTTTTTAATTTTCATTTCTTCATACAAACAAACATTGAAGTATATATAACAGAAAAATTACATTACAAACAATTTGACAATATTACCTTCAGAAATTTTATGCAAAATTTTTAAAAAGTTTGTAGTCAAGTGATTTCAAATTTTTCAGAATGGAAGCATAGAATAAAATTGAAGATTTAACGTGATTGAAGATGTTATATCTAGTTTCATCTAAGGAATTTATTCGACAGTACATCTTATATTTGTAAATTCCATAGGCAACATAAGAGATGAGTGCGTTGAGTGATACAATTTTTCTATTGCGCTCTGAGCTAAATCCAATTATTACATGTTTCCATTTGATATCTATTTTCAGGTACAAACTTAATCTGTTCCATATTTCAATAACATTTCTACATTCAAAAATGAGATGTTTTGAAGTTTCATTCACGTGGCATAATTTGCAATGACTACTCGTGTCTTATTACTGAAGTTGGAATATCATATGGAAAGATGGGGAGTATTTTGGAATATGAGTAAAAAATGAAGATAAAAAAGTTGGTGCGAGAGGATACCCAGGCTTTCCAAGAGAAAAAATGGAGAAAAGGGCAGAAATTTGTAGAATTACGTATTCGAATTGGACATTAGGGTGAGATGCTTCTATAACGTGACGTGATATAACAAACTTGACGTAACGTCGAAGTCTCCCCCGGGTTTCTCAACATTTCATTTTCAGAAAGCTCCTGCGACCTTATTGGTAATTGGAAAGTGGTGAAATTTTCAAATATCGTTGCATTGTGACTCTATATTATAAATATGCCTGTTGTTTGCTTTCATCATATCACGATAAATTTTTAGAAAGAAATTCCACGAACTTTTGGATCAACCCTCGTACATGTAAATTGTGTTTTAGAGGAACTTGGATTTAATTTTACAACTGGTAATCCAACATATACCAACTTATATCCAACTTATACCCTTTCTAAGGAGGAAATTCTTCAAAATCATATCTTTAAGTGTCAGTTCTGAGTATTTTCAATATTCCCAACAACCAAAATGAATTTGAATTACCATGAAACATATGGAGATAAAGAACAGTATTCAAGCTTAAAATCCAGTAAACAAAACAAATCAGTAACAGAGCAAACACGGACCTCCGAAACATTAGAGGTGGGATCAGGTGCCATGGAGGAGTGAGCATTCCCTGCTGACCGGTCACACTCGCCGTGTGCTCTTTGTCATGATCGGGAAAAAACGGGAAAATCCGTCGTCAATCTAGTGTATAAATAATGGTCTAACAATTACATATTGTAGTTTGAAAAACGTCAGTCAGCATTTGACTCAATGATAAATTGAATTTGCTGACAAGGTCATTATATCGACCATAGAACTTAAGAAATGATGACTCTTAAGAAACGAGACTGTTGATATTCTTGTTTCATCGACTTGTTTTTCAATGACAATAAGCATGCTCTTGCGTTTCGAATAAACTGAGATACTAGTACATGAACTCCAATGCGGATGATGAAGGTAAATTGCAGAATTACTTTCTTAAAAAACAATCTGATTATACGAGGGTTGTTCAATAAATTATGTCCTGAACTCTATGACATACAGCACAGATATCATATGACATTAAGCTTGACTTTCTCTCATGATTGAATCTTCAATAAATTGATTTAAGGAATCACTGTCTAGTTAGGAGCTATGCCAGGGCATCAACAATAGTGGGAAACATGGAATAATTTGCATAACGGGCGAATATATAAAGGGTGTTAAGAAAGTTCGTTCCACATTTTTCTTTTATTTTCG
Organism: Saccostrea cuccullata; assembly: GCF_032062105.1. NCBI lineage: Eukaryota > Metazoa > Mollusca > Bivalvia > Ostreida > Ostreidae > Saccostrea > Saccostrea cuccullata. Next base: position 640,285 of record NW_026938483.1, on the reverse strand, counting down.
AAAAGAAATACGATAAGCATATTTGTGTCAAATATTAAGTACATAGTTCAAAACATCCTTTCAAATACTATGCAAAAATTACCAAATCTGTGAAAAATTTCAAAATGACACACCTGTTCTTTTGAAAAGTGTTCTATCGTTCTTATACCTACGCTCATCAGCATGTCTGATGCAAGATAAGCTAAGAAGAAACAAAAGTAAATTATCCTTTATTTTCACTCAAAATGACCAGCATTTCTATCATTCGGGTGCTTTAAAGATGTTATATGTATTTTCATATGGAAGAAATATCCTATAACTTCCTTCAAGAAATGAATTGCTATAAATCTTAAGAACACTCTTTTGATTTTGTCAGACTTGAAAATTCATATCTTTAGTTAAGCACTACTTTGAAATTTTTGAAAATATTTCATGCTGGAACGAACTTTCTTAACACCCCTTAGAAATATATATCATATCTAATTACTTTAAGTAAACAATTAAACAAAACATCTATTTTTCTTCAGTGTATTTATACGCCAGTCATATACCATACGAATACACATAGGGAAAACAATTGGAAATGGAAATATATCAGTTTATGTGACCACTTTTCATCTCATATTTTCATTGTGAGAAGCTGGAAAACAAGGGCTATTCGAGACATGGCATTAAAAAGAAATGGTAAAGAATCAGAAAACTATCTAGAGTGAAATTAAACGCTTCATTAAAGCTGCTGTTTAACTTGTTAAGAATCCCAAAGAAATATTCACTGAAAATTGTGAAATTTACAGCAACCATGTATGTTTTATACACACATGAGCAAGTGGATTTCAATGAACAATAATGATATAATGCGCATCAAAAATGGGTACCGTCCTTAGCGACAAGGACTTACAACAACCAATGTTCTGTTTGCCAAATTTCAACAAATCATCACTTTTGAAATTTTCGTGAATTTCTTAATTTAATAATATCCCCTGAAATTGATATTTAAAAAACATACTTGTAGTTTTTTGTTTTTTTTTTATCGAGAGTCAGCAAGATAAATGGAACGGTTTTAACTTCTATCGTCTTTTTTAGTCTTCTTGTGTATAAGGATGGAGTGACTTGGGAAAAAATCAAGAAAATATGAATTTAGATATAATAAACCGGTTAATTGGTTGGAACCTCCTTCGGTTAACCGATTAGCAATTCTGAATTCGATTGCAATCCCTATTATTTATACACTGAATTGACGACGGATTTTTCCGTTATTTCCCGATCATGACAAGGAGCATACGGCGGGTCTGACCGGTCAGCAGGGGATGCCCACTCCTTCATGGCACCTGATCCCACTTTTGATGTTTTGGAGGTCCGTGTTTGTTCTACTCCCTTTTATGTATTGTATTGAAGGTGCCAAGGAGGAGTGAGCATCCCCCGCCGATCGGTCACATCCGCCGTGTGCTCAATGTAAAACTTGGATCCCCTATTGTGCCTTTCAGTTCAGGTGAGCTAAAAATAGATATAGATACTAGTTTGTTTATATTACAGAATTTTTTTACTGACATAAGCATAATTTTATAAAAGATTTCACACTTGTTGTGACATTACTTTTAGTTTTGCCGGTATATTACCCCTCGCATTCTTCAATTTAAACTTTAAAACGAAAAATTAATTTAAACATTTTTTATTGAATATTTCTTTTCTTTAATTGCTTATATCATGCAGAATTTCGATTACTGGCGTTATCATCATCCATTGTAGCCAGATGTAAATCATTCTTTATTTTCTAGAGCAACGCTTCATTAACTAGTACATTTGTATATTTCAATTTCTGAAAAAAAATATTAATTAACACAAAGTATTATTTAAAGTCCTAAAATCTATCATCAAACTTCAAGTTTGCAATGTGATTTCATGTAAATAAATATAAACAAAAACTTGTTATGCAATGTATACAATGCCGACTTTAAATAAAATTTATTTATTTACTTACTTACTTACTTATGCAGTTTTGTTTATAAACTGAAACTATTCATTTTTTTTTATATTTTCAAAAGAAAACTTTTTTAGGCAAACACATAAAGATTACTTTTTAATATATTTTTTGAAATGGAATTATGTTGACAGGTACGCCTTGGTTACCTATATAAGATCTACCTCTTGATTATCATTGTAATTTAAATTTATTTGGTTTTTCCCACCTTGTCTCTTTTTGACGATTTAGAAAAATATATATATCATACTAGATGCTGATTGAGGCTTGATCCAAAAGCAATGTCACAATTACTTTATAAAATCGTTATAATCGAACGTGTTCATCCAACCTTTATATTCTAATACCTTGATCTATGTTGACTTTTGCTCTGACTTCATCTGAATATACGCAATTCTTTATAAATATTAGGGGGGAAAAATAATGTTAGGGTTCTTTCATAGCTGTATTGAAAAATGTACCAACGGATATAACCTTACTCTTTGAAGCTCATGTTGTATCTGTTTCTGCAAAACAAATGAATTTAGAAATATTATTTAAAACAAGATGTATTTTCGAAACACTGATGTCTCCATATGGCAACTTTTGTCGAGGGTTAGGGTTTCTCAAATGTATGTCAAACTCTAATGTCGGGGTCAAAAAGCCAAAATTGTAGGTATTCAAAGAAAGATCATATCACAAGGATTACATCTGAAGAATATGAAAGCCCTATAGTAATAACGGTTTAAAAGTTATGGCAAAGGTTAAAGTTTTTTTTTTTTTAATGGGTCAGATTCTTAAGTCCAGGACCCAAGACCATAAACTTGAAAATTTTTAGGCATGTTCATGAAATAATGATTAAAATATTTAAAATCTAAATTTTGAGTTCATGGACTTGGAGCCAGGTCAAAAATATTTATGCCATCTGAATGGTCTCGTAACAGTGAATATGAATTCTTAAACCTTCTGTTCAAATGTTATGGCCAAGATTAAAGTTTTTTTTTTTGTAAAAGTGAGATTCAGTAAAAGTCCCAGGTCAAGGGCATGAGATCAAATTTGGTGGTACCCGAAAAAAAGTCTAATCACAAGGATATCACCTATGAAATATGAAAGCCATAGCAGCCCCATCCACTCAAAAGATATGGGCAAGGAGAATTTTTTTGCAGACCAACACACACACAGACGGACGGACAGGACACAAACTATATAGCCCCGTATCTTCGATAGTAACCAAAGAACTTACAAGATGATGAATGTAAACAAGACTGCTGATATTCATGTTTCATCAACTTGTTTGTCAATAATTTACCTCGTTTTTCACATACGTAGAGCATGATCTTGTGTATCGAATCAACTGAGAGAGGTTAACTCCATATGCAGGTGATGAAGGTATATTGCTGCATAAGTAAGGGAAGTTGGCGATTGAAAAGGTAAAAACATCAGAGTTCTGATGTAGTTCATGCTACCAATTCCACTCTAAAGACTTGCGTGTACTTGTTCAGGAATGCAACAAACATTCTTAAATATTTTGCTGATCATGTATGACTAAATGTAAAAGAAGAAAAAACGAACAATGACCGATTTCAAAAATCCATAAACAATACAAATGGGTCAAGAGGGCATAAAAGACACACGCCTAGAAATTCCAGAGATGGGATCAGGTGCCTAGACAAGGAAACATCCCCCGTCGATCAGACAAACCCGACGTGAGACCTATGCGTTGATCAGACAGACGGAAATGTCAATACAAAAACAGAAGCCTAACAACTGGCATAAAAAAAAGTCAATATACGAGCCAGTGATTCAATTGTATGTTTTATCCTGTAAACATTGTCAATGATATAATTATGTTCAATCAATCATTACTTCGGTTTTTAAATAAAGCTTTCCTCTGACTTACTGAGTATATTTGTAGATAGAAATTGTAAAGCATCCGTCTTTTGCTTGATAAAATAAAATGTTTTCATTCAAAGTCATGTTTCCTGCAGAACAGATTGTCATACATGTTAATTAATTTATTCAGTCGTTCTCTATTATTGACAATTATGTAAGCAAAATATTGTTGTTTGTATGAAGGCTGTGGCTTTGTTTTATTTAAATTTTAAATTATTTTTACTCTGTAAACATTTAAATATTCTTTAAAGAACGTAATATTTTATGTGCTTAAAAATTTTAAAGAAGCATTTATGAGAATGAGATATCAAAATGCACAGTGATTGATCTCAAAAATTCTATATACAATAGAAATCTTTAAAGAAGGCATAAACAGAGACCCCTGTGAATTCCAGAGGGGGTATTTAGGCGGAGTAAGCATCCCTTTTAGGCCATATTTAAGTAAATAATGGTGCTCATTGCTCACTTGCCATATTCTTAACAAATAATGTAGGAAGTGTTCAATGGCATATAAAGTGCGCGTGTCTATTACTTAATTTTTTTTTCTCTTCCTTCTGAATTTTTGTTTTGGGTTAAATTGAATATTTTTATAATCGAACATGAACAACCACAAAAAAAATTGTGTTCAGTGAATTTGATACAACCACAGTGTTATTGTACATTGACCATTGCTTCCAAATTTTTCAATTACAAAAAACTTCACATGGCCTAGATATCAAGTATCTGAAACATCGTGTTCATGTTCTTCTTCGCCCTATAACTATAATCCTGCTGGGCAGGTTATTACAGGTGACATATAGTTTATAATGAAGACCTTAGATCACTTATTTTAAAAGGTACTTAATATACGGAACCCTGATCCTTTAACAGGCGTCGGAATTTCAAAACTATTATGGATTCTGTTGAGGATTACGCCAGACGATGGGCCAGTTTTGAAAAGGAAGAGTTGACACTTTGTCAAAATGGATAATATGTATCAGGTCCATGTTAAAATCGCGTATTAAGGGGCAATATGAAAAACATCTATCCTTCTATATTCAATAATGCAGAAGTGAAAAAAGAATAAGATGGATTATATGATCAGTACCTACTGGTCCCTGCTGACAAAGCAGGTAACAAAATTGTCTTCGTTTGTAAGGCTTATTATATAAATTATATACTGGAGTATTAAAATAACTTGGATTTAATTCTACAAGTGGTAATCCGACTTATACTCATACATGTAGTTCCCTTTCTAAGGAAGAAATTCTTCAAAATCATATGTCAGTTTTGAATATTTTTATGTCCCGAAGAATCAAAATAATTTGAACTACCATACATATATTGGACTCCGAACCTTCATAAGAATCCTTACAAACAAATTAAAGATACATCGCGGGTTCCAGTAAATGTTCAACCAAGCGTCTTTCTTTACTCCTCACTAAGATATTGACAGTAGTGAAGGAAAAACTTCAAGAGTACTGTGCAACAATATATTCAAGAAGTGGTGTGAATCAGATGTGGATACTCAAAAATTCGAAAGAACTTTTGGACAATTTGAAATCACAAGATTTTACCAAAATCAACAGCTTAAAAACGTACGACTTTTCAACTTTATACACAACCATTCCCCACGATAAATTTAAGTCCAGGCTTTTTGATATCATTGACAGCTGCTTTTTCAATAAAAATGGAACTCGTAAATTTACTTACCTGATCATTGGTCATTTGCAAAACTATTTTGTTAAAACATATTCTGATTGCACACACAAGTACTCTGAAGTTGACATAAAAAGATGCTTTGGTTTCTGATTGACAATATCTATGCGGTTATTGGTGACCATGTCTTCCAACAATCTATTGGAATTCCCATGGGTACCAATTACGCTCCATTATTAGCAGACCTATTTTTGTATTCATATGAAGCAGAATTTATGCAAAATCTTATACGTGAAAAGAAGAAAATACTTGCTGTGGCCTTCAACTCGACATTTAGATATATCGACGACGTATTGTCAATTAACAATGATAATTTCCATTCCTATGTAGATACGATATATCCTGGGAAGCTTGAGATAAACGATACCACAGAGTCTGACACATCTGCTTGATACTTGGATATTTTACTTGAAAAGGACATTAATGGCAATCTAACAACCAAGCTCTATGATAAACGTAATGACTTAAACTTTTCTATCGTCAACTTCCCTTTCTTATGCAGCAATATACCTTCATCACCTGAATACGGTGTTTATATATCTCAGTTGATTCGATACGCAAGAACATGCTCTACGTATAAACAGTTTCTAAAACGAGGTAAATTATTGACAGACATTAAGTTGATGAAACAAGAATATCAGAAATCTCGTTTGAGGTCATCATTTCGTAAGTTCTTTGGTCGATACAATGACCTTGTCAGCAAATACAATTCATCATTGAGTCAAATGCTGACTCATGTTTTTCATTCGAACTGTTAGTCCACTATTTATACAGTGAATTGACGACAGATTTTCCCGTTATTTCCCGATCATAACAATTAGCACTCGGTGGATGTGACCGGTCGGCAGGGGATGTTCACTCCTCCATGGCACCTGATCCCACCTCTGATGTTTTAGAGGTCCGTGATTGCTCTGTTCCTATTTTGTATTGTCTTATGGACTTTGATATTGAACATTGTTCGTTATCTCCATATCCTTCATTATGTAAGTACACACAGTCGATCGTGGTTATTTGATTATCATTATTCTATCTGCGAAAATCTTTTTTTTTTGGCCTGCCATAATGTCTTTAACAAGTACAAATGTACTTCGTATAAATTATAATTTGTCATTGTTGACCGTTACAGTGAATTACCGTAAGCATCAGTGGGCTTTCACCAGGTATAAAAGTGCTTATCAAAAAGGCAGACCATGAAGTCCCAACTTTTTTGTTCTGCTTGGTTAATTTTAAAACTCGGTCTTACTTAATATATATATATATATATATATATATATATATAATATTTACCTTAAATAATATTTCGTTGAAATTTTTATGCACATGGTGCAGAAGCTTAGAAAAGAAATCATGCATTTTAAATGGAACATTGACAAGTCAGTACAGTATGCTATCCTACCAAAAAGTACTAAGTATGCAGATGACTTTATTTCATTTTAAATACACAAGTGTTTTACCATTAAAAGTGCGTTTGACATGCTATGTAACACGTTTTGCGTGAAACTAGACCATATATTAATAGCAACGCCAAGTTCATTCGGATTTTAGTCTTTATAATGACGAAGCCTCCAGGCGATATTCTGATTAGTTAGAATCAATAGGAAGACAGACAACAAAATGTTAAAAGTACAATTAAAATAATCGAAGAATATACTAGTAGTATGAAAGTCAAAAGACTTACTCGATCACATGAGGAACGAGTCGAGAATTTAACTTTAAAGTCTTTACTGTTGAGGAAAATTTCACAGACACCTAACGTCAATAAAAATATATATATACCCCCTACCTATTATTATTAGGTAGGGGGTATAGGGGTATATATTTCATAAAAAGAAAAGTAATGTCAGGTGCCTGTTTAATATTAGGTAGGGGTATATTTTTTTTATAAAAGAAAAATAAGTAACGTAAGGTGCTGTTGAAAACTTCTATACACGTGGACCGGAGATTGTTGTAATGTTAATAGATCAGATACCTACATGACTCGGGGGTGACTTGCACAGTCTAGACATTGTCATGGTCCCAGGGTATCTAAAGTTCAGTCAGGACTATCATGTCAAATTGAATTATTATAGAAATGAAATACGCAATATAAAGATTTCTAGATTTTTTCATGAATTATCCATTTTTAATGAATAGATGTTTCTAATTCTAGAATATTCTTTTCTTTCTCTATATAAGGTAAAGGTGTATGGCCTCCACTGTATATTAATTTATTGTTACAGATGAGCTGTTAAGTTGTTTGCGTTTAATCTTCCTGTGTGGTGTTGGACCATTGTGAATACATGGTTAGTAAATACATTAATGATAAAAATAATTCCATATAGTGAACTTATCTACAATTATTCAAAAGCAATTCTGGATCTTGCACGAAGAAAAATTAAAACATCTTTTTAAAAAGGATTGTGTACCAGATTCATGTTTCTAAAAAAAATGGGGAAAAAGAGAGAAAAATTGAAAGTGTCTCACAAAGATGGGTCCATGGAATATATTATAACATACCTTTTGGTGAGAATCAGTCTGGCAGTACAAAATCTCCTTACCTTTGGGGATGCTGCATACCTACAGGTGATATTCAATCTAGCAGTACAACGCCTCCTAGCCTCTCGGGAGGGTGCCTGCTGCATTTCAAGAAAAACTAGAAGGAATTGTGTATGTTACATGAAGGCTCGGGGACCGCATCCTTTGATTTCATCTCATCCTCTGTGTTTATCTGAGGTGGGCCTCCTCCCCTATTTCTGGCTGTGTAACATCGATCTGAAGATATGGTCAGTATTGTTATTAATCAAATCCCAAACTTTGTATCAAACAATTATTTACATTGTACTTTGTTGCAACCCTAAATTACTCTGAATGAAATCTTACATTGAGAACTATAATTGGGTCGTATTATGGCTTACTTGTTATAAGGCCTTTGTTTTATAGTGAATTTGACTAAATAATGTCTACCTGATCAATAAATATGGCTCAGGGTGGTTGTGACCGATTAACAGGGGATGCTCACTCCTCCTAGGCACCTGGTCCCACCTCTTTATTGCATGTTGATGTCCTCTTCACAGATTAGTTTTGTAAAAAGATTTTTCCAGATCGATCACTGTTAGTTATCTGTCACAAAACATGTTTACATATACATGTCAAACCTATTACATGTATTGTTCTCTAGCAAAGATGTGCCTGCTGTATTAGTTCTGAGAAAGACGATGTACAAGGTTAAAATTGAAGTGTCAGTCTGTAGCCAGACAATATAGGAAGCTAGAAAATTTCACTTGAACCAATAGTTAATTTGAACTATTTAGGATTTATTTGTATCATTTGTATTGTATATTCTTTATAAAGTCCCAACAAAATGCAATATCTACTAGTATTGGAATAGGTTATGAATGAGAAACAGAATGTGCATCTAGGTCACTAGCTATTGTCCGGAAGCAAAGAGTTGTAGCTGAACAAATCTGGTCTTTTTTATGTTTGAATACAGCCAAAACTATCAAAAATACGGAGAAATGACTTTTGCAACTCTAGTAAAAAAAAAGAAAGTAAACTGTGTCCCTGTCGACTCATACCGGTATTCGAAAAATGTCTATAGCTTGGAATTTTTTCATGCACACTATAAGGTCTCTAACAATCTCTTTCACTTTTAAAAAAAAGTTAATTACTTTAAGGTAGGATCTTCTCTGGTTTCTAACTAGATGAAATATTCAAAGAATATTTGCTGGCATGTCTTATATATTTAGGTGTAATTAGGTGTAAATTGAAATTTAAACGACCATATTTTTCTTTCCTCAACAAATTGTACAATTTTAAATAGAAATGGTAAACTGCTATTGAAAACCAGCAGGGGCTATATTTTTTTGGCGGAATGGTGGCGTATGAAAATATATTCTTCTCTGATTTTAAAAATTATTATAGAACAATGAAATTAGTTATAATTCTTACAAAAAAAAACCATAAGAAGAAATTTTCATATTAAAAATAAGGGACTAAAGTTTCAAAATATATCATATAAATATGATTTTTCAAACAAACTAGAACAGGGTTAGCTTTTAAAACCTTCCAATTTAAGTAAAGACTTGAGCCAAAAATCCATAAAAAATATTGTTCTCTCTTAGTTAACGATTAAAACCTTTTGTTCTTGTATCATTTTGTATCTTTATGTGACAACTTTACTCTACGCAAGAATAAGAAAAAATTAAATATAGGAAGCATATAAAAATAAATAATATATTCTAAAAATTTAAGAAAAGTAGAAAAAAATTCGGATTAGCCAATATCCATTTAGGCCCTATGTGGTAGTTTCTTTTTATTCAAAAAGAAAAATATTCAATCTTTTGAAATACAAGTAAACCTTCTTGATTCTGTGAAAATTTCATTAATTTTAAATGCAAGAAATATGAGAAGAATCCTACCTTAATTTAGTTATATTGTACGACTTACTTTTAATGTACTAATGAACAACCATCATTACCATTTAGTACCATTGTTATAACCATTTGCTTATGAAAAGGATATTGTGTTTTTATTACAACTGTGCATTAATGACAGGTCTTTTGTTTCATTATGTTATATTTTTTATTATAGACTTTGATTATACAAAAGTGTGTATTATAATGATGACTGGAGAATCCAGTATTTTTTGCTATCGAATTAATATAAAACTGTGCGTTTAGAAATCTCTATAATTTTTACTTTTCATCAAAATCTAAAATATTGATTCCGTTGAGCAGTTGTTGAAGATTGTATTAACTATTCTGCTAAGAAAATGGTTTTAAAAAATATTACATCCGAGCATTTATTGAATACTAGTACACCGTTTAATTTTAATTAATGAAAAATTCAAAAATAAACACAAAGTTACCAAACTTACCAAATTGCAGCGATATTAATGAGTCAATTTTTGTCGGGTAACTTCCTTTGTCATGTACTAGCTATGCACTGGTTTACAAGACAGTTTACAGAAATAAGTTACAAATGTATAACAAATGTATAACAACCTGCATTCCAAACTGTAATAGATGTCACTTTATAGTTCTTGTTTTTAGATCTACATGTATGAGAAGTTAATCGCAACATCTAAATAATGCATAAACTGTGAGAAAAAGTAAAATTACCCGGTGTTTTTTCTAAGTTGAGAATGCATAAAATATTACAAGTATCCGTATTTTCTCCAAATGATCTTTTTTATCATGTTTATAATCCTACCCCATCTCACAACTGTTTCAAAATAAAAGTTTTGGGTGGTGCATTTCTGTAACCTGATAAATCACGAACTCCAAAGATTTATTGCAGTTGTAATCTATAAGTTTTCTGTAATATGGAAATCTGTGCAGTTTGGTTCCTGGATTTGCCACTATGATTTATATTATATTAGACAAAGTTCAGTCAATTCAAATAGTAAATTAGGGGTGTGTCCATTAATGTCTTGTAACGTTCATACCTTTGTTTCCTGACATCTATGGACCTCATCCCAGATTATGATAGATTTTCCAAAATAAATTTTAACTTTATAAGTACATGTTAATACACCCATCCCAGTTTATAATAAAATATTTCCAGGATAATTACTCGTATTGTATGTATGGTTTGTGGCACCCTGTATCTGAAAGGTAAGGGTAACGAACAGTGATCCATCACAAAACTTGTATATACACATTACAAATGCATATAATCATAAATGTGAAGAGGGCATAAAACAAGACCACTAGAAATATCAGGAGTGAGATCACGTGTATTGGTGAGTAAGCATCCCTTGTTGATCGGTTATAACTTTGAATTGATTGGGAAATAACGGAAAAATCCGTCGTCAATTCAGTGTAAAAATGATGGACTAACAATTAGTATGAAAAATGTAAGTCAGCATTTGACTCAATGATAAGTTGTATTTGCTGACAAGGTCATTGTATCGCCCATTGAACTTAAGAAATGGTTATTTTAAACGAGACTGTTGATATTCTTGTTTCATCAACTTTTTTGTCAATAATTTACCTCGTATTAGAAATTGTACATACGTAGAGCATGATGATGTATCGAATCAACTGAGATATATACCCGGTAAATTCCGTCTACGTGTGACGAAGGTATATTGATGTATGCATAAGTAAGGGAAGTTGGCAATTGTCTTGTTAGACTACCATTAATGTCTTTTTCAAGTAAAATATCCAAATATAAAATAGATGTTTCAGACTCTTTGGTATCTTTTATCTCAGGCTCACCACGATATATCATATCGACATCAAAGTGGAAAATACCATTATTTATTGAAAATACGTCGTCGATATATCTACATGTCGAGTTGAAGGCCACGGCATGTGTTTTCTTCTTTTCATGTATTAGAGTTTGGACAAATTCTGCTTAATTAAAATACAAAAATAGGTCTGCTAATAACGGGGTGCAATTCGTACCCACTGGAATTCCAATAGATCGTTGGAAGATAGTATCAATTAGAAACTCAAGCATCTTTTTGATGTCAACTTCAGAGTACTTGTGTGTACAATCAGAATGTTTTTAACAAAATAATTTTGCAAAAGACCAATGACAAGGGAAGTAAATCTACGAGTTTCATTTTTATTGAAAGAGCAGCTGTCAATGACGTAAAAAAAAAAAGCACGGACTTAAATTTATCGTGGGGAATGGTTGTGTATAAAGTTGAAAAGTCGTAAGTTTTTTAAGCTGTTGATTTTGGTATTTTTTTGTGATTTCAAATTGTCCAAAAGTTCCTTTTAAGTATCCACATTTGCTTTACATCACTTCTTGAATATACTGTTGCACAGTACTCTTGAAGTTTCTCCTTCACTACTGTTAACATCTTAGTGAGGAGTAAAGAAAGAGGCTTGGTTGAAAATTTACTGGAACACGCTACTGAGTATGTATCTTTGTTTGTAAGGAGTTTTATGAATTTTCGGTATCCAATATAGATATGGTAGTTCAAATTCATTATTAAAAATATTTAAAACTGACATTTGATTTTGAAGAATTTCTTCCTTAGAAAGGAAACTATGAGTATAAGCTGGATTACCACTTGTAGAATTAAATCCAAGTTCTTCTAAAACACAATTTATTTAATGAGCCTTACAAACTAAGACAATGTTGTGTCCTGCTTTGTCAGCTCAGGGACCAGTATGTACTGATCATATAATCTAATTCTTTTTTCACTTCTGGATTATTGAATGCAGAAGGATATATATGGTTTTCATTTTGCTCCTCAATCTTTAATACACGATTGTAACATAGTTCTGATACCGGTACATTTACTCCATTCTTACAAATGTCTTCTTTTTCATATTTGGCCCATCGCATGGTGTAATCTTCTACAGAATCCATACTTAATCTGGGGTATCTATAAACTTTGTTATAATCTTAAATGCATTTATAACCATTATTTCCCTTTTTAAAAAACCTTTATGGAATGATTTCAATATCCATAGCCGTAATAGACAATAACACTTTTACTGAGGGTTAAATTTAACAGGCCAATGTTTAGTTCAAACATAAGAGATCTTAAAATCAGATGTCCAGTTCTAGAAAAGCTAAACGTGCTGCGCTTTCCTTTAACACAAATATTGATTTATCATCTATAAATGATTTTTAAAATATTATACAATTACTGGCATCTCTGAGATCAATGAGATGATTTAGCCACCTGACTACAATGAGAAAATATCCACCGAGCCCCAATATATTAATCATGCTTAAACAGCTACAGTTGTATCATTTTGTACACGTTGTATCTCATCATTTTTTTTTTCATAAATAGCAAAACATGGCAGAGTTTTCAAAACATTTATACACTGTAAAGTGTTCTGTGCTGTCTGAATATTAGGTATTATTTTTACTTTAAATATTTTTAACAATAAATTGTCAATGATGGCAAAGTGTTAATATTTATACACGTATTATATAAATCAACAAAATTAAGTTAACTTCATTTTGAGAAGTAATTCTTAATAGCAAAGTTCTAATTATTGATTTTTTTTAAAACTAGAGGTACTGTGAGCAATGAGCTCAGTAAATGATACCCCCCCCCCCGCCTCCCATATGAATATAATGGCAGTGTCCATGTTTTGCTGTGTGTAATAATTTGCAATTTGTGATAAAGATTATGTGAAAGTCTCATCAAATTCATTCAGTGGTATGAGAGGAGTTGCGGATAAGAGATGGGTACCCTAAAGCGTAACAGACGGACGGACATAACGATTACTATACACACTCCCGCTTTTCAAGCGAGGGGTGTAAAAAAAAAAAATAAACAAACAAAACTTTTCTTTCCTACATACACTGTATACTGATACAGGCTCATTACAAGAACCTGCATGTAATGTGACACATGACCAACTGAGTTTCAAATATTTACTGGAAATAACGAATGTTGTGTCTTATGTAACGCTGCAATTTTCAGGCAGAATGAGTCTTTGCTTAAATGTTGTAGTTAGAAAAAAAATATATTTTTTTAACTGACATTTTTTATTAGACCGTTATATATTATTAAGTTTTAAGGGGAGACAGGGAACATGTCACATGACTATAAAGACATATTACGTCGTAATCAGTGATGATATACATATTTAACTTAGTTAAAATCAATAGTTCTTGTGTAATTTTATTCTAAATTATAAAATTGTTTTTTAAACATTTAATTTTAGAAATTATAATTAATAAAATTTTTAAAGATCTTGGCATCATTTAGATATTGTGATGTTGCCCAATCCACACATTTGTTTCTCTTTACCCTGCAGTCTGACGTCAGTGACGTCATAGAGGGTCGATATCTTTTAAATAAGTCAAGAAATCCCATGACAGGACCGTTTAAAATGTTAAGTACATATTAAATTAGTAATATAAAAAATACGAAAAAAATTCATTGACAGGAATTTTTTCAGCGAAAGGTCCTGTTCCTCCTTAAATGATATTTACAAAATCAAAATATTCTTTGCTTCTTTTCTAAACTATAAAAAGAAATTCATTGGAGTTTTTAAACATTAATTTTCACTTGACTTTTTAAAAACTCTCTTTGAATATTTCTTTTCACAGTAAACAGATATTCGCGGGAGCAAAGTATGAAACACTATTTTACAATAACCAGATGCATGGTAATGTTTAATAATGTAAATTAACTAAATATAAACTTGTTAATTCTGGACATGTCTTTGAAATATTTTGTACATTCATCGTGCATTTTAAAACTTCACATTTCCAGTACAAAAATTTTACGGAAAGAAATTTTATTTATTTATTGATTTATAATTATTTAGCAAAGACTAATACAATATATCATGCAGGAAATGGGAGTTGGGACTGAAGTAATGTTCATTATTTAAGTATAATTTTGCATATGGTAGCTTATAAAGGTATGCGGACATTTATTTGTCTAAGTGGCAAGTACATGTATACTTATTTTATTGCTGACGATGCAGAGTTATTGGTCTTTGGACGAATTAAGGTTAACAGGTGTGTAGTTTTAATTTTAAAATTGTCAAAACACTTTAATAGTTTTTCTTTAAGTTGCTTATAAATATTTGAAAAACAACTTCAAGTGATTGGTAGTAAAATTTCATAAAAACAATGATTAAGGCTTCCATTTCCTTCTAGAACGTTATTTAGGGGCAACTAGTTTCGCCAAATCGTAAACAACTCTTGACGTCACATGTATATTTGGATCCGTCAATCATGTAGGGTGTTTATCAAAACACATGAATATTTTTAACTTGGTTAAGCCAAAAACAGAAAAACAAAAAAATAAAGTGTACTATATTTTTGCTTAATCTTAGATCACAAAATATCTTAGACATAGAATGTATCATACAAACTGTTAGGTGACGAAAATCTCTACCATTATAAGTAGTTTTCTATTTAGGTTTTGATAAATTAAAAGATTGATACCTCCTCTTCCCTTGGAATTCTCAAACTTGATTGGCTATGATATTCGCCACGTCATAGTCATGGGTTTACTGACTAGTTTCCCGTATTTTCTGTAAAATCAAAACAAACTCCATGATGGTTTGAAGAAAAATTGTGTAAACACTGAGGAAAAAGTTTAAAATAATGTGATATAACGGTAGTGTTAACTTGTCATCGTGTTATTTAACTTTTAACGGATACAAAGAGTGGACAAGATTCATAAATTATATTGTAGGTATGTATTTTTCTTTTATTGTCTTTTTCTGAGCTAGGACACCCTAGCGTATACTATCGATACCATGCCATGCCAGAGTGTTGTGCAACAGGATATATGATGAAATCTTTCAGTAATGTTTAAACGTTTTTGATACACTGTATACAGCATCCGCAAAGCGTTCTGATGTTTTAATTGGTACTATTTTAATGGTGTTGATCATCATTATTTTCCCCATCACTAAATTTTAATAATTAGCGCGTGACCCCTGACCTGTGTTGTTTACGTCGAATGAGACTTGATTGACTCAACGCCCTGCCACCCGCAGGCGAGTTTGTTTATATACCTGCTGCAATGTTAATTGTCATTTGGTGATGTCACACGACCTGCTAGTCTACGTCAAAGCCACAATCCACTATAAGACGACCATGTGTATAGTATCAGCGATCATTCGTGGATGTGTGTACTATGAGGATGGGCGCGCGAGAAACTGATTGGATAGTCGGATTTTTTATAAGTGTCAAGGATCGACACATTATTAAATAAAAACTGGACTCTGAAAATATTTATGAAATGGTTGCTAATTCACCGGTCGGTGTCACTTGCATGGCTCACAGAAATGGAGGGTGTGAAACTTATTCCGCCACTGTGGGATCCGCGCCAACAATTACTCATACAAATGTACATCGCATGCCATGGCGATCCCACTTGGAGCGTTGGAACTCTTTTCCGCCTTCCCAGGGGTAATCTTTTTAATCAAATTCCGTGGTGGTTCAAGAATATTTAAATTGAACACTGGGTCAAGGAACGATTTCATTTTGACTTATATTGTTTAACTGAATGACATTGCCTATTTTTGTTTAAAATATTTTTAAATAATCATCTTAAAAGTAGTATGATTAATGACTTCTCTTTTTTTTAAATATATAATTACGCTGTATTAATGATTTGTTGTTGATATTTAAGCTGAAAGCTACACTTAGTTATTGAAAAGTCAACCTTATATACTGTATGGACGGATTTGCTTATTATTTTTGGTGAATCTGAAACATTATGCTAAATGGAATTGCACATTTTTACTTTTGAAACTATTGAGTGCATTTGCAGTATTAGGAAATTTAGACCTTTTTTTTTAAATAAGTTCAAAGGTTTTGGGGTAATATGTTAATCAGAAGTTTCTGATGAGGCTTGGAATGGACGCTCTGTATTTCTCACCGGTGTTCTTAAATTTGAGGATTACAGCTTCAAGGGGGGGGGGGGGGTTATCAGAAAAAAAAATAGAAGTATGATGGAGACATTTCATTTTTGACGAAAACAATTAACTTAAGTCATGAAAACAAAACAAATTTTTAAGTTTACAGCAATGGTAATTTATTTTGAAGAACCAGTAATGAAAATGCCAGAGAATAAGTTTGGGAGGTGGAAAATACGCTGACAAAAGGAAAATATGTTCATTTTAAAATAGGTTTTACACGTGTAGGCCTATACTATTAGAACATATGTGCCGCATTTATCAGTGCATCCCGCTCAAAAAAAGTAATATATTTACCCGTTTATAACGCTAATAATATTTGGAGATCTTCTGCAAGACCAGGAATTGTCTTTTTTCTTTTAATGACTAAGCAAACAGAATTCGGGAAAAAAGATGATAGATTCAATCTGCTGATCTTGCAGAAATTCAACGGCGAAATGTCATTTGGATATAGATAGAGGATGTATTTGAAATTCATTAAATTCAGATTTTATTTCATTATGAATATACGTGATTCAATTTATTTTTTGTTTTTAATTTATTTTATTTTTCATGTTTGTATAAAGTCACATATATGTACGTCGGGTCGCTGATATTTTCTTTATGATCGTTTATTAACTATTTAAATTAAATAATTTACAAATGTGTTAACATTTTAATGAAATCTTAAATTCACCACATTTGTATCTTAATGTATAAGTGTATTTTAAAAGTGAATAAGTTATATTGAAGTTTATAACTGGAAAACGTGACCATGTATTTCTTGAACGTGACTAGAAACGTGTAACAGTTAGTTCGACCAATCGGAAGGACGAATACTTGCGGTATGCATGGTATGGACTAATACTCGTAGAACGTTCTAGATCAGTAGGCCCTAGATGTCGATTAAGCTATGTCCGAGTAAAATTGGTCAATTGTTTTGCAGTTTTAGCTAGGGGTTAAATTTTGGGTTGATATTTGTCACCCTAAAGTTGTTTTTTTGTTTTGTTGTCGACCTTGCATTTTTCTTGTATTTGTTGTTTACTGAAGTTGACCCAGTTTTATCCGGTTTTCATTGGGCAATGTTCTGGAAAAATCCCTGTGCTAATTTTAGGTTGTTTACACGAGGGTATAAGGCTTAGTGAATTGTTTTCCAGTTTTAATGCCAAATGGGTATTAGAACACGTAAGTTGTATTTTTCAGCTACTGAAAATATTTTTTGATGTTAGATCTGTAGGCTACTTCTAATTTTTTGTGTTCTTGGACTTGAGATTGCATATCCGGCATTAATAGATTTACTTGAGGATATGAATTGTGTTCTGTTTGGATATTTTTGGACACTGGAAGTTGATGTAAATGATGCAAATTATTTATTATGTGCATGTCCTTTGTACACATGCACTTGCTATTTGCATTTTCTTCCAGTGTCTGTACCTTTGAGGAAGGAAATATTAGGAAGAGGTAAAATGCATAACACAGATATTCATGCACATACCCCAAGTATGGCTGGAATAGGATCCTGAATAATTGCATTTTGTACATATCTATCTGAGGAGAGTACTAAACAGCAAGCATTATAATTCGTATATTTTTTCTTACAAGTAAAAAACTTAAATTTCATATATACATCTTTTTTGTAGCGTGTCAGTTCTGCAAAGTTTACCAAAATACCCCCACCACAGTAAACTTCTCAAATCAAGGGCTTCTGTCGGTCACAACACAGCAGCTCGTAACACTGCAGCTTTTATAGCTCCGAAAATCAGCACGGGGACACGTACCTTGACCAAACCTTCCAGTCTACCTCAACTTTCTTCATTACACAAGCCGACCCTAAACAAGGCCGTCGGAGGTCATATCCCGTGGGTACAGCGCCCCAACCTCACGAGACCACACACACACATTACTTCACAGCTTATGACTAGGGGGACCAGGCCGGGCACATCTAAGGTACATTTATAATTATTAATTTTAAGCATAAAACTACACTTTTTATGATGTGATATTTCCCGCAAAAGAATTATCAGTGTTCAATAACATCCAAAAAATGAAGAAAAAAATATCATTGTCACAGTGGGAAATGGCTGAATATCTTTTAATTAATGTGCAAACCTTTTTAAAATTTAAATACATGGACTAACTACCTATGTAATTTGTAAGTATTCAGCACTGTAGGTAAGTGAAAGATGACCTTTGCAGAATGAACACTGTTAAGTGTATTATGTGTGGATATTTGTTTTCCATACAGGAATTTGCCATATTACATGAAATAAAATTAGGGGAGGACCGTTTGATTCTGAGAGGGGGGCCTAGCTGGCAAATTGTTTTTTTTTTTGTTTTTTTGAGTTAGATTATACAATATTTATTTTCAAACAAGTCAAGGGCAAATTATTTATTTACAATATTATTAAAAAGAAGAATTTTGCCAGTCAAGGACAGACTATTTTCAATATTTTCGAATAATATTTGTATCCTAGATCTGTTTTGCTCCCACCTCGGAATAAAATGGTCTTCCCCTGAGAAATTAGAGCATTACTTAAATTCTCTGGTAATAAAAGGGACCATGTACACCCAAAGTTGATACAAGTAGGCTAATGCCTCAGTCGTTTATCACAGGGGAGTTGTCTAATGATTGAGTACAATCTGAAGACAAAACTCGGTGCAGAAAGTTAAAACCAGTGCAGAAAGGTTACCGTATAATAATTCTGATCGATTAATGTGATAGGTTTGACCGTTTCATAGTATATATGTCCTTTCAAACTAAAATCTGCAGAAGAAATTTAAATAGGTCCTGTGTTAATTAAAACACATTAAATAAAATGAATGATTAAAACAATAAAATAAATTTTTAAAAATTGCTATCAAAAAAATTTGATGAGATAAATTCAGAATTATTGTTGATTGAAAAAAAAAATGTTCGAAAACATTGTACAAGTGGCCTGGTCAATAACTGGGCCATTAGGCTATTGCCCAGCAAGCAGTGGGGAGTCATACGGTCATTGACCTCATCTGACCCCCTTATCTTGGAGGTGAATGACCCTAAGTCGTAGCCCCCTAGTAATGCATTACTCTGAAATAACAGTTAATCAAGGAAATGTGGTGGTTAATGATAACCCAGGTTTATTAGATTCTCTTGAAAAAAGTAAATTACAGGTAAGTTAACTAAATTTTTTTCTCCTGAAAATAAGTAAACTACCGGTTAGTTAATAAAATTTTCTTATAAGCCTTAAAAAAGGTTACAAGGATGGAATGAATATAAGATAAATATAGCCAGTATAAGTAAATATAGAAAATAACTTGGTAACATTTGAAATTGACTTTGTTTTGAAGAAAATTTTAAAAATCTGCACACATGTTTTTGCTGTAGTTAAGAATTTATAAAAAGTGTAGTGACATTGGCACAAACACTGACAAAACTGCTTGCCTAGGTAAATATTTTTGTCCATATTGGATGTCCTTGAAACATTAAGCTGTTTTGTCTAAATACTTTTGACTCCTTGGAGGTAAACAATGAGGCGATTAAGTGTGACACATTGTCATATAACATGTACATGTATTTGTCAAATGTTGATTGTTTTGTTTTTTTTTTGCATTTGATTTGGAGTAAACATGTAGCTTGAATTTTCTAGTACATTCTAGATTTTGGACATGGCCAATTTATCAGTTATATACATGTGTGTTGATTGTATTGTAGCCCAGAACCAATATGGATTTCTTGAGTGGCGATTACTTGAATGGACCGATGTATGACCACAGGGTCAGTGGTGATGTGGACTCCGCCATCTTTGCATCTAGTCCTAACTCTCTGTGTATTTATGAACAGGAGAAAAATGACATGCAGAGTTTTAACGACAATTCGTGTCACGGCAGCATGACGAGTCTTCTTAATGAGGAACAATTTGATCTGAAATCGCAATACGAGAACTCGCTGGACATCACAATGCCTGTGGAAACTTCAGCTGTTACGACCACCACGGGGACATTTTCTGAAAATACGTGGGCAAATAACTCAGAGAATCAGACATGTAATACAGATCTAGTCAAAACAGAGGTGTTCGAGCCCACCCTGGCCGAACTTAACACGTCAACATCTGAAGAAAATACAATGATGGATATCAGTAACATCACAGACTTTATCTCTCAAGAAAGCATGCAGCAACTGGATATGTTGATCTCTGCTGCTCAGCAGTCGTTTACCAACGTGGAAAATTCAGGCACTTCCAGTGAGACAAAACAGAACTCACGGGACCGAGGCCGGCACAGTTCGGCAAGTGAGGTGTCCCAAACATGGACTGCTACTTTACCCTCGCAGGAAGATTCTGCCATGTTGTCTGGTGATGTCAAATTACCAAATTACCAGCAAAGGCCCCTTCAAGGGTCCCGCGTCAGACATTCTAGTGCGTCGTCGTACTCTAACAAACCACCACAGAAATCCACTGTACCGAGCAAGACTCTGCAGCAGCTCTTGTCGGTCAGACTGCCTCCCGTTACTACGGTGACCAGCACTGAACACACAGTTCCGACATCATCAACTCCTCAGATGGCCCCCGTCAAACGGAAAAGGCCCGCCATTCCAGAGGAGGAGTCGAGTTCTGTGGACAGGAAGTGGGAGGAAATCAAACAGATTCTCTACCCAGAGGACAAGCAGGTGCCCTCCCAGCCCAAGTGTAAACGACAGAGCCTGGGTAAGTTAATATACAGATTAATCAGTTTTATATTAATTAAATCCACTACTTGTTTTAAATAATTTCAGTAACAATAAATATTGCTTGGTAGTGTTCACAGT
Source organism: Saccostrea cuccullata (assembly GCF_032062105.1). Lineage (NCBI taxonomy): Eukaryota > Metazoa > Mollusca > Bivalvia > Ostreida > Ostreidae > Saccostrea > Saccostrea cuccullata. The sequence continues at coordinate 618,648 of NW_026938483.1, read as the reverse complement.
GTGTGACGAAATATCTGAAGGAGACGTAAACATATATATATATAGGTTGGCAAAATGTCAGGGTCTCTATTTTGTTTTAATAAAGGGGGTAGAGATAAAAAAAAAGGGCCCCAATAAAAATGTACATGGGATAGAAAATAAACATTTAATGCAAGTATTAAAATGGAAATAAAGCTATGGGTAGCAGTATACAAGTTCCTGACTGCTATCACGTAAATTTGAATAGGATTTTAAAAAAAAAGTGACAAATTAACACCTCTTTTACATCAATATCACAATGCTATATCCGTGCAGAGGTCGAATTCTATCTATGTAGGAAATTTTTTAAGATTAAAAAACACTGGTGGGTTGATGATATATGTGTTAACTTCACAGCATAGTAGTGCTTTCTTAAGCAATGTGACGTAATAAATGCTAGATTCGTGTGTGACGGCTTTAATGGTAGATCCCACATATATTTCCTATTGATTTTATAATACTGCCATTATTGGAAAGTTGACGTCAGTAGAATATATATTCTAATAAAACTGCTTAGTGTTCACAAAAACTTGGGTAAATTACATTTTTAAAGAATTTTTTTTATCAAATTGGCCTATTTGAGGATTGAAATTAGGTGTTATGTAATCGAAAATTGAGAGAGGAGGTGTAACACATTTATTGATGGATTATTCAACTATAAACACGTGATTATTACAGTAAATGTAGTGTGATGTCTTGGGATGGAATGTCTAGAATGGGAATGATCAATCTCCCATTGTAGTCCACTCCTATAGTCTGAAAAATCACTGGAGAGAATCCACAAAATTCCCCCAAAATACCGGGCCTTATTATTCATGTCAGAGGTATTTTCCTTCCCTTATAAGCATCATGTGGTCTGGTATCATGTAAATTATGCAGCCTAACTCTATTCCTGCCCGAAGGTGGTTGAGTCTATCATTCATTAACGTGCAGGTATACGAGCCCTGCTATGTAGCAGTTCACATTCAGTTCCGGGTAATGCAACCTCTTTTCTTCAATAATTTATTTTCTGACAAAAAAATACAGAATCTTTAAATTTTAACATTTCATTAAAAACTAAACTGAAATGTCGTGGACTACAAATTCCTTAACAACATTTGTCTTGAATGTAATAGCACAGAGATGGAAACCATAAATTTGTCAATATATTAAGGAATGCTTGTAATTTTTTTTTTTTTTTAAGATTAAAACTCATTATTATGATGTATAGGTTAAGCACCCGGGCAGTGTGACAGTTTGACAGCCACTAAACAAATAAATTGTTTTCCTCCATTATGATCAGTCTAACACAAACAGCTGGTAATAAGAGGTTAACCATGAAGGGCAAACACCTGTATAGTGCATGCGAACCAAGGTGTAGCTCGTGTACGCTTAAGGAATCTGTAGTAAACACACGTGACACGTCACAGTCACAATTCAGTTCAATTTCTTCCTCCTCTCCCCGTTATTTTGAAGCATAAACATGGTCGACCTCTGTAGATTATTTTCAATTAATTATGTAAATGAAGCGAAGCTCTGATTCCTGCACGTGATTGACCTACTTTCATATTGTCATCAAATTTCTCATTTAAGAATTAGTCGTTTTTTTTTAACAGGCTTTGAAAAAAAATATATATAATTTCCCCCTCTTCTTTTAATTTTTAAAATTTAATGTCATTTTATAGCTGTTTTTAGATAGTAAATTAAATTTATACCAGTCCGAACTTGTCAGAGATAAAAATATACTCATTAATCATTCGGAGATTCGCCCTTAGGCAAATTAATTGTAAAGCAATTTGTCGTCTAGAATGTTCTATAATGGAGTTCATCAAAGGAATATTTTCCCTATTGAATACCCATTTATTGAAATATTAATCCAGTGTTTAATATATTAGAACAGAATTTTCAAAACTGTTTTCTGAATTATAAATCCAATAGCTACTACTAGATTGGATATGAGTTGAAGAGTATTACAAAAACTTGTTTTTTTTTTTACCTAATTGTACTAAGCGTGGTTTAATTTTGTAACTAGGTCAAAAAAAGTAAATAAGAGTAAAAATAGAAATGATACAAATAGACCCAAGATCTGGTAAACAAGGAAATAAAATAATAGCTTGATTATTTGTTTCTTGCATGTTTATTTGTTTGTTCTACTAAATGAAGTATTTGTTTATCACTAGATGACTTGTTTTTTCGGTTTTATTTATTGTTTGTTTTTTCTCTCTACAGATTCTGTTGGTTCAGCACCTTCGTTTGACGACTCGGATTCAGACTCCGATATTAATGAATTCTCAGATTCAGGTACGTAATTAGCAGTCTGAAACACAGCTCTGTTGGTCTGTTGATCTGTCATGTGGAAAAAAAGTATCGCAAAACATTAAAATGTCTCCCAGTTATTAAAACAAAGTCTTAAAGATGTTGTAACTAAATTACGATCTTGATTAGGGTGCATGTGATTGGCTCTGTAGTCTCGGTAATGAATGAGATTTGTAATTAATTTCAGACTCAGAAGGCAGTCAAGAGGAATGGAGCGCCGGACGCTCATCTCGCGAGTCTCGGCAAGTCAGGAAGGACCAGTTCTTCTGGCAGTACAACATCCAATCCAAGGGTCCCAAGGGAAAGCGAGTCCGGTTTGGGATGGATGAAAACCCCCACAAAGTCCAGGATTTTGAAGATCCTGTCTTTGATTCATCTTCAGCTTCTCAGCTGGGAACCACCATCCGTCACGGAGGGAAAGCACGGAAAGGAGACGGAAATGATGTCTCCCCCAACCCAAAGAAACTCGTCCAGATCGGAGGTCAGATCAAAAAGCTAAACAAACAAATCAACAGCTTCGCTCCACTCAGCGAACTTCCCGTCTCTACGCGGAACAAGTCTAAGAAGGAGAAAAATAAGCTGGCGTCTAGGTAAGTCGCATTTAAGTGGGAAAAAAGAACGTAGTAGAAGATTTGTTACTTTTTTAATATTTTTAATCCTTTAATGTTCAAGAATCAATAAAGGTATCTGAATTGACAAAGCATCTAAATTTTTTCACAGCAACCTTAAGTGTTTATATAATCTCAGTGTTTATATAATCTCATTGTTTATATAATTTCCTTTACAGAGCTTGTCGCCTAAAGAAGAAGGCCCAGCATGAAGCGAATAAGGTGAAGCTCCACGGCCTTGACATAGAACACAAACAGCTGTTAGGTGTAATTGATACAATTAAAGAAGATCTTCACAACTTTATCATCAAGAAAGGTCCTCAGATCAAATTCTCAACTCGTCTAGAGAGTCTAATCAAGGAAAAACTAAGTAAGTTACATCATATATACATGACGTAGGCAAAATGTCCTGTAAAAAGGTATTTCAAAAATTTTGAAATGCTTTCTTTCTGGAAATATCAAAATGCAAAGTTTTTGAAGTAAATTAAGAAAAATAGAGCTTTAAAATTCATATTTTTTTGGAATCAATTTGTTGTGTACTTGAAAAAAATGTTAATTAAAGATTTTCATTTCATTTCAGCTCTGCAAGTGGCTGGAAATACCACAGATTATGTGAACAGTGTCATTTCCAAAGTTGAGGCAGGGGACCCAAAAGGGGGTCTCTTTACCAAGAAATTCTCCGTGAAAAATGATCACACATGAAATCCACGAATAAGACTTGTGTGGCATTCTGAAGCAGGTTGTGTTATTCCATTGGTCCAGGCATGAGAGTTGTTCCTAACAACCGATGAATTCTGGGAAGGTGTGATGTTCTGTTAACCACCCTCTGCATTAACTAGAGTTGATAGATGTACTAATTTGTTGTTTATTTATAGTCTCCATGTTTCCTTCCATGTTTGTCAACATTGGTACCTATATTTGTGTTTGAGTATACATAAATTCTCTGCTGTTAATGTTTATATCCAATATGCCATATTTTGTAGTGCATCGTACACATTAATACTGTTGTGTATTAGTAGTGTAGGTTTGATAATGCTTGTTTATCTTTAATATCTAATAGGAAATTGTGCAATATATTGTGTAAAAAATGACAAATTTTGTAATCTGTATATATAGTTTTCAGTGATATGCTATTGTACATAATCTAGTGTTGTGCTTTCACTCTGTGAGTAGAAATATAGCCTGATGAGAATGATACACAGTTAGTGCTTAAGATGATGTCAGAGAACCCTATTCCTTTTTGTACATATATACAAGACCCTGTAGAATGTTAGCTAGACAAGTGTATTGGAGAGAGAGGGAGGAACATTTTCTCCGTTTATTTTTGGGCTGAGATCTGCTGGCGATTGTTGCATTTAGTGATAAGATATGTTGGTTATGTAATAATTCCTGAAATTTGTTGTTTTGTTATGGATGGCGTAAAGAATTATTTTGTTATGAATGTTATTGTCTGTAAATATGTAAATTTTATTGCCACTGTTTAAATGTTTTCAATGCTCAAACATTTTCTATTGTCTCACTAGAAAAATCCATTCGCACAGTCAAATGCCATATTTACATGTCTGAAATGTAGAAAAAAGTTCTTTTTGCAAACTTTTATATTCTGTTTATGTCCAGCTTCAAGGTTTATTTAAGTGCTAAGTTTCCAAATTTTGATTTGAACTGCCGATAGAGAATAATATGACACTAGATGTGCTTTGTTTACGATTACTTTATAACTATTGTGTTATAGGTCATAGCTTTAAGAGATGTTATATTTATAACAATTTGACAAGTCCAAGATAAGAGCATTAAAACACTGATCTTGAAGAAATCAATAAATATATTTGATGCTCTTTTATTGTCTTATTTTAATTTTAAAACAGAAAAAAATGAAATTTACAGAGATGACCAAGATGTACTGCAGATTTGGGTGAATTTTCAATGTTTTTAATGTTGATCTGATACCAGTGAGTAGATTTAAATCTGTAACCTATGCAATCAGTCCAACACTACCTGTGTGATGTGTATGTTTATTCTGTGTCTTTCAGAAGCTTGAATTGTTTAAGGAGGTCTGTAGTTTATGTGCCAGTTTAGTATTGTGGAGTAATTTTTTTTTTTTTTTTTTTTTTTTTTTGGTTTTCACTTGCCGCATGTCAGTAAGCATGCTGAATGTTACAGCGCCAGTTATTAATACAGTATATCCGTTTTTTCGCGATGATTTATATTTCGCTTTTCCTGCGATCATTTTAATTCGCAGAATATAAAACACGCAGAAATTATGTCAGCTATAATGTGACCAAAAAAAAAAATATTTTTTTTTAAATTTTCAGTTGTTAAAAATAACACGCAAAATAAAAACTGGTCAAATCTACCCCTTTTTCGCAAAATTTCCAACACGCGAAAAAAAACCCCGGATATACGGTATATAATTTGATCTTGCTCCACATTTGAGTTTGCAGAATTCAGAATGTAAGACTACTTCAAACAGTGGCGTGTGAATTTTTTGCTCGAGAAGAGAATTAAGCTATGTACATAATTCTTTAACTTTGTGATGACAAAATCACTTTTGTACACGTTTTGCTATCGAGACTGTGCCATGATTGAGTTTTCAGTACTGAGAAGATTACTATAGGGCTTTCAAAACGTTGGCAATATCCTGAATTGCAAGTCAAATGCAAGAATTTGTGTCTTTTAATAAAATGTTACTCTGAAATAAAATTTTTGAAAACCATCTGTTCAGGTTTTTTCCTCTTATGGCGAAGAAATGATTGATGTCTTGAACAGTCTGTCCACTTTTCAAATCAGTCAGATGACCTCTCTCTTTGATGCAAATTGATGCAAATGTCACGGTCTAATTTTGTTTTAAAATATGAAGAGGAGTTTTGATATGTATTGTATATTGCCATGGATACTGCAAATGTAAACACGACGCATGAAAAAGGTGAAGATGATGAACAGTGATTGATTTTATAAACTACAAACAATGCAATTCTTTGAACAGGGCGTAACACAACCCCCCCGAATTCCAGAGTGGTCTCTTGCCTTTAAGCAGTAAGAATCTTCTGCTTGCTGGACTGGACAAGAAGACAAACATTCCGAAGTCATCAATTGGTATGAAACAAGTCAGTGAAATTATGACCCAGTGATAGGGTATATGCTAATAAGGTCATTAAAACAACCACAGAATGTACGAAATGCTGACTTTAAAAGAGGTTGTTGAAATCCCTTTAACATCAACTTTTGTGGATACCTTTGTGGTATATTAAGTCGACACGTGAATGGAAATACATTTTAATTAATAAAACGTTGTCGATATATCTGTTGATAAAGTTTTTAGATAACTTTTGTTTCATATGTCTTGAATTTAAAAACAGGTCTGTAAATAAAGGAGCACAATTAGTGCCTATCGGAATTCGTTTGTTGGAAATAATATCAACTTCAAAGTACTTGTGTGTAGATTCAGAGAGACTTTTACAAAGTAATTTTGTGGATGACATGTGAATTTTTTTCCGAGTTCCGTTTTTATTGAAGAAAAAACCTTAGGTTTAATTTATCGTAAGGCATGGTTGTATGTTTTGGTCATATTGGCCTTGTGATCGACCAATTTGTAGTATTGTCTGTGGTTAACATGAAATTCGTCTCCTAGGAAAAGAGTCAGTCTGATTAATATCGGATCCTCGATCCGCTCCTTTATATTTTTAATGGTCGAAGCGACCATAAAAAATTATTAAAAATAAAGGAATGGATCGAGGATCTGATTTTAATCAGATTGGGAAAAGAGTCAAATTTCTATGGTCAACAATTATCATTATGGTCTACAGCATATTTCCCTAGAACCTTAACTGTAACAAAATCTTATAATATCTCTTCGGATTTCAAGAATTATAGATTGAACTGCAAATTAATTAGCATTTTCCAACTTTTCAACAAACTATGTGGCATGGCCAAATATTAGGTGTGAAACTAAACAGAATGATTTATATCACTTTTAAGTGAAAGAGCTGCTTGTTTAAATATCTAAATTTCAAAAGGAAAAAAAAGTGTTTGTGTTGTTTATCCTTGAGGACCAACGAACTATTTTAGAGTCATTGAAAGGTTAACATTGATTTTCAAATGATGTTAATATTTCATTTATCACATTTGGATTTGTAAAGTAGAAGTATCTGGGGGGTACAAATAGCTGTAATCCATCATAAATATCATGTTATTGTGCTTCAGGTGCAGCTTAGTAAGCTTTAAACTTAACTGAACAAAAAAATAAGCCTCTGTTAGTGTACAGTGTTCAAGTCATCAAAACAAATAAGCCAAAACTCAAACGAGGGTCCCCGTGTGTGCCCAAATCACTCTAAAACCAAGTAAATCCGAACTAGGAGTACCTGTTAAATTAGCAACTGAAACTAGAATCCCTTAATTGTCTGTGCTGAAGCTAGTCTAGCTGACGTGTTGCAGGCTTTTCCCTCCACAATTTTGATATTTTATGTGCCTGGCACGTAAACTATCAAAATCGTGAGAAAAAAGACTAGAAAACTTAAGATTTTTTCGGACTGCTGTAGTATGCTGAAGTCTGCATTTAACAAGTAGCGAGGCTCGAATTTTATTGTCTTTTTTTCCTGGAGCTGAAGAGTTCCAATACTTAAAGGAGCTATGTGTTACTTTTCAATGTCTTTTTCATCAGTTTGTGCAGTTTTATATGTCTTTTAAAACAAATTTGGATAGCCAAAACATCTAAAATACTAGCATACGCGCTTTGTAATTTTTGGTACATTTTTCTTTGAACAATACAAAAATTTTCATCAATTGATATCTTTTCAAAACCCCTGGTAAAGTATGCTGATTTTTTGTCTATGAACATCTGATGGCACTATAATCTTAAATTAAGAATATTTTGAAAAAAAATATTAGTAGGTAAGGTACGTTGCATATGTCCTTAACTCAAACTCCATGTCACATTTTACGATGTATTTACAGGCACTTTACGCACAGGCACTTGTTTCGGAAATAATTTTTTAACCCATAGTATTAGTACCTGTGACGACGATACAGATATATTTCTTATTGAAAAAAAAATGAATATATTCTGATCATGTTATGAAGTTATTTATTTTTTTAAATAAGAAAAATGAGTATTGTCAAGTCTCTGTGGATGGATTGAATTCATATATATGTATATTATATAGCTTCCAATTTGTTAGCACAATGGACAAAAAAAAAATTGATTTGAATTTTGACCACATTTAAAGTACAAAATGTAGCTAACATGTCATGCTGTAATGCTCATATATAGTGATTACATATTTTTAGTAATATTTTATTAATTTATTTGTATCTCTCAAATGAATCTCTGCATGGTGAAAAGTGTAATGTTTTCAAAGAAATCAATGAAGTAAAGGACTTTTTTGGAGAAATATGTTTCATTAACATGCATGTTTATAACAGGCAGTCGCACGTACGTATCATTCCCAACCATAACTTTATACTATTGAAAATTTCCATTAAAATACCGATTGACCCCTTTTTAATTTGTTGAATTATAGTCATATATATATATAATGGCTATGTCATTTTGTAATTTTTAAATTCACCGGGCGGCAGTAGATTCAAAATTTACAACATAACAATGAGGTAGTATTGGGGGATGGGACTGAATGAAGTTTGATCCACCCACCCCACTTCAATCACACCGATCACGAAATAGTATTTTCGAGTTTCGTTTTTTTTTCCAAGTAGATTGATTTCTAAAACGATGCTACGTCGATCCCTTTAATGTCTACTTTTTAAAGAACTACTTTTTTCAAATATATAGATTTTTAATCGCAAAAGATGTAAATCTAAAAACTCTAAGGCCGGGGGGGGTGGGGGGGGGGGGAGTATATTAATCGGCAATATTTCTTTGAAATAGGAAAATCTGCCTCAAAATACCAAATACATATATCATAATTTTCCTTTCCATATTTTGTATACTCTTCCTTCTAATTTTTAATTTCGTAAAGAAGGAAAATTGTTAAATTTAACCTAATATCTGATAAATAAAAATATTTGTATCTGAAAATTGATTATAACTACCGATATTAATTTTGATTGAATTGCGATACGAAATAAGGAAGAATATGTCTTTAGAAATATTCTGCCAGTTAAAAAGTATTCTATGGGCGTTTTGTTATCAGAAACTGTTGAGTAAGAATTGACCTTTACAAACCCGCTTTGCAGTGCATGTCTGTATGTGCTTCAGTTCAAGTCACCAAAAACGCAAACCTCGGTAGAATCCATACTACATGTAGTTAGTGACTTAAATTTGCCGCTTTTTATAAAATTTTTTTTTTTTTTCTAAATGAAAATCCGATTTGTTTCTCATTCTATTCAAGATTTTTTCACTCAGTTTAAGTCAATTTTCCATTATTATTATAAACTGGCTTGATATTATATATTATAAAAAAAAATTGTTGGGATGATAAGGGGGAAAATTGATTTTGGAAAGAAATTGCTGGTCGATCAAAATAACAAATTTTGATACCATCCCTCACCTCAGGATAATCTCGCAAGGGGAAAATCACGCGAGATAAGACGAGATGAAATATGGCGGCTTATTTTCAAAACAAAAAGATAGTCGATGAAGAAAAATAATGAATCATTATGACAAACAGACAGGTGCATATTTATTGTTTTAATATTTTACAGATTATAACACACAGGCATGACATTTTAGCAGAACATGAAAGTTTTCGTTTATCTACATTGACTCCAATCAAAATCGATAACGCTCACTTGTTGAAACTTGTTCAAGTTGTTGCCCGCTGTCAATAGGTATACTTCATATGTCAATGGTGGATACGACACTGATAGTTTAGGTTTCCCAAGTGACTGAAAGACCTATCTAGGCTTTCATATTTTTTTTTACACCCAGAAATAAGTTGCATGTATTTGCAAAGTAAGTAAGCAAAGTAATTTACTAATTACCTTCTTGTGAAATTATGATCATAAATAAAACAAGGGCATTGATAATTGCAATAACATGTAAATACATGTGCATTAAATGTTGTTGTCAATTTTACACTTCTTCTATTTAATATAGAAAATGCAAACTAATAAAATCAATTTTATGAACTATGTCAATGAAGTAGAAAATGTCAAATATGAAGCATTTTATTTAATTTTTAGAATGTATGTTATATCTGAAAACTTAAGACATTTTTATTGAATCATTCATTTTATCAGTAGTGTCTAATTTTCAATCAGAGGAGAGAGCGAGTTTTTAAACAATATTAAATAGGCTATAGATAAGTTAAAAAATAATTGCTAATATAATCTTGAGCAACCTTGCAAGTATTTTATTTTCCTCTTCTTGCGTTTTATTTTTATATTGTTTTATGTAGGTTTGGTTCTCTCTTCCTATTGATCCTTGGATTGAAGACAACTGTGAAGAGTTCTCTACCAGGTCATTAGAAAGTCAGTTCTCCGTGTCCAGTTTATCCCAGCAGACCACTAGATCAAGGGAAATAAACCGACTGAATTACTGCCAATCCATAAACCAAGGACCTGTCCCTCGGCTAAATCTAAACCTTCAGGAAAATACACACAGCATTCACACATTTAATCTATCAGCCAGGAGTTCACTATCTGCATATTCTGATCGGCTTTCCCAGGTGTCTATAGAATTAGAATCAGCATCTTTGTCACAGATTTCTTTAGAAGACACAAATAGTTCTAATTATCATAGTGTAGAGGGACTGGAAGTTACAAAGGTCAAAGATATCCATCATGCCAATGACGCGGGTGTAAAATATACAATAAACAATATGGAAAACAATGGTAGATCATCCATAGATTCTGGGGCAATGAATCAGGTAAGATATTGCCTAAGAATTCGCGGGTTTTAATAAAAATTGTGTGCAAGGCATTATAATTAGGAATGTCAAAATATTTATTTTCCTTAGTCGAACATTCGATTGCATTATTTGAACGATAGTCGACTATTCGGAGCATATCTTTTAAAAAAAATCTCATCGATAGTGTCTTTAAAAATAAAAAAAAAACTTTTTCGTAAATTTATGTAAAAAGTAACATTAAATGCCTATATATACTTTGTGTTACACACCGATATTCAGATGATCCTTAAGTTGGGATACGATGTAGAAATGAAATAGATTTACACCAGCAATTGATTCTCCAAAATGTATGAAATTTCATAACTTGAATCAGAATCATAAATTGGTCGGTACTTTCTTTTGTTCTAGTACACTTAGAGAATTGTCAGCACATTGTTTTTAAAGCTTACTCAGTATTTAAAATAAATTGGAAAAGGGGAGGAGATGATTGTTTTAATAATTATCGAAGTTTCAAAACTTCACGGCTATGCTGTGTTTCTATAGCATAATTTAAACATTCTTAGAGGTAATAAATAAATTTATAATTGGTACAAGTCCAATTAATAATTTTCAAAGTCCAGTAAAGCGCTGCATAATTTACTATGATAACAATAAAGGTCAGTAATTGAAAATTATTATTGCGGTATGTAATTACTGTACTTTCTATGTTTACAATGTAGAAACTTATTTATATACTGTGACTGTGTTTAAGCTCTTATTCGTCAGAGAATGGATACTATAATGGTTTTAGGAATGGCGCTTTACGATTTTGAGTTGCTCAAGAATTCTTTACCCCCCCTTTTTTTTTTGCATTTATCAAATATTCGAATGTCGTTTCATTATTCGATCGTCGGTCCATTCGACTGACAGTCGAATAGTCGACTATTTGTTGACATCCCTAATTATAGTACAGTAATGTTTCTGAGAAAAGAGTCAAGCAATTATTAATTTACATATGAATTATTTTGGGAATATATGTATTAAGGGTTTCATGGTTTTCAAAAGATTTCTGCACAGAAACGTAGGTGTTTGTAAATTCTTTATATATAACTACTAACAGTTGTAATTTATGCATTAAAATTGTATTAACATTATATTCCACATGAGATCCTCGAATGACAGTCATAAAATCTTTCTATAATTACTATTTAACAGTCATAATTTACACAATATAAGTGTATTAACATTATATTGCAGACGGGATCTACTAATGACAGTCATAACGGGGATTCCAGTCGGGCCTCTCCACTCCGCGGATTATCTTCTGATGAAGGATCTGGATGGAAATCAGAAACAACAGAGAACTCGGATGGTTAGTCTTAATCCATTCAACTTTTGAAATAAATACCGGGGTATTACGTTATCTGGTGTTTGTTTTTTTAACAGACAAAATAAATTATTGGTTTTACATGTAGTTCAAGTTTCCCTCGTTTTGTTGATGTGCATACCTGAACAGATGCTTTATAATTCTGAGAAGTTTTGAAAAAAGTGTGAGAAAAGATATTTCTTTTTGCTGGCTATTTCATTTGAAAGTGAATTTGTAAGGTTACAGAATTATATACATGGTTATAAATGATCAGTACTGGATGCCATAATTTATATTCAAACTTGTGATTTAATTTAAGCCCTAATTCCTATTGTGACTGCCCTGTTATAGTTACTTATTAATATACAGGTCCCTCTGTCTGATTTTGGTTTTGGTTTTTAGGTAATATTTGTCTATATGTATGTCTAAAAAGCTTCATTTCTTTATCTACAAGTAATCTTTGTCTGTCTGTCTGTCTGTCTAATTAAGCCTTGTTTCTTTATCTACAGGTAATCTTAGTCTGTCTGTCTGTCTGTCTGTCTAATTAAGCCTTGTTTCTTTATCTACAGGTAATCTTAGTCTGTCTGTCTGTCTGTCTGTCTGTCTAATTAGGCCTTGTTTCTTTATCTACAGGTAATCTTAGTCTGTCTGTCTGTCTGTCTGTCTGTCTAATTAAGCCTTGTTTCTTTATCTACAGGTAATCTTAGTCTGTCTGTCTGTCTGTCTAATTAAACCTTGTTTCTTTATCTACAGGTAATCTTTGTCTGTCTGTCTGTCTGTCTAATTAAGCCTTGTTTCTTTATCTACAGGTAATCTTAGTCTGTCTGTCTGTCTGTCTAATTAAGCCTTGTTTCTTTATCTACAGGTAATCTTAGTCTGTCTGTCTGTCTGTCTAATTAAACCTTGTCTGTCTGTCTGTCTGTCTGTCTGTCTAATTAAGCCTTGTTTCTTTATCTACAGGTAATCTTAGTCTGTGTATTTGTCTGTCTGTCTTATTAAGCCTTGTTTATTATCTACAGGTAATCTTAGTCTGTGTATTTGTCTGTCTGTCTTATTAAGCCTTGTTTATTATCTACAGGTAATCTTAGTCTATCTGTCTGTCTGTCTGTCTAAATAAGCCTTGTTTCTTTATCTAAGGCCATCCTTAAAAAATTGTTTTTTTGTCTGTCTAAATAAGCCTTGTTTTTTTTTATCTAGGGAATTTTTTTTTTTTGTCTGTCCATTTTCTAATTTTAGCCTTGTTTTTTTATCTCCATTGCACCTACACCGTTTTTAAAAAAAAGAACTGATGTGTTCTGTCAATATTAAGCCTTGTTTTCTTGTTTGATTAGTAACTTGGTGAAATCTTAGACTGTGTATTTGCCTGTACATAATCGAAATTTAGCCTTGTTTATTATCTACAAAAAAAAAAAAATTAGCCTGTCTACCTACCCACACCTAAATAAGCCTTGTTTCCTTTTTAAGGATGGCCTAAAGGTAATCTTAGTCTGTGTATTTGTCTGTCTGTCTAATTAAGCCTTGTTTATTATCTACAGGTAATCTTAGTCTGTCTCAGTACGCTATCGGCGGGGACCACTCGGAAGAGGATTCACCCCAGAACAGTGTCCAGGAGGAATTCTTAACATCAGCCATCTCAGAGGTCTCGAAGGACTTCATTTCGGGTAACTTCTCCCCCTCAAAATACCCAGGGGCCTCGGCAGAAAGTGACAGCTTGTCAGACGGGGATAATCAGGGGCACCTGTCCGGCGCTGTATACGCCCGGTATCCAGAGTCTGCCACCGGAATGTCAGACTGTGAATGGAATCCCTACGCCACAGAATCCGATACGAACCACACACCACGATCGAATGCCAGCGAAGCAATTACAGCTTCCGCTGCAATTCCCACTATCGCTCCATTGAAAGACAATGAATTTATGGCTAAAGAAGACAGACTTGAAGAAATTTATGCCCAACAACTTTCAAGGAACAATTCCTCTACCAAGAGAAACTCACCACCGAGCCCTAGTGCTAAGTCCTCAGATTCAGGGAATGGGAGTGTCAAGTCCTCACTGAAAGAGGAGGACCTGAGTCATCACCAGCCGTCTGCATCCTACGTTCTCTACTCCACAGAAGTCAAGTCCACAAGTTCTCAGGGGAAGATATCAGCATCAGAGAGTGATTCCACAGTGAGGGCCTCTGAAGGGTCCAGTAACTCGGACTCAGACAAGTTATCATCTAATTCATTTATTCCAATTAGCTACAAAGCTTCAAAGTCAGATTCTCAAGTACCTCATCAGAGACCAGAGCCACTTGGAGGCCGGTCTGATGAATGTTTATATGCCAAGAGGACAACCTCTTGTGACCCAGTCAGGGCAGCAGTATCAAGGGGCGGGTCAGACTTCAGAATGACAGATTCTGAAGGATATCTACCTGTGGATGAAAGAAGTAAATTGTTAAGCAAACCACAATCTTTTGATCCTCCCATGAAAAAGTCAGATCTCCAGACAAAGTCACAGGGTGGTAGATCTACAGAACCGCTAGATGTTTCTCAAGGTTTGGAGGAAGATGCTTTATCCCAGAGAGTAGCAAAACTGTTGAACAGTGCTAATGAGCTGGGTTCATCTCTTCATCAGAGTCTCTACAGCAAAGAGGCACTGGGAATGAGTGACCGGGAAGACTTCCCAAAGTACAAGTTCTCTCCTGTACGTTCCCAGTACCCAGGACTGTCCACACCTAGCCCAACCATGGGAAACTCTACTCAGGAAGATCTGACAAAGTCGGCAAAATCAATGGCATCTGATGCAAGTCTGAGGTCATCACTAGGAGAAGAAGTTGCCAAGCTTCTTGCTCGCACAGAAAACATTCCTGGTAATAAACACAGTGAAGACGTGTCTGCTGCTAGTGAACCAAGCAGTAAGACATTTATACCAATTCCTCAGGAAACTCAGGCTGACATTGAGCCTAACAGTAGAAACAAGAAAACTGCAGCAAATGGACATGCCAGGCACGAGTCAGAGGACAGTCAGAAGTCAGAGGATTCACTGGACCATAAAGTAAAGGAGATATTACAGAGAACTTCTTATGTGGAGAAGAAGCAGGTCCCAAGAAAGGTCGACCCCTCGGCCCTGGATTACTCACGTTTACAGAAAGATCTGCAAGAGATTCAGAACAGTCTTCCCGTCCATCTCAATCAGGACAACTCTCTGGATGTGACAGGAGAAAAAGAGACTTTTGGAGATAGCCTCAAAGTCAGTGAAAAGTCTTTTGTGTCGGAGGCCGAGAGTGCACAAAGTGGTGGAAAGAAACTTCTGTGGGACCATGGAGCAGACCTAGGGTATGAAGACAGTGAAAGATTTCTGGGAACGATGAAATCAGATACAGAGACAATGGAGGCTAGTCCTGGATCAGTCAATAGAAGCTATGAGTCCTCAGGAAAATCCAGCCAGAAAACCAAGGATGAGAGCACAGAGAAGGATGACACTTCAGACGTAGTGTCTGATCAGCTAGAGGTGGAGATTGATGAAATTCGTATTGGTAATGTCGCACCAGATGTTGAGGAGATCATTGCAAAGTACCAGAAGAAGAGTGGGCCTGCCTTAATGGAGCCTCAGTTTGAGGAGGATACAACAGGACTAGCCAACAGAGTTTTCCAAATCCTGACCACAGATCACCCACAAAAACAGGCCACAGGGATACTGGAGAGGGTTGTCAAGGAGGAGGGAAAACTCATCCAAAAAATGGCGGAACTTCCAAAACTGGATTCCAGTTATGATGGCTATAATCTACCCTCAGCAGACAGCAGCTTCGCTCCGAGGGATAAAGATATCAGAAAACAGCTGGAGTGGTCCGAGATGAGTTCCCTGGACTATGGTCACCCCGACAAGACTGGACTCTCAGAGATGTCATTTAAGACTGGCCTGCCCTTCAGTGCCCTTGGAAATGCTAAGACATTCCTGTCATCTCAGTTACAGAAAATGTCTGACCAAACATTTAATCACAGCATTGAGCTGAGAACACCATACAGGAATGTGGTAGAATGTTACACTGTGTATGGCACAGAGCAGAAAGGAGCCTCAAAAGAGGCATGGCCACCAGAGGATAAGCAAGGGAGGCAATCTGAGACAGGGCAAGGGAGAGAACCCCGCGCTGATAGAAACAGAAGGGAAATAGATCCATTGTCAAAGTAAGTGTCAGAGACATGTTAAACATTATATGTTGCTTGTTTGTATTTTATGTCAGAATTACTGCATGATAATTAGTGGCTAAGGAATCGTTAGAGGCTTATATACATGTATCTCCTACTTTACGATAAAAGTGTTGAATGCAAATATATATATATTTATCATAAATAACAGTGTAATTCTATACTTATTCTAGATAATAAAGTCTTAATTGTGAATTCAGCACTTTAAAACAAAGACAAAAATGTATTGCCAGTCTAGGAGAATGTTGCTTGCTACTAGTTTTGAGCTGTATATCAGTATGAAACATTTAATATCAATTTAAAATAAAATTGTTTGCTAATGGGTCTAATAAATATATTTTAATAATTTGGAAAGGGGGGCTTTGTGGAGTTTTACCTAATTTGAGAGGAAAAAGGATTTGGCAAAGATTTTTCTCTTTTCCTGACTCTTGCAATCAAAAAACTGTTGTAATTTTAGAGCATACTGATCCACAGCTCTATATGTTCTGAATACACATATAAACTTATATCACCATTGTTTGTATGGCGCATGATCTGGTGTCACCACATTGTCTACTGCTAACATGGCTGCATGCACTTCACTTTACAGCGAGAGGTTTTTCCTTAACTCTTTGGACACTACTCCTGTAGAGTTAAGGCCGCGTCGCTATAGTGACCCTAGAGAGCTCTCCCCAGAGGGGTGGAGAAGCAGGTAACAGACATGTTTGTAAAACTTAATTCAAATTTTACTGGTCAACTTCTCACATTTTAACTTCAAGAGAATTAAAATACAACTTCATCATGTTCATAGTAAAATGGTAGATAGAATATGGCTCCCTGAAATTTTTGCTAAAAAACTTTACGCATAGACTTGACAGTACACTATTGGTGTGGGTTTTTTTTTTGTTGTTATATAAATTAAGACCATCTGTCTCCTTTAGACATGTAAACATCATGTGGGCCAGGCAACTATGCCAAGGATTTATATATCGATTACCAAATCAGTGTATGATGTAAACATGATTGTTTTCTTATTTTACAAGAAATAAGGAAAGAAATGCCAAAATTCTTCATTTACATAATGTGTAATTATGGAATAATTCTATTTGTTTATTATTCCTAGATGTTACTAATCTAAATTGATTAATCAGGAATTAAGCAAAGAAATAAATTTGATTTAGATGTATATACTAAGTAATTTTCATTATTGGTAACAAATTCCTGACTTAGGAATTATCCTGATGTCTCCTACTGTAGGGTGGTTTTCATCATTCATCTTCTCTTTCAATAAGGGAAGGCCATAGCAGAAGTAAATCTGAGGATAGCAAGTCCATCTTACCAGACAGTGACCTACAAAGGGACATGTCACGACCCCTGACCTCATCAAGGTGAGGCAAACTCTGAAATTGACTACATGAATCTAGAAAAAAAATTAAAATTAGAATCTTGAAAAAAAAAGTTAACTTGATACTAATTGATAGGTTTATTTAATTTAATTATCCCAATTTGAAAGAATATTTTTTTAATAAGAGTTTCTTTTTTGTTTATATAATTTTGACCTTGACCTCTGACTCTTTTAAGTAGCATAGGAGGAGCCCGACCCAAGAACATGTTGTCCTCAGGCCAGAGATTGGAGGGACACTCGGATGGTACTCCCCCCAGTAAGTACACATGTACTAACACACATCATAAGATAAAGTACACAACTGCAGATTTCATGTTCAGAGTAGATCTTCATCATTTACATACAGTCATAGTGAAAGTACCAATGGCCAATGGGCATGTATATCTATTGGTGTACTGTATTTATTTTTTAAATATTAAAACATTTTTATAGGTAATGGAAATTGGTCCATAAGAGTTTTCTGATAACTATGATTTTTTTCTTTCTTTACTGTAAGCTGAATGGATTGGACAACAGACAATGTCTACAAATACAGTCATATTCATTTTCCATTAAAGAAATTGTCATAGAAATTTATTACATAAATATTTGCAATACAAAAATTGGTAAAAAATATTTTTTAGTTGGTAGAAGAAAGCCATACAAACCTAAGCTGAAAGGTACTTGGTTTATGTTGGTTTACTTGTTACTGTGGTATTTTATATTAATCAATCAAAGTACAACCTGTCTAGTTTTCTTCCTGGAGATCTGTCCATTAAATATTGCATTTTAGATTGTCAAGAGCATGTTCCAAGTTCTATTAATTTTATAAACCAATACAGCAATACAGGCTACTAACAGATAAGTTGATGTAACAGAGGTTTCAATAACCTGTTTAAAGTCAGCAGAATTTCATGTAATTGAACAACACTAAATTCAAAATGAACAATACATTTATCAGTTACAAGTTATTTACTCAGCTTTACAAAATACTTCTTACATTTTCAATCCTATAAAATACAAAAAAAACAAAAAAAAAACAAACTATACATGGATAAAGACTTCTGCAGGAGATCGCAATATGTTTGATTCAATTCTCCAGATGCCATTTTACTTAAAACGAACCAATCTTATATAAAAATAATCTCATAAAACTTAACAAAATAAAATATACAATAAAAGTTTGCTTAAGAGAAAACATATCAAACACTCTACACATTAACAGTTCACTCATGTTAATGAAAAGAAAGTAATTTTTGTCTGAATACCATATGGTTACTTACCCCAGTATTAAGGAGGATGTTGAAGCTATGTATAAAATATTTTTAATAAGTTCAGATAGCCGAAATTCAAAATATCTTTCTAAATTTGATTTATTACTTGTTATATAGATGGGACTTTTCTGTAAGTTATACAATTTAAATCAATCACATTTCAAAGATATAAAAAGCATTTTAAAAAATAAGTGATTTTTATTTACCAACTCCACATTTTTAGTCCAAAAATTAGTGAAATTTTAATTTGAACATTAATACATGTAATACATATCATGTATATCTAATCTCCATCTTGTTACATACTATTTTTAGCTCAGATAAGCCTTATATAGCTTTAATATACCAAACCATTCAGTGTCTTTATGTCTGTCAATCCTTCAAGCATTCTGATAAAATACATGCTAAGTCATGCTTTCAATTTGAAAAACTGACTGATATTGAAAACATAACATAGGGGCTTAGTCTTATCCACATGATGTCATGGTAACATTTGTGACATCATACCTTTATTACGTCATAATACAGTTAAAGTTAAGTAAGGTACATGATTGAGGTAAGTTAAGGTCAAGTCAAACAACAACAAAAATACAGTTGTATAGTTTTCTAAAGAGAAGTATTGAAAAATTGATTTTCTGAAATTTTGATTTACTCTTGACCAAAAAAAGAAAATGTTCAGATTTTAAGACACTCTGGAATGTAACACTGTAAATCAAGTTTCAGATGGTGAGTAATAATTTCTGAGTAAAACAATCAAGATTCAGAATTAAATTCAGAACATCAGTACCACCCTAAATTTACTGCTAGTCAACAGCAAGGTATTAAATGTTAATTACCCTAGACATGAATATTCATCAGGGAGAAAATTTCCATTAATGGTTGTGGAGTCATAGCGTAACAGTTTGGATCGCTTGAATTGTGACAGATTGAACTATAGGCTGTGTTGTCAACACTAATTATACAACAGTGCAAAAATGTTAACAATAGGGTCACACAGATGTACATCAGTGCTTATGTCCTTATATAATCATGTCAAATGAATCACAAAGGTTAGAGGTCATAGACTTTCTAAATAAGGCTGAAATGTAGCAAATTTTAAGATTTAATTAATGCAAACAAGAAAATCATTTAGCTCATGAACAGAGTTCCAAATTTACGGCAGGTCAAGGAAAAATAATTTCCTGGAAAATGATTATACACCTGAAAATCAATGGAAGTCTCTAGAATTAATAGAAAGCTCTGGAACACTAAGGCATTCACCTCGTGTGTCTTCATGTTTCCACCGGCTACAAGCTTGTACACAGATGTCAACTGGAGTCAGAGACGCAAAAGATTTCAATTAAATTATAATTAAGCTCTAATTATGTTTCAACCTAATTATAATGATCCGTCATTTTTTGTAACAGGTTTACCATTTACATGTTAAATGAGATTAAATTCTTCACATACAACAAATTGCACATTTTATTAAATATCTAAATTTATAGATATATAAAGATAGTTTACAATATATGCTACAATTTCTATTTAGCTATCTAAAAGTTTCAAATATGAATATGCCTTTTGCTTTTAATTTTCTTGTTTATTTATTTTTGTCTTCCCTCTTTATTATTTTTTAAATTTGATTTATGATATTAGGAATACTTGATCTGTCATTAATTTCCATAAGTCCAGGAGAAACAGGAAGTTAACTAGACAGTCTCATAAGAATCTGTTTGTGGTTACTATGGTTACCCATAGCTTCTCCGATTTTCTTGTGTTTTTTGGTCATTAATTTGTTTGTATACACTAGCATTCACACGTGAGATGTGCAGGTCACTAATAGTGGGGCACTCCTACACAAATTTAAATTAATTGTAATTAATTATCGAAATAGATCCATGCTGTGCTAATATTAGAGTAATAAGAATTAGTTAACAGATATTTCATTCTCTTAATGTGTTTTAACATCAACATGATCAAAGTGAATTATTATCACAATACATAAGAGGATTCTTTTATTAAATATTTTAGTACAACAGAACTAGAATAATATGTTTCTTTAAGCACGTATCATTATGGCAACTCCCTGTTATTTAATCTTTGGAATAAGTACATATTAATTAATAACAGTTCTGTTATTATCCTTTGTTATTAATTAAAAAAGTATTTATACATTTATTGAAGTTTAGCTGGAAACAGTTTATTGGATTATAATATCAAATGCTAAATTTAGCAAGTTTTATCTTAAAAGGTAACATTTATTGCATTCAGTAATAAAAGGGAAAATGTTAATTTTTTTTCTTGGAAATGAAATGTATTTGATTGAATTATAAAAGAAATTTAATTTCAGCATTACCAGGACTGTCTTCATCAATATCAGAATTCAATAAAAATTTGAAAAAAAAAAAAAACTAAGTCTATTATGAAATATTATTTTAGCGATTGTTTCTATATTTAGTATAACTTATTTACATACTGTCCTTGGAGCAGGAAGTCCCTTGAGAGATTCCCATGTCAGTAATTTTAGTGATTGTATATTACCAGTATTTGTAATCTATTTATAGACTCCAGTCCTGGGAGTGGGATGTCCTCTGAGAGATTCCCATGTCAGTAATTTTAGTGATTGTATATTACCAGTATTTGCAATCTATTTATAGACTCCAGTCCTGGGAGTGGGATGTCCTCAGAGATTCCCATGTCAGTAATTTTAGTGATTGTATATTACCGGTATTTGTAATCTATTTATAGACTCCAGTCCTGGGAGCGGGATGTCCCCAGGGGATTCCGATGTCAGTAACTCTAGTGCATCCCATCGTAGAGATGGACCCAAGCTAAGACCATACAGGTCTGTTATTTACTCTTACATTTTACTCTATAATAGTAATGAGAATTTTGATATTCAATATCAAAAGGCCAAAAGATAATTTAATAATTATGTATTATGTAGAAAATTAGCCTATTTTTATAAAACTTAAAGACGTACAACACACTGGGGGAGATTTGCGATTTCATTTATACGACTCCAGTCCTGACGGAGTGGGGATTGAGCACAAGATGTATTGTCACAGTTAAACATGCTATATAAAGGATTCAGATATATGCAAAAATTGGGATATGGGGCTTGGTTGTGATTGTGCACCATGTATTTTTTTAATTAACCCGATTAAACTCCGTAAAAAGCAAGACATAAAATATTAATACCATCCCTTAATGTTTATTTCATTTCATTTCATATGTATACAATAAATTGTATTTTTGATCAAAGCGCAGCATTTTTTTTATTCTGAAAATTTTATTTTACATTGCCAAAATTCTCATTATGTACAACTGGCTATATAACATTCTGATTAATGGTCTTCGACTTCATTACAATTTGTGCATACACGATATAAATATTGTTTTTCTTCTTTAATTAAATAAAACAACAATAAATAAACAATAAACTTTTTACAATGTAAAATCGATGTTGTTCTCAGACCCTAACTGATCAAAGAGGAACAACTCTGAAAATGTAGGAGATGTTTATTTTCCTCCCTTTATTCTCGGTTTTCCACAGAATCAGATACATTAGCAAGACCTGATAAATCCGAGAATTGAATACTATAGACCTCATATACACAATGTAAGTATAGAATTGAAAAGAATTGCTCACTTGCACTGAAATTATCTGCATTTATGAATATCCTATTGCAGCAAATCGTAACTTTGACTTTCTGTCAACAATGTTTCCTCGGTAGCCTAGCAATGTGGGATTTGATATAAATTGAAATAGATGAAGAGTTTAATGTTTGATATTTTGAAGTTAATGTGAACAAATACGGAATTTTCATTTTAACTATAGAAGCGACGACATTGAAAGAAATGCGTACAATATCATGAGGGGTGTACATGTACATCTAATACAAATGTCGAGTGCATCCTCGTTTGAAATAATGACATGAAAGAAACTAGGAGAGTTGAACATATACCATTTTTATAATGAATAAAATTAAAGAAATAAAATTAAAAATCAACATATTCAAGTTCAACAAAACTTGAATTCATATCCAGATTTCCATAACGCATACGTTTATGGACTAAACACTAAAATCTTTCAGTAATTTTTTCCTGATACACTGTGCATATAAAAAGAGTAGTCAATATTTACATTTTAAAAACTCTATAAAATACCAGTATATTTGAGAATTTTGATATTCAATATCAAAAATTGGCTTTACAAAGAGATTTTAATTTAATAATATATTTTTGTATTATGTAGAAAATTAACAAAGCCTATTTTTATAAAACTGGTCGTACAAAAATTAATTTGTTATTTTTACTACCAGTTTTTTTTACCAAAATTAAACGTAAAAAAATTTTGATGAAATATTGTAACATTTCATATGAGCTTTTCATGTAAGAAATTGATTAACTGATGATTTTGGGTTTTGACAGGCCCCCCAAAAACCACTGGTAAAATATGCATACATGCAGTAGATATAGTCATGTACAAAATATACAAAAATAACGAAAATTAAACGAAGTTTTTTTGTATTGTGTTGTACACACAGAAACATTTCATATGAGCTTTTCATGTAAGAAATTGATTAACTGATGATTTTGAGTTTTGACAGGCCCCCTGGCGGACAGTGTCACCACACTGGAAAGTACACACACAGGTCAGGTCAAAGGTCACATCCTCAGCTTACAGCATCGTAGACATGCGCATGGAATTTTTAATTTATAGTGCTTTATTATTTGCATGATCCTATCCTGAAATTACAGTACCCTCTCTCGATACAGCTCTGTCTGTTGTGATTATCTTTGTAGTTAGAGCTAAACATACTGAGCTAAACAAAATGCATGTAACTTGATAGAATCTCTGGCTTTTACTATAAGGATAACACCCCATCCCCACTTCACCCTCCTTACAAACAAAAGATAAATTTTAAACAGTAATGTACAATTATGCACAGAATTTAAGTTTAAATAAATTCTTGTCATGATCGTACAGTGTATTTGATTTTTGTAATACTGACATAGGATTATCAGAAATGGCCATAAAACTGTTGAGTGTTGAGAAATCATTACCAAGGAAATGAGGAATTGATGCTGTTGTTTTGAAAGAATGATATTTTCTCTACCTGATACATAACAATTTATACTCCTAACTGAAAATCCTGGATCCACCCTTGGTATAGCCTTTAGAAACTGCCAAGAAATAATGGAATAAAAAGAAATACCTCACAAATACTACTCACATTTATTTCATAAAAAAATTAGTGTGTGAATTTGATAGTGAATTCTCCTAAAATCAGTGATGTACAGTACTCTACACTTTCACTTTCACTTTGAATTCATCCTCTCACCCTTACAGTGTCACTCAGGCGAGTTTTACGGGGCACTAGAACTTCCCGTATCCGAGGTAAACAAAGTGTGACTAAACAGTCTTGTCCTGTTACTAATATTTATTTTGTAGCTTGGAGATTTTATTTCAGCTTAACTCCATTAATGGATCAGTTTTGCTTTATTTAACACATTTTGTAATCTGTGACTAATCATGTGTGCAAGAATGTTTTGATTTGTTGAGATGTAAGATTATTATTCGAATATTATTTTAATGGCTAAGACGTAAATTAATCAGGAATTTATCACAATAGTCATCACGTTTTGATCACAAAATCTCACATGTTGGATTAACTGAAACCACACTAGTACATGTAGTATACAAAATACCATTCACATACAACTTAAAAATCTATTTACATGTCAGGCAATGTTAGATTTGTTTTATATTTATCAGGCTCTGATGATGCAGTGGGTCCTTACATTCCTTCCCAACACCTAGGAAGCAGACAGGATGGTCCCAGATCCTCTGGTATCTATGGTAACCGGAGTAATTTGGATGTCGTTGAGGATGCTCTGTCAACAATTGAGGAGAAATCCATTTCTGTGAGTTTTCATTATTTATAAAATAAAGATTGAAATGAAGTAAAACAAGCATCTCTCATAAAATATAAATTGTTAGATTCAGATAGGAATGATCAAGAACCTGAGCTGCAGTTTCTCTGTTAGAATTGAAAATCTGGTCTCAATTTTGAATTTGTTATATTAAGATAACTAAATGAGTTGATCTCTTTTCCAGGATGACAGAGAGCGAGCCATGAGTGACCTTGCCAATCCTTTAAGTGACTTCTACAAACGAGATAGTGGTCTAGAACACAGCTCTAGGGTCCCCATGGCAACAGACAGAGCTCCCTCTGTTGGTAGTGATCACTTCTCTAACAGGAGTGGTTCATCTAGGGCTAGCAATCATCTGCAGAGTCATGACCAGTCCACTGGACTCCATTCCAGTCAGCCCCATAGTTCTGAGGGAGGCCGTAATTTTGATAATTTCTATGAAGACAGTAGGATGTCCATGACAACGCGATCAGATCCTGGTGACCAGTTTGCTACTCCCCGACGTGTGCGTGATGTTTCAACAATTTCGGGTCAACAGGCACACATCAGTAGGGAGAACAGCAGTGATAACCTTGTTAAAAGTAAGTCAAGGTCAGAAACTGACCTTGTGGCGATGAGTCCTGAGGGAAGGCAGATTTCCTCCTCTCCCGCTTCCCGTGGAAGACTGATGGATATGTCTGCCCAGCCATCACCCATCTTGTCTTATCCAAATTCTCTTATCTCTCCTGCGTTTCAAGGAGCAGTGAGAGAGTTAAATGAGGCAGACAAAATTCTAAATCAAATATTTGGCCCTGAAAGCAATAGTGACTTATTAGATACTAATGGAAGGAAAGGAGGTTCAGATAGAGAATCAGATAGAAATCCCATGGTGAGAGATGTTCCATACTCATCTAGGAGGCCAGCAGAGGATGAATATAGCAGAACTAATGTACAGAGTAGACAACCTCAAGAAGAGGTGAGGAGAAGAGAAGATTATGGAAGTAGAAGGTCTCCAGTTGATGACTATAGCAGAGGAGCTGTAGTGCAAGGGAGACAACCACCAGAAGAGATTAGCAGAAGAGAAGATTATGGAAGCAGAGGACAGGTGGATGATGTAAATGAGAGGAGGAGAGATAGAGATGATGGAAGACCATTAGAAAGAAGGTCAGGTGATGATAGGTTGCTTTCTGAAGATAGAGGAAGAA
Organism: Saccostrea cuccullata; assembly: GCF_032062105.1. Taxonomy (NCBI): domain Eukaryota; kingdom Metazoa; phylum Mollusca; class Bivalvia; order Ostreida; family Ostreidae; genus Saccostrea; species Saccostrea cuccullata. The sequence goes on along the minus strand of NW_026938483.1, from coordinate 592,649 downwards.
AGAGCCCAGGAGAGAGACCAGAGGAAATTCAGCCTGAGTATGTCAGATCCAGGCCACAGGGAGAGGAGGTCTATGAATACACCAAGAAAGAAGACAAACTGGACCGAGCCACTCCCAACCAGTACGACAGTCTGGGAGACATCATGAAGCAGTACCAGAGTCGGCCCCTGGAACCAGGCCGGGAGTCACTGGACTACGACTCCAGACCCAGGTCCACAGACCCAGGGAGAGATGGGTACACCGTTAGTGCTGCCTCAACTCGACCAGCTTACTACCCATCCAGAGGAAACATTGGCTCAAGGTCTGACCGGTTACAGGATGTAGACATTCCAAGAACATCAGCCTACTCAAGGCCAATAGAAGATGATAACATAAGATTGGACAGAAGACAGGATACAGAAATTCCTCCAAAATCTTCTTATGCAGTGGAGAGTAGCTACAGCACTCGACCAGCAGAGATTGTATCTAGTGAGAACATTGCTCAAGACAGACCTAGGTCATTTGAGAGTCGACCACTTGAACCAGGATCTGATCTGTATCAATCAAGAGCTGCAGTGGAATCATCCGGCTTCTATAGTGGGCGCAGTGACAGTGATAAGGAATACAAGAGAGTTTCTCCACTAGAACCAGGTCGTGGCTTAGAAAGCAGATCTTTGGAAACTGGAGGTGACCTTCTGTACAGATTGGGGAGAGAAGATACATTAAGTCAGCCCCTAGAACCGGGGAGAGGTCTAATCAGTCAGCCATTGGACATGGTTACTGATTTACCTTACAGATCTGGAAGTGACCTTTACCAACAGAAATCTGTCACGGACCATGATCCTTACAAATCTTCTTCAGCTGATCTCCTGGAGACAGTAACCAGGCAAGCACTAGATGATGTGTCAGCTAACCAGGAAAGGCCAAAGGTTGACAAACATGATTATATTGAAAGAGAGAGGGGGCGGTCTCTGGATAGGGGTCAGGATTATTTGGACATGTTTATACCACGGGCCATAGACAGAGAAACAAGAAGAGATTGGTCTGATGAGAGAAGATCTGAGGGTCAAAGGTCAAGGGAAAGGTCATCTGAAAGACTGAATAGGTCAAGGTCACCAGCAAACAAAAGCAGTGAGAAGGAGCTGAGGGAATATGTAGTAGATGGGGAAATTTTCACTGAACTTCCACAGGTAAGTTTTTGTTTTTGGTTTTAAAAGATAAGTATATGTACATCTGATATATAGTGACTTAAGGTCCTACCTTAAGGACACTCAAAGAACATTTTAAATCAATTTTTATAAATGCCATAATTTTTTAATGTTCATAAAGGTTCCAGATGAAGAGTTTGAAGATATGGTGAGGACAGAGAGGTTAAAGGCAAAGAAAGAGCTTGAACTAATGAGAAAGTAAGTGTATTTTTCACTTATATTTTTTTCAAGGAAATATGGATAAGAAGGCACTTTTAAAGAAATATATGTAATATTAATATTTGATTCATAGAATGAAGAGACCCAAAGGCCACATTTTATCTGAGGAAGAGGAGAAGGAATTTGGGGCTGAATTTGACAGTGTCCCACCCAGCAAGAAAGCCCAGGCCCTCAGAGAAACCCTAGAGAGAGACAGAGATCCCTCCCTCCCCGCCAACATCAATGACCTGTGGAAGAAATTCCAGGAGATGAACGAGACACAGAGTGACAGCAGCATGAACACATCACGGATGGAGACCCTGACCAGTCTGCTGCGGAACCCAACAAAGCATGTGGTACAGAGGGCACTAGATGACCGAACGTACCAAAAGGTCAAGGAGAGGAGGGTGGTACAGGAGCTTGCGGACATGGAGCTAGAGAGCCAGGGGAAGGAGGGGGACAGCAGGCCAAGAGAGGGGGAGAAGTGGAGGATGGAGAAGCAGAAGAGACGACAGACACTGAGTGAAGAGGAGAGCAACGGGAGCTACGCAGAAATCCTGGCAAAGCAGAAGAAAACGGCAGAAACAGAAAAGAGACAGAAGAATAAGGAAAACAAGATGAAGGGTAGTAAAAGTGTCCGAGTTCAGGATGTGAAGAAGTGTGAAAGTGCTGATACACTGTACTCTATCCCAGAGGACACAAGCTTCGAGTCCAGTAGAGGAGCATCACCCAGTGTACTGACAGAGTCCCAGAAGAAAGCCAAGAAGCACAGACAGAAGAACGTGATTGATCCTCTGATGGTGAAACTCAAAGAAAAGGTGGAGACTCAGAAGAACAAGATAGATGTGGAGAGGAGAAAGGAGATGAAGAGACTGGAGAAACTGAAGAAGCTGGAGATGTTACTGGGAGCAAAGAAGAAAGGGAAGCTTTCTGACAAGGCCATCTCTGCAGAGCTGGAGAACGTCTCTACAACCTCAGTTCCACAGTCAGATGAGTCGTCCACATTCCTGCCTTCAGATTCCACTCTGATGGAGGATTCAGGTGATTCCACCCGGCCAGTTCTTGACTCAACCTCTTCCAAAGACAGCAGCATAGAGCTACAGAGAACTCGTGTCAGGAAATCTAAGGACAACAGGGACTTCCAAAAATCGTCATCTGCTGCCATTCTTCTGGAAGATTCTGAATCTCAGAGTGATATTATTGTAATCCGTAAACCAAAGACAAAGCAAAAGAAAGATAAATTGAATGATGAAGTTGGGCATAGGTCAAGAGATCGCAAGAAACATCGAGACGAGGAGTTATCTTCTGCCAGAGAGAAATTTCATTTGGAGACTTCCCCTGTTAGGACAAGGAAATTGAGAGACATTGGTACTATGTATCCCTCCCCAATTGTAGTCAGTCCACCAACAATGAGGAGAAGACCCAAGGAGGTAGCTATGAAATCTGAGGCTGTACAGACAACAGGGAGGAATGCTTCCCCGTCCTACAGTAACACCATGGTCATTCCTGTCCCCCTCATGTCACCAGAGAGTCAGAGGAAATCCAAGTCTGCCCGCTCCTCCAGGGTGGAAAAACATCACAGTCAGAAGGGACCACATCAAGAGTGGTCTCCAGACAGGTCAAGTCTGAGTCATCGGTCGTATACCCCTCCCAGAGCAAAGTCACCCTCATCCAAGTTGTCTGGTGGACAGAGAGTCAAGTCAACTTCTCCTGGGACACAGTTCACGAGTCATCAGAGAATTGGGTCCACTTCTCCCCCCAGATCCAGGATGTTTGTCCCTGAGTCAGACTCTGAGTATGAGAAGTTTATAATGAAGACTCCTCCCAAAAATAAGATGTTTACCCCGGAGACCCCAGAGGATGAGTATGCTGCCAGAATGAGGGACAGTCCACGTAAGTTAGTCACCACTGTATCAAAGAAAAAAAACAATTTTCATTCCAAAACTTCAAAAATCTCAAAGGAAAAGTAGGATATTTATTTTGAAAAATGTATTGAAAAACTATTTGATTAATAAAGGTGATTGTGTTTTATTTATGAATTTTCTTCCAGGAGGCATGGCTTGGTATATCCCCATGGATAAGGAGGTCAAACCATGGAGAAAGCCACTTAAAGAGCAGCAGGCTCATGCTGTGCGTAACGAACCATGGCAACCCAAGAATGTCAGCTCCAGCCAATGGAAGAACATCGTGAACTCGGATATCATGAACAAATCCCGTGACACCAAGTTTGATCTTAACCCCGAGGGGGAACCGATTGAGAACAAGGAGAATACAATGGAGGAATCGGACGATGATAATTCAGAGTCAAAGCCCCTCAACAAAATGTCTCTACAGGTGAAATAATGAATACTGAACTGATTCTGAACTCATTAATCATGGAATCATTTCTCTTAAAAAATCAAATAGCAGAATGAAATCTTATTTTTGGAAGATAATGAATAAAGGAAGCTTTCACTAAGATAAAGATTGGTTCATTGTTTCAGCAGCTTGTCATTTTACAGACATAAATTGTCAGGTTTAGCAATGATGAGCAAAGGTTTATGAAATGAAATGTGAAAGCTAAATTCAATTATTTTTTATTCTTAGGAGGCCTTTAAGCTCTACAAACAGAACACAATTTCCCACGTCCGTGAACGCCAGAAGCGAGTTACCCTGGCAACAGAGGAACGCAGACTGGTGACGGCCATGGAGGCAGAGAGAGAACGACTGTTTGCCGAGCAGAAAAAGAAGGAGGCAAATCCTGACGCACACCCGTATAGTGGTGAGTACAAATAACAGACGGGGACAGTGTGAGAGACATGGACAATACCATATAAGTGGAAATTTTAGCGAGACGCAAATTTAGCGATTTCTCCTTAAAAATTAGTAATTTATTTTTAGTTTATTGAGATTTGATTTTAAAGTGCTTGGATTAAAAATGCAATTAATTTTTAGTGATATTTTTAAGTGATCCCAAGACCCTTGCATGAAACTCTCAATATCTCTGAGCACTTAACTGAAATTTTGTAGAATGAAATTGACAGCATCATAATATGTCCATCTTGGTTGACAGATGTTAACATACATGTTCATTGTACATTTGCAAATGTAAAACTGTATGTTCATGAAATTCTGTTACATGTTTTAGTGGTCAGTTATAACTATAACAATCTTATTTTCTTCATATGCCTGGTCTTGATAAATATTATTTATTCATTTACTAAATTTCTGTAGTAGAAACAATGATTTACATGTGCAATGTATAACTGATGATTTATTATCAATTAACAAATCACTTGAACTTCTTTTCTTGTCTTCTTAGAAAATCTCCATGTTCCAAAGAGAGAGAGAGAGAGGAGAGAGATAGGGTACTCTTACAAAGCAAGAAATAAAAGAACGTACTAAAAAGTGAGTATCTAGAGTGAGAGAGAGATGGGATACTTACAGTGAAGAAAGATTAGAGTGTGAATACTTTGTGTACTTAAATATTTGTATCATTTACAGTCAACGGATCATTTGCTAAGAAATACATTTATCTTTGTTTTCTCTTTTATCTTTTGTAAAAATACATGACTTTTTACAAATCTGCATTTGGTATTGGAGGAAACGTTAATTTTATTCTTGAATTGTTTTTATAAAAGGTCATACAAAAAACTTGCTGAGGTTGTGGAGAAAAAGAAAGAAGAAAAACGTCAGGAAGATTATGCACTGAACAGACTGAAGGCTAAGGTGTTCAACAGGGTAAGACAACTCTGGTTAAATAATGTTTATTTTAAAAATAACTATGGATGCAGATCTTACCATTTTACATTGTATATTACTCACAATCAGTTTAAATCTTTAATGGGATTTTACTTTATTAATGTGATTGCACCTTGCAGTATATTAGAATTGGCATTCAATTTATTGCAATATCAATCTGACATCTGTATATTGTTTTGTTTTTGTAATTTCAGAGAATACAAAGGCATGTTTTGAAGAAGAGTGCAACCTTGAGATAAAATGGCAGCCACTTTTTTGTTCCTTGTGGAATTATTGTCTGTGATATTGACTTTTGTCAATGAAATTCCCTGACATTCATAGTTAGAGGATGGACTTCTATATGTTATATAGTGCCTTATGTCATATTGATATTTAACGAATTACACTTACTCTTAGCTAGATCATTAATTAGGGAGTGATTCTGAAATCTTAATATCTTATTTTTATTGGTTAGATAAATAAACAGATTTCTTAATGTTTCTATGTCTTGTCAATTGACATTTATAAAAAAAAAATTGTATTTGTGCCGTTTTGTTCAGTGGTGGGGAAGTACAATAATATGTCAGGAGTTGTCTGTTCTTTATGGTATTAGTATTGTCAAGCATTAAACATAAGATATGGTAATTCACTAAATGCTAGGATTAACGCTAGTATTTGTTCACACCTACATGTATTTTATTCTGGACTTATGATCCAATATTTAATAAATTATTCAATGATTAATAATACTTCTTTTTCTTGATCATTAATTGCTTGGAACAACATTTTACACTAGTCATTTGCATGTTAAAAGTTCACTTTGGTAAGAAATACATATTTGTATTTAGGTTTGAGACAGATCCAGATCAGGATATTATCCCTCAATGAGGATTTTTTTTTTGAACCAATTCATTTATTTTGATTAATAGAAAGAAATTTCAATATCCAGAAGGAATAGAAAGTCACTAATTAATGGTATGCTATTTTAAAAATTATATGTGTGCTTTCTTCTTCCAACAAATGCAGAATTGTTTGTATGGGTTTTTGAAGCTTAATTAATTGAGCTAAAAAATCAAGTAACATCATTCTATTGCTCAGCACCTGGCTGGCTGTCCATCCATTGAATCCTAGCTACAACCACTGGCTAAAGAATGAGTGCACTTTCGTACGTCATTTGGAACTTTTTCGGCTACCCATTTTAATTTATACATTACAATTTATTGCTAAATTAATCTATGATTATTCTGCAAGCATATGCTTTTGATATTTATGCCTTGAATTTTTTGTCATACATATTTTTATAATTACAGACGCCATTGATAAGAACATGTATAAGCCTTAAATTCCTGAAATTTGAACGGGATCACTGTCGAAATTAAGCTACCCGCAATTAGGCAAAGACATTCAGATCGCATGGATGTGGAAAGTAAACAATAGCACATAGATTTTTTAGCAATCAGATGCTACACTACGAATTTAAATTATGAAGAGAGGGATTGTATAGTTTCATGGTGCACAAATAATAAATGATTCTAGTGTTTAGGGATGGGGTAGATGTATCACCCTGCAGACCATAATACAGAGGCAACATGAGCTTTATTTACTAATATCACTACCAATACCAGAATTCTTTCAAAACACTCCTAAAGAAAAACGGTAAAATAAGAGATATAATCAACCTTATCAAAATTTGCACAAAAATCTTCCTTAGTTTGAAGTTGGAAGTACTATAAATACTGTAGGAATAGAAACTCCAAGCGACAAACACAATGAAAATTTTAATGAAAGCATTTCCGTATGGAACCCTGGAATGTCGCATGAGTAAACCGATTATAATATCAATTGTTTACACTCGGGGATATGTTAATTTAGTGGCTAACTTGATGGAAGTTTGGAGACTTTTTCAAAAAATTAGATATGAGCCGCAACTTGACCAACATTGTCCTTTGGATATATATAAGTTTTGATTAAAATACACATGCTGTGCAAATGAGACCAATGGCCAAGTTGCGGCTCGATGTAACCAATGTCGTTGAAAACTGGTTTGCATATGAATAACAATAAAAATGTGACAAAATTGGTAGACCCCCGTCTCAAAAGCCAGTGTTGCTGAGGGGCATTAATGGCTCCCAAGAGAAAATTATTGTGAAAAAATTAAAATCAGACTTCTTAGATTGCACATGCTAAAATACACATGCTGTGCAAATGAGACCAATGGCCAAGTTGCGGCTTGATGTAACCAATGTCGTTGAAAACTGGTTTGCATATGAATAACAATAAAAATGTGACAAAATTGGTAGACCCCCGTCTCAAAAGCCAGTGTTGCTGAGGGGCATTAATGGCTCCCAAGAGAAAATTATTGTGAAAAAATTAAAATCAGACTTCTTAGATTGCACCATACACATAGTGTATATGGTGCAGATCTAAGAAGTCTGATTTTAATTAGATTGCACTGAACCTAAAATAATGAAAGTTACCAGACTGAGTGTTAATTAATTTAAAATTGTTTAAATCATGACGGTTGACTCTTGGGTATAGGGTGGGATGCTATAAGAGATCAAAGTTTTACATGGAATATATGGGGAATGGTTGAAGAAGCACTGGAGCAGAAAAGTTAAGTTAAATCTTACACCAACCTTCAATTCATGGTTCCCCAGGTGATTGAGTTTGGCCAAAATAAAGGATTAATTTATTGGAAAAAAATCTTTGAAAATCTCAAGCTGACAAGATTATATTCAGGTTCATCAATTCTATTGAACTTTTTATGGAGAAAAAATTAAAACATATTTAGTTGATAAGGTACACCATATATTTCTAAGTTGCCTCTCACTTTATATGTGAAAAAAAGTATAATGGAGTTTACAGTATGTATAGTCATTTCACTCCCTCAAAAAAGAAATTCAAAACCTTGGAGAATCGGGGGTATTTAATAATGTATCTTTTTCATTTTATGAAATAAAGCTTTTTCTGCAGGTAACTTAAAATTTTTTTCACAGTTAAGTTACAAAACTAGGTAAATATCTGTGCGAGAGTTTAAATCTAATTATATCCTAGTCTTGTAGTATCTTATTGCTGGTTTTGTTAAATCTCACCTGAAATCTCATGTATTCCATGATCTATGAACATATATTTAAAAGCATTCAGAGGCCTTTCATACAAAAAAAGTGCAGGTATGTATAGTGACTACCAGTATTTGTAATTTAGAATGTTTCTGACATTTTTATTTTTCAAAATCTATATTTTAAAATGGAAAGATTATAAATTTCCTTCATGTATTGAACAAAAGTCAAACAATGAAATGGAACATTGCCTGCCTGAAGTTTAGAAACCTTAATGTAATACACCCGTAATTTAAATATTTATTTTACGTGTAGATGGAGCTTTCCAAAACAATGCAAGTAGCGTTAACTCCCCAACATTTCCTACAGTGTGGTAATGAAGATTGTGTGAAAAATTGTGAATTCTACTGCAACTCATGTCATCATGGCATGTGTAGAGAATGCACAGATCTCCACATGGATAATCAAGAAAACCAGAACCATGAGGTAGTCCTGTACCAACACCGTAAACGACAACATCCAGTGGAGAAATGCAAGACTCATCCTACTAAAGAAATAGATATTGTATGTGAGGAATGCAATGTTCCTTTATGTTCAAAGTGTTCAACAATGCAAGAGCACAGGGGTCATCAATTTGTTGATTTAGAAATGGTCTATACTGATAAATTTAAACTTTGCCAGAAGGAAATCTCCAAAATTTATAATTATTTCATTCCAACTACACAAGATTTACAGAAAGATGCAAAGGAAGATGCTACTGAAATAAAAAATATCATAGACAACATACGGACAACCATGAATGCAGGAGCAGAATTTCTCAAAAGCATAGTGGACTCGGTGCTTTCAGACAATATGGAAGAATTAAATCAGATAGAACACATGATACTGGAGGATTTGAAGAGCCAAGAGAAGACATTGAATGATTATATTGCCTATCTCAGGGGCCTTGTAAAAGAATTCCAGAGCTACCTGGCCTCTACTGAGCTCACAAACTTCACCACTTTACTCCCAGAGAACTTGGAAATAAAACCCATACCAGAAACCACAAAACCTATCAAACCAGAATTTTTCCCTGCTGAATACACTGAGAATGATGTTGCCAATTTACTGGGGAAGATAACTGTGACAGATCTAGATAGAAACAGAGAGATTAGAAAAATAAAGCCAATGGAAATGGCTTCTTTTTCTTCATCAATCAAACCTGCAAGTGAACAATCAAAACAAGATCAACATGTGAAACCTGACAAGAAACATCTATCTGCCAGATCTGTCAATAAGGTCAAGGAGTTAAAAGTACCAGGTGTAAGGAATGTGTACCATATATCACTGGGTCAAAAAGACATAATCTGGATCAGTAATGATGATGGTATTCTTGTCCAAGCAGATCTACAGGGGAATATGATACAGAAAATAAAAACCAGTGGAGGGATGGAAGGCTACCACACAGTCACCCAGGAGGGGGAACTTCTTTATACTGATGGACCCAAGAAAGTCATTAATAGGGTGACAAAAGATAACAATTTCACCGAATTCCTTAAAACTGGAGACTGGGAACCATACAGCATACACTCCTCCATCATCAATGGGGACATTCTGGTGGGGATGTGGAAGGAAAAGGAAGCTAAAGTCACGAGATATACCAAGACAGGAGAAGAACTGCAACACATACAGAGGGATAACAAAGGCCAGGGAATGTATGGTGTTCCAACCTATATCACAGAAAACATCAATGGTGATATCTGTACATCAGACTGGGGAAAGAAGGCAGTAGTGGTGGTAAATAAATCAGGACAACACAGGTTCTCCTACACGGGTCAGGAGTCAAAGTTCTGTCCCTTTGGAATATGTACCGATGTTTTCTGTCACATCCTGGTGTGTGATAGATACAGTGAAACTGTTCATCTTCTTGATCAGAACGGTCAGTTCTTGTCTCTTTTCCTGGCACAACAACAGTGGGTCAAGTATCCTAAGGCTTGTTGCCTGTGTGTGGATGATGAGAACAATCTCTTTGTTGGACAACTAGACACAAACACTGTTACAGTTTACACGTATCTCAAGTAATCCCTACTCCATCATAAACCAGAAGTCTCTGTCGAGACTGTAGCTCTACTGGTTTGTACTTATCAAAAACCATTGCACTATTTTATGTATCTTTGTGTAGTCTACTTGTGTGCCAACTTATTTTGAAATCAAACTAAAACTGTAGAAGGAGTAGCGTTTTAAAGGAATTCACAGAAAATTCTATTTTTAGTAACCATGGTAACACCGCTCATCGAAATTAAAAACCGATGCACTATTCTATGTATCTTAGTGTAGTCTACTTGTGTGCCAAGTTACATTGAAATCAGACCAAAACTGTAGAAGGAGTAGTGTAAATTTAAAGGAATTTCACAGAAATTTCTATTTTTAGTAACCATGGCAACACCATTCATCGAAATCAAAAACCGATGCACTATTCTATGTATCTTAGTGTAGTCTACTTGTGTGCCAAGTTATATTGAAATCAGACCAGAACTGTAGGAGGAGTAGCATTTTAAAGGAATTTCACAGAAAATTCTATTTTTAGTAACAATGGCAACACCGTTCATCAAAATGAAAAACCGATGCACTATTCTATGTATCTTAGTGTAGTCTACTTGTGTGCCAAGTTATATTGAAATCAGACCAGAACTGTAGAAGGAGTAGCGTTTTTAAGGAATTTCACAGAAAATTATATTTTTAGTAACCATGGCAACACTGTTCATCAAAATGAAAAACCGATGCATTATTCTATGTATCTTAGTGTAGTCTACTTGTGTGCCAAGTTATATTGAAATCAGACCAGAACTGTAGAAGGAGTAGCATTTTTAAGGAATTTCACAGAAAATTCTATTTTTAGTAACCATGGCAACAACGTTCATCGAAATCAAAAACCGATGCACTATTCTATGTATCTTAGTGTAGTCTACCTGTGTGCCAAGTTATATATTGAAATCAGACCAAAACTGTAGAAGAAGTAGCGTTTTTAAGGAATTTCACAGAAAATTCTATTTTTAGTAACCGTGGCAACACCGTTCATCGAAATGAAAAACCGATATACTATTCTATGTATCTTAGTGTAGTCTACATGTGTGCCAAGTTATATTGAAATCAGACCAAAACTGTAGAAGGAGTAGCGTTTTTAAGGAATTTCACAGAAAATTCTATTTTTAGTAACCATGGCAACACCGTTCATCGAAATCAAAAACCGATGCACTATTCTATGTATCTTAGTGTAGTCTACTTGTGTGCCAAGTAATATTGAAATCAAACTAAAATTGTAGGAGGAGTAGCGTTTTGAAAAATTGTTTACAGACAGACGGACAGACAGACAGACAGACAGACGGACGCCGGACGCATTACTATCGCATAAGCTCTTCTGGTCTCTGACCAGTAGAGCTAAAAACAATGGTTATGTAAATGTATAAACAGTTGAACTTCGTTATCTATATCTTCAACACTAAAAATACATGTATCTTGAAGCGATTCTGATGATTTTGAGTCACAATCACATATTCTTCAAGATTTTTACCCTTCATGTCTCAGATCATTGAAAATCATTGAGTACATGATAATCAAGTCTGACTGTGTATAATTACATGGTTGTACAGTTAGCTATCAGTGTTTGTGAATTATGTTTGCCAAGATTGTTTTAGTTAAATTTTAATGTTAAAATGGTGAAAATCAAACAGTAGCAAAAATAGGAGTTTTTACCCTTGTCTACACTGAGTTTAATAGGATATCTAAAATCAGTACACATGCAGTTCTGGTATTGCATGATGCATGGCTTCTTACAAACATTGGATTAAAGTGTTGTTCATTTTTCATTTGCTATAGCACTAGACTGTGATGCCAGAAACACAACCTCATATTTTTTTCTCAAACCATGAAAACTTGAACCCTTGAAAATATGTCATTTTACATTGCAGGATAATTATGTCTGTTTTACACAGGAAAAATCTTTTCAAATTTTCTTTTTAAGAGCATGGCTCAAGAGTCAAAGGTGATTGATTGGTCAGTAAGCAAAAGATCTCTAAGTCAAATCTGCTGGTATTCAGTATAACACAAAAGTACTATTTTCTAGTTTTATTCAACAATAACAAAGCTAATATAAGGGAAAAACATGAAAGTCATCTTTCATCACTAGTGCATTATTGCTGATCCATATAAAAAAATGTATTGATGTGAAATGATTCAAACTTATTTTGTACTATGGTGGTAAAATCTGACTACAGAAGAAGTCTATGTGCATGTATCTGGCCATAATCATAATCATGTCTTCCAATAATTCTTATGTGTCATTTAACCGTTTTTTTCTCAGTGTTAATCTTCACACACATTTGACAGTACTTCGTTTAATTTACATACATCTTCATACACACAGAACCAAAAGTAGTCTATCATCCTGTAAATTGGTAAACTAATACCCAACAAGGCTAACATCTGTCTATAGATTGTGTTGCAAACCCACTTGCCAATGTCCAACTTCCCACAGAAGCATCCTCTCCTCAATAACTGTATACCTATAAACAATTATATCCAGTGTCAGTCGTCCCCGATGTCAAACTTGAGATTGACGGGGGACAGACAGACAGACGGGGTCCTGGTGCTGACATTGAGGGGGTCGGGGCAGATTGACCCCAGGCTATCGTCCATTCTGACCGGGTGGGCGTACGCCCCCTCCTTCTTGGCTCGCCTGTTCTGGATGTCTTTTAAGATTCCCTTGGCTTCCTCCCTCCTCTAAATTCAAAATTATAAAAGCAGTATTATTGTTTAAATGTCTTTGCTTTTGGAGATTTGTTAAAAAGAGCTGACTTTGAAAAATATAATGATTTAATGAAGCACAGAAATGTTCTGATACAGTTTATATGCCTGTTACAGTGTTACTATACCCCCTAAACTTTGGATAACTTTATTTTGTAACAAATTTGAAATTTTAAATTCTTTTACATCTTACAAAGTGGTAATTTATTGGAGGGAACATATGTTACACCAAAAATATTCATAATCATTTTCAAATGACAAACATTTTGAATTATACCGTATAAGTGGAAATTTTAGCAAGACGCTAGCGATTTGTCCTTAAAATCTGGGAATTTATTTTTAACAAGATGTTTTTTTTAGTGATTTCAAAATACACATTAAAGAAGCTTTTACAAATAAAACGCAATTAATTTTTAGCGATATTCAATTTTAATGATCTCCGCACCCTCGCTAAAAATGCCAAAATGAAATACTCGCTTAAATCTCTACTTATATGGTATGTGTGTAAAATGTTTTGAGGTATAAATCTCCAATTAGCCTTTGCAGTCCTATGGAAGAACAATTAAGGACTACAGATAGTTGTTTCTGACACGTGTAACATGTTAGACAAACTTTTACTGACATTGACTTGACCCATACAGACCTCTGGGAACTCAGTACACTTCTGGGCGGCGGAGTAAGCATCGTCTAGGTTGTTCCTCTGTAGGTGGTAGTTAGCGAGGTACTTATACGCCTGACTCTGGTCCTCAGCACTGAAAGTCTGAAAAATAACAATTATAATTCATCAACGTGTATGTTACAGCTTCTCTGTTGTGCTTTTCTTGTGATTTTTTTATGAAATGGACCAATTTCCGTAGGTTTTCAGTCTTCAAAGTTCAAATGTTTTTATCTTCTGTTGTGCATTTCTTGTCATTTTTTTTTTATGAAATGAACCAATTTCTATAAGTTTTCAGTATTCAAAGTTCAATTTTTTTTTTTAGAAACTGATTCAAATGAAATTTCAAGATGTCTTCAATCTATACATTTTCACAAATAACTATTCCCAAGGTCTAGTCAATTTAAAAGTGTGATGATGTCCACAAAATCCTGCACCTTAAAGGATGAAGTCGACCTAATGACTCAATTTTTGTGACCTAATGACCCAGTTTGTGTGACCTACTGACCCCCATTCTATTAGCCTCATTGATGTATTCTGTATAAGCTGAGGCAGCCTGGTCCTCTTCACCAAGACGCTCATGTAATCTGGAATGAGTAATTTAACATAAATAAAGGAATAAAGGACACTGTAATGTATATTCTGACACTCTGTACAAGGAACTTTAACATAGTGTGACAAATACATCACTACCAGAGATTTATTTAAATATTTTTATGTATAAATACAAGTACATCATAAATCAAGTGAATATTCTCAAAATATGCAAACGTTTATGTGAACATAATCTTTTTTTGCAATAAAAACATATCTTGGCATTTTAAAGAAGCGAAAATAATACATAATCCCTGCCTTACATGGTCGTCCCCTACTTCAGTCTTACATGGCTATCCCTATTTCCTGACTTAATCATTTATCCCTGACTCCTGACTTACTTGTCTATCCCTGACTCCTGACTTACTTGGCTATCCCTGACTCCTGACTTACTGGGCTATCCTTAACTTACTTGGCTATCCTTGACTCCTGACTTACTGGGCTATCCTTAACTTACTTGTCTATCCCTGACTCCTGACTTACTGGGCTATCCTTAACTTACTTGTCTATCCCTGACTCCTGACTTACTGGGCTATCCTTAACTTACTTGTCTATCCATGACTCCTGACTTACTGAGCTATCCTTAACTTACTTGTCTATCCCTGACTCCTGACTTACTGGGCTATCCCTGACTCCTGACTTACTTGTCTATCCCTGACTCCTGACTTACTAGGCTATCTCTGACTCCTTAACTTACATGACTATCCCTGACTCCTGACTTACTGAGCTATCCCTGACTCCTTACTGAGCTATCCCTGACTCCTGACTTACTGGGCTATCCCTGACTCCTGACTTACTTGTCTATCCCTGACTCCTGACTTACTTAGTTACCCTTAACTTACTTGGCTATCCCTGACTCCTGACTTACTTAGTTACCCTTAACTTACTTGGTTATCCCTGACTCCTGACTTACTGGGCTATCCTTAACTTACTTGGCTATCCCTGACTCCTGACTTACTGGGCTATCCTTAACTTACTTGTCTATCCCTGACTCCTGACTTACTGGGCTATCCTTAACTTACTTGTCTATCCCTGACTCCTGACTTACTGGACTATCCTTAACTTACTTGTCTATCCCTGACTCCTGACTTACTGGACTATCCTTAACTTACTTGTCTATCCCTGACTCCTGACTTACTGGGCTATCCTTAACTTACTTGGCTATCCCTGACTCCTGACTTACTGGGCTATCCCTGACTCCTGACTTACTTAGTTATCCTTAACTTACTTGGCCAGTTTGATGAGTGCCATCCCCTCCATGTCCCCCACTACATGGGCCTTCCAGAAACATTTCTTGGCCTCTTGTAGTCTCTCCAATTTCTCATATGACTCACCAAGTGCCATCGCCATACGAGAGTCGTTGGGTCTATAACATCACAGAAATTGTAATCATTATGTTCTTCAGACATGAAATGTTCAGAGAATCAGATGAAAACAAAACAGGTGTTTACTGTTCATTCATACAGAATTGCTATCAAATTGTTTGAATGAAAAACACTCAGTGACACACATACACAACCTCAAAACAAGAGATGTAAAGTAAAACACTTATGCCCCCCTCCCCCCAAATTAGAATTTTTCCAAGTCCAAGGGGGCATAACTCTGTCAAAAATGGTGCAACCGTACCCAAAACATAACTTGGCCTAGATATTTATCTGATTATTATTTATACTAAAGTTCATTTCAGTATGTGCAACCTCTCTGAAGAAAATGAACGGAACCTGCAAGTAATTGGAATTTTTTAAAGTAAAAAGGGGCATAACTCTGTCAAAAATGGCGCCATCTTACCCAAAACAGTACTTGGCCTAGATATTTGTCTGATTAATCTGTATAATAAATATCATTTCAGTATGTGCAACATCTGCAAAGAAAATGAACGGAAACTGTAAATAATTGGAATTTTTCTAAGTCCAAGGGGCATAACTCTGTCAAAAATGGTGTGGTTGTATCCAAAACAGAACTTGACCTAGATATTCATCTGAAAAATCTGTATACTAAATTTCATTTCAGTATGTGCAACCTCTCTGAAGAAAATGAACGGAAACTGCAAATAATTGGAATTATTTAAGTCCAAGGGGGATAACTCTGTCAAAAATAGCGCAATCACACCCAAAACAGAACTTTACCAAGATATTCATCTGATATACCTGTATACCAAATTTCATTTCAGTATGTGCAACGGTTGTAAAGAAAGTGAACGGAAACTAAATGGACCGACAGACAGCAGCAAAGCAATATGCCCTCCCTTCTTCGAAGGGGGGCATAAATATTGAGTTATTTATCAACTGTTCTTTTTTCACTCTGACTTGTTAATATCCGTTCACTTTTACTATAAAACATCATTTGCTAAGTGTTAAAGTGATACCTTAGTTTCTGTGCCTGCCTGTAGTAATACAGACAATAAAATGGCATCTTTAGAATCTCATAGGTCTGTCCCAGACCATACCAGGCTCTGTAATCTCGAATGTTGATTTCTGAAGGACAGAACACATACATAATCAAACTCTAACCATATATCTTTCAAATAAGACATAACAAATGCATTGCTTTCAATTGCATTATTTCTAAGGTTGTGAGTAAATTAAGATTTCTAAGTAATAACACTGCCCCTACTCTAAGACTGCCCTAGAATTTGAAGACTCCTGAAATCTTCACTCACCAATAGCCTGTCTGTAGGCCTGGATTGCTGCAGTGGTGTTCTTGAGCTCCATAAACTCGTGGCCCATCAGAGTCCAGGCGGACAGGTACTGAGGGTTCAGCTTCAGGGCCCGCTGGAAATACAGCACCGCTTTCTCGTGTTGCTGTCGCAGAGAGTAATAGTTACCTAGAAATGGTAGACAAGTCTATCACATCTCAGGAAAAATAGTTCACAGTTCCTGTAACACAAGTGAACATATGTCCACAGGCATTAGTCTACTGTAAATTAACCCCCTCCTCAATATTTTTTTTTAAAAGCCAAGAGAGGAGACATATATAAGATTTTCTCAGAAAAAAATATATAAGGCTTAAGTTACAACATACTGAATGAAAAACATCTGTAGATTTGATAACTTTTTAAACATCCTTCCACAACAAGAACTATCCTTCATAACTCTTATTTATAGACAATAGACGGACAGATGGATGGACAACAGACAACGGGTGATCAGAAAAGCTCACTTGAGCTTTCAGCTGAGGTGATATTATATGATAATGCACCTATCCTTACCTATAACAACACATGTCTCCTCTCTGTATTTGTCTATATCACAACAGCGGTGCGCCAGGTGAGCTAAATCAGCCCGCATCTCCTTCAAAATCAAAATAGAACAGTTAATTCACTTAAATCTAAAAAAGTAACAGAGGTAGTGAGATTTATAAAATAAATGGTATACAGTGAAACCTGTCTAATCCGACATGCACTGGGAGACAAATTTTGTGTCGGAATAGACAGGGTGTCGGATTGCACAGTGTTAAAAACATGGAAAATAGTAAAATGGGAAAGAAATTTAATGTCGGAATTTGCAGTGTGTTGGATTATTGAGGTGTCTGGTTGAACAGTTTTCAATGTACGATGTCTTCACTTTTATGTACTGTCTTCACCTCTCAATACTAACCTTAAAAACCTTTATATATATATAATGTCTACACCTTCATGTACTCTCTTCACCTTCATGTACTGTCTTCACCTTTATGTACTGCCTTCACCTTTATGTACTGCCCTTACCTTTATGTACAGAGTATTGGAGAAGTAGTCCATGTTCTCCAATCTGTAGGGGTCCATCTCGGACAGTTCTGTGAAGGCATTTACAGCCATGTCCACCTCTGGAAGCAAAAACATCTCAATGACTTCACAATTCCACCACTCATAGTAATTATCTTAGTGCATTTTGTATGTACAATCCTAGTGCCTTGTTTTGGTGATTAAATAATAAAATATTCATGTGAGAAAATGGTAATCCTTACATATAAATAAAACATAACTGTCTCAGCCTATCATAATAAAAATGAATGCTCTAATTATGCATTTACACACACAGTCAGTTTCTACATCACTACTTAGAAAAGCATGCCTTACCCCTCATGTTGTTATATGCCATGGCGACCTGTGACACAATGTAGGTACTTTTAACAAAGCCTTTGTCCATGAGATGCTGGTAAATTTTTAATCCCTCCTCATTTAACTGCAGCTCAAGGTAAATATGACCCAGGAAGAAGTGCTTCATCCAATGATTAGGGAGGGACAGGGCCAACAGCTGAGGGAAAATGTCAAAAGAGGATAGATTCATGATTAAGGGGCATTTCAGAATTAAATCTATACAGTATAAATTTAACTCAGTGGTATCTTGTCAGGAGAAAAAAAAATTGAACTTTCACATCTGGACATCATGAGTGTTCATAATCATGAGATTAAAGCTGTTGTACAGAGTGTACTCACTGATTCCTTGTCTTGAGTGTACTCACTGATTCCTTGTCTTTGATGAGCGTGACCAGTTCTAGCCATGCTCCCCAGTGTAAGGGTTCTGCATTAACAGCATCAACAAAGATTTCTATGGCTTCCTTTAACAAATCTAATTTCTTTAACACCACTCCATATCTACAAAACAACTTCATCATTAATACTTAATTAGCTTCTTACATTACAATGTCTGTATTGTGCCATACCTCTGTTGTTACTTACAGGTAGATACAGAATCCATCCAGCTCTTTTATTGCATACTTCTTGGCCAGCTCTGTCTTCAAAGTTTTTAGATGTTCATTTTCAAGTTTGTCTGGGGGACCTTAAAATATTCCTAAGTATGAGTACTTAATCATGAACCTTGATATCTAATATTAAGAATGCACCAATATCAAATATGAACATTACAAAAATTGAAACATATTCGTTGTTGCAACTTTCTCTCCACCATGACAGTATTTTTATGAATTTCATTTACATTTGAAAAGTTTGATTTATGCTACCAATATAATAAACTGTGTTAGCTTTCTTGGACATTTTCCTCAAGATTCTCATATTAATTGTATATTTTAGAAATTAAATTTACCAATTGAATCAGGAGCATTGTCTAGCTTCCTCTTTTCATCAGCAAGGTATCTCCCATACATGTGTAAAAAGTAAGCTTTGTTGTTCTTACAGTCCTGGACAAAGTAGGCAGCCCTGTCATACTCCTTCAGATCAAAGAAACTCGAGGCCAAGCAGAACTTGTCATACTCTTCAATAAAATCCTTAAAGGAATTGAAAATCTTGTAATTAGTCTTCACCTTTTACCAATCTTAAATTCAACAAACTGGATTGCGGGGACAAAAGTGTTGTGAAAAAATAGTAGTGTTATGGTTTTTATTCTAAAAGATGAACTTTAATTTACAATACACAGTAAACACACACTATAAGTGTTTAATAAAAAGTGTAAGAAGCAATCTTAAATGACATTGGAGAATCCAGATGGTGTGTTGAATATCAGTTGTAAAAGGCAAATGACTGCACAATCATCCAAATGGTTTCACCATTAGATGTATTAGCCGAAATAAAAATTTTCATTTATTGAACTATAAATTTATATCCATTTTGTGATATCACATTCCAAACAGCCTATTAAATCCCATTTGGTCAAATGATGATTGATCACAACCTGTTTAACAGGTTGGGCACAGTTCCTTTTTCGGGGAAGTATTACTGTAAAAGGGAACTATTACTATTTTCAGTAATAAAAACATTACTCAATTCGGAAATTTTCACTCAATTAGCCTCTAGTGCAAGAATAAAGTGCAAGAATATTTTCACATCCTCTAAATATTTATTGTCTACTAATTAAGTGTATGCATGCTCAAAAATGCAATATTCATTGCTGCAAAAAGCTGAAAAAGAGTGATGAAATATTTCTATGACATAGATTTCTTACGAAAGCTTACCTGTGTTAAAATTGTGAGATTGAATACGTTCAGCACTTGCTAACTCGTTCATGGGAATATTCGTTCTAATTTAATTTAATACTATTTTTTAAAAATGAAATCGGAAAAATAATTTTAAATACCATTGCTTCTTTTACAGATGAAAATAATTATTTGAAATATTAAATTTCAAAAGATATTCTTTTAAAATGGTTTTAGAATGAATGTCCTTATTAGATTCCATACTTACAGTACCATTTATCAACAGGGAATATGATTTAATTTCATCTTACTCTTGCCTGCAGCACTGAAGGGCCGAATTTTTTGGTCAGCGAGGTTTGTTTAATAAAGATCAAACACATCACATCATATTTTTTATGCACTTTTTATTTTAAAAAATGAATTTGAGGCATTATTTTAAAAATGTGATAAAAATTACCAAATTGAGTAATGTTTTTATTACTGGAAAGAGTAATAGCGAGCGCAGCGAGTGTCGTGAAGCAATGCTCATAACTGCGAGCTCTAACGACAACGCCTGGGCAAAGAGAAAATTCAGACTACTGCACATTCATTCTTTAGAATTTTTTGCCGCAGTAATTTTGACCCACAATGCATCACTTAGCAAAGTTGCGTTCTCGCGAGAGTGACGGCAAATGTTCAAAAAAAGTTTACTCGCTTTGATTAAATAGATACATATTGAAGATAAATTGTAAACGTAACTTTTTTTATTAACTTTCAGCACTGTTCAGTTTTTTCTTGGTATTGTAACTTACATACATCGTCATGTGAAGTCAAACTCTAGAAGCAACAAATGTCACGTGCGGTTTGACGAGCCCGATCTAAATTAAAACAATAGAAGAGTTTGCGCTCGCTCTAACGGTCGCACCGTCAACATATTAGTTCCCGTTTACAGTAATACTTCCCCGCAAAAGGAACTGTGCCCAACCTGTTTAAAGTGTGATTCAATGGATCTTAATGAAAGCTGCGACTTACTGGTCTTTCTTGCACAGGCAAGATCTGTTTGTAGTCAACAGGTGATTCAATGGAATACAGCAACTCTGCAGCCCTGTATAGACATGAAGAAGCCATAAATGGACAACACAGTGCAGTGAAAAATGATGATGGAAATTCGGGTTTCATTTTAACATGAAATTTACGATTTCTATGACCAATGCCAATTTTTACACAAACCACTTAGCACTGTGAAATAATTTCCTTTGTGAACATTCACGATTCGCTCTTAGAAGATCAGTTTTTATAGAAGAAAGTGAAGGAGTAAAGGTTTTGAAGAGACTTGAAATATCCGCCATCTCTCTTCGGTGTAACAGGTGCTTAGCAGGTTGTACTTGAAATCATTCGTCATTGAGAAACATTCATATAGTGGATGACTTTCAAACCTTCATACTAATGACTTTTATACCAATATCACCAATATCACATAGATCCGTGTTTTTGAGGAGGGGTCACCGTTTTCAAGGGCGGGGGGGGGGGGGGGTCCAAGTGATCACTAATTTAATTTAATTTATTTTATTAAAAGCCCGGATGGGTAGCATGACCAATGCTAAATATTTATTTTTAGTCAGCCCGCGGGCTGACTAGTTATGGTACGAAGAACTTCCAATGCGCTTGCGTGACCTGGAATTCTGGGTGTGGTTCTGCAGTAAATCACGCCTGCTAATTTTATTTCAGTAAAATCAATATAGATTGTAAACCAACAAATCCCTATTAAACACCAAAGTAATCTGTAAATTTAACTCAAAAAAGGAATTTCCCGATGCTTATTTTTGTATAGAAGGTTTCAAAAGTTAACTGGTTCGCAGTAATTTAACTGGTTCGCACATGATCATGTGTTCTACGCAGCGAAGCATACAGTTGCTACTGTTGGATGAATTTAGTGTTTGACGCGTAAATTGAAGCTCTTTTATAAAATATATTGAAAGTATTTTTACTTATGTATTTAAATCTACAGTTCAAATATTGGTTTATTACATATTTTTAGCTTTTCAGTTTTTACTGCTTTTACTTTCGTTTTCACTACAAATCATTTCGATCCCGATGCTAAATAGTAGACAGACTTGTTAAGTCATACAACAGATACTTCGGAAAGAAAACACAACTGGCTAAGCTTGCTCGTTTGTTGCCTCCCGCTGAAATTAGAGAATATCAATTTCAGTCTGTCTGTCCGTCCATCTATAGTTCTGTCTGTCTGTAACACTTTCAAATTCCCCGCAATATTGCGTGAAGTCTTTGAGCTATTGTAGTGAAATTTTACACAACTGTTTACACCTTATATGGCCTTTGGAAGACCCTCTTGATTTTGAGGTCAAAGGTCAAGGTATTAAATTCAGAAATTCTGTCTCTTAAACACTTCTTTTCGCGCGATATCTCTATAAGCCATTGAGCTTTTGCAATGAAATTTTATACCACAACTCCCTATGGCCATATATATGGCGTAAGGAACATGAAGGAATACCCCTGTGTATTTGGAGTTCAAACGTCAGTGTCATAAAGTCATACTTCTGTGTAACTCTGTGTAAAACTTTCATTTCATTTCTAGTCAATATCTCAAGAAGGTTTTGAGTTTTTGCAATTAAATGTCATAAACCATAATTCCCTATGGCCCCGCCCTGGACCCCCCCCAACATAATCATTCAAGCTCAAATGTCCATTCAAATAATACAAATCAGGAGCTGATCTGCGCATGCTTTTTTTTATCCGTAAATTGGCTTGTTTTTCATATTCTACGACCTGATAATCTAGGTTGTGGCAATCATATTTATGAATTAATAGGTTTATTATATTATAAGAGGCCTGATAAATGAATTTGTGGGTCTTAGTAATGTTTTCTTTATTTCAATTCTACTTTTTATGAAACAATTTTAAGCGAAAATTCAGCTAGTTACTAGTAAGTCAAATGAATTAATAAACTAAAAAAAGTAGAAAAATTTTAAGACGATGTTTTAATTTTATTATGATTAAAAAATTGTTGAAGGCATTTTTTCAGTTCTCTATGAAAAAAACATTATCACAGAGAAGAAAAATCCACTGGCTGACTCTCTAAGCTTTTTTTATATATTTTACTGTGTAAATTTTTGGTCGTCCTTACACTTATAAAAATCTTTGAATCATAGAAATCGACTGTAAATCATGATTATCCAGGTGAGCTAATATTTTTTTTATTCCGGAATACGTTTCACCCTTGGGTTTTAATATTTACATCCGGGGTGCTTCAGACAGTGCGAATAGAATTTAGCATATTAATTATCTCTCGTTTTGTTTATTTTTTTCGTATTTGAAAAGTCTACAGATCTCAACACTGGCAAATCAACGATCTTCAGACGAACATGTGAAAAACCCACGCAGAGGTAAAGTCTATCAAAAGATTTAGTAAACATATCCTTTGATAATCGCATGACAGCCTTGGATAACATTTTCATCAAATGTAAATATGGTAGACATGCATCTATAAGGATACTGTATGTGTCATTATTTTTTTTTATGAATTTAATGTTAAGACGCAAGAATAGATTATCTCTTTAACTCACATAAGCATCATATGTCAGCAATGTACAATGTTGAATGTTATTAAATTGATGCATATATACAAACCTGATGTAAACAAGAATAGATATGGGTTACCCCATATCCAAAGATATTGGACTTTTAGATTTAATATGTTTAACAGTGTTTATAATGACGTTAATGAAAAAAAAAAGGCACTGTCTAATTATGGAACTGTTGTAAATTTCGTGAGTCCATAGCATTACGGTCACCCAGTCTCCTAACAAACAGTACACATAGGCCTACATGTACCTGTGTCCGCAAGACCAACTTTAGCCTTGGTCTACACACCTGTGATGGAGCTGTCAAACGCATCCAGCGAGCTCGGAGAAACACGTTTTGTTTTGCCGAGAAGTTTCGATGGCAGACAAAACTTTTCTTTTCTTAATTAGATCATATGAATACGAATTCTGATTAATAAAAATTATACAATCCCAGTTGAACTATATATAGTTTGTTCTAACATTTGCATCTGCAACAACTTGTGTTTAAAATGGCCGGGTTAGGAAAATCAGGACCGGGTCGGAAAATTCTAAACTGAAAACCTTTTTTGTTTTGAAAATTACTGAAATATACTAATGTATTCGTCGCAGAAATTACTTACATAATTCAAGTTCTATATAAAATGGTATGCTGAACTTCAACACGAACCCGAATCTCCAACCCAGTTCTCGTTTTGCCACACATACCCTACAGTTTACAAAGTGTACACACGAGCAGAATCCGGCCAGGGATTGAAAATTCCGTCATTTAATAATACACACACACAGAATGATTAATTTTTTCTTAAAATTGTATGATAATTAACGGACTATAAACATGTACTTAATACAATAGTTGATATAGTATTATCAATTCATCGGTGAAAAGATATGAATCGAAGAATGACCTAAATATTCACACACATCAAACATGTAAAAAAAAAAAAAAAGGCTGAGGAGTGAGTGAGCGTAGGAATATTGATATTTTTTATTTGCATTTCGGGGGGAAAGTGACTTTCTAATAATATTTTGACGTTATTTTTGATTTCTTTAACGTATGACATACACAACTTTACTCTTATCATGAACAATAATGTTGTATCTGCTTATCATGATGGAACTATCTTGGTCGGACCAATTTGTGTGAGCTGTCGCTGAATACAGTAATATATCTTGCATAAATAGTATGCATTGATAGAATATATTAAAAATAAGACTTTACTTTGCCTTGTTATCCAGCAATTTAATTAATGAACTTAGATATTAACATTTTTAAATATCTTTGTCTTAATAAAACTACAGATAGAGAGACAGAGAGAAGTAGTTGGTACTTGAATAAATAGAATGTTCTATGGTTAAAATAATATTATCCTTATAATGGACCCAATTTATAACGATAGAATTCGCTTCTTGTATTTGCAATGTAGCAAAATAAACAAGGTCAATAACTCGAACTCAGTGCATATACTACAAACAATCCTGAGAGTTATGAATATATTTACATTCAGTGTAATTTTCCTTATGATATCTATTAGAAATCCAGGACGTTCAAATCTCTGTAACACACGCGAAAGCTTGTCACCGCGGGTTAGAATACACAGTAGGAACTAGATGCATTTTCAATACTCTAGCATATCAAAATGTACATAATTTTGACTGAATTAATTTCAAAAAATATAACCCTGTTTAATTAACGTAAAAATACAATAAATGTGCGTTTAAAACTAATTTGTCACCTTTTTTCCTCGCAATGTTCGTTTGCGTTATTTAACTTTGCAACGTCACAAACGTCAAGAACGGCTGTTACGTCTATAAAGTACACTAGTTTTGAAGGGCGCTAAATTCACATTAAAGATTACGGAAATAAACAATTATGAAGATGAAAAATTAGAGAATGTAAATATAAGCATTGAATTCATATTTTGGGATGTCTTCGGTCCTATAACACACCTGGCCGTGCCGACAAATTATCATACCGCGCTAACGCGCGGTATTCAATTTGTCGGCACAGCCAGGTGTGTTTTAGCACCGAAGACATCCCAAAATATGAATTCAATGCTTAAGTAAACATGGCAGGTAAATTTGAAGAGAAATAAAATGCTGAGAAAATAAGTTGCATGAATTTTCATCTTTATATGGATGATTTTTTTTGAGATAGATTTAAAAAGGCATATAAAATCTCTTAAAGGTTTGTTTTATTAATTTGGTAATTATTTTCAGCTCAACTCCTTCTGTATTCTTCAAAATCATTTTGGAGCAGATTCGCTCTGATTTGCTACATTGCAAGTATACATGGTATTATCTTATTTAAAAAAAAAAGAATATTAAAACTATTACAAGTATCAGTGAAAGAAAGCAAATCAAACCCAGCAGTAGGGAAGGAAGAGCACAAAATAATGTAGATTGACATAAGATTACATAAAGCGTATAAGTCTCAGGTTTAAAACTTCCTTATGAGATTCAAGGACGAAGTAAGTATAATTTTTTTGTGTTGTAGGATACAGGAAGTTGAACCCATTTTCATGTGTTGGAAAAATGGGCAACTCCAAATCCTCTAAATCCACAAGGTATTTTGATGATGACATACCAACACTTAAGTCACTTGAAATGCCGCAGAAGGAGCGTGACCTTCACCTGGCTGTCATGGCCAATGACAGGGAAGGGGTCAAACTGTGCATTAGTCACGGGACGGATATAAACTACCCATGGAGTAACCCCCTGATCCCCAGCGTCAAGGACAGCACCACCCCTCTGCTGGCAGCCGTGTCTCTCAATCATGTGGAGATTACAGAGGTCAAATATCTTATTGTTTTATTCATCTTCATGTATATATAGATAAAACATGAATATAGTTTTCATTTTTCATACTATTGATTTACTCCTTGCACACCTGCTGTAAGAATGAATTTGCAATAAATTCAATTATATAATCAAGTTAATTTGTCTAAAATTGATCATGTCATTCAGTATAAGATTTCTAAAAAATCTGAGTTCCATTTATCGATCTGATAAAGTTTACCGATGAATCTGAGCCCTGTCACATTACTGTGCTGACTTTATGCTAGTATGTTAGTTTTTATTCTCCATCTTAAATTGATGAATATCTTAAAGAAAACAGAGGAACTATACATTGCATCTTGTAAAAGTAGTCAATCATGAGAAAGAATTTTTAATAGAAGAAAAACTTATCCTTTAATAATAAATGCAGAGAATTTAATTGTCAGTTGTTGTCTTAACCCTTTATAGTTATATGTTATGAGATATATGCCCTATTTCTTATAATCACTTTAATGTGAATTCTTTTTGACATTTTTTTAAAGATTCTGATTAAGGCTGGTGCTGACATCAATCTGACGGACAGGAACAGTTGTTCCCCTTTGTACAAGGCAGCCTTTCATGGCCGACCCGTCCTCATAGAAATGCTCCTTAAAGCAGGTTTGTCAGTTTTCAGATAATAATAAATGCATGTACTGGTACTTTAGTACTAAAAGCAGGTATTTCAGTTCTCAGATAATGAATATGTACTGGTACTTTAGTACTAAAAGCAGATATGTCAGTTTTCAGATAATAAATGCATGTACTGGTACTTTAGTACTAAAAGCAGGTATTTCAGTTCTCAGATAATGAATACATGCACTGGTAGTTTAGTACTATAAGCAGGCATATCAGTTCTGAGAAAATGAATGCATGTACTGGTACTTCAGTACTAAAAGCAGATATGTCAGTTTTCAGATAATAAATGCATGTACTGGTACTTTAGTACTAAAAGCAGGTATGTCAGTTCTCAAATGATGAATACATGTACTGGTACTTTAGTACTAACAGGGTTGGACATTAACGTAAGTCGGAAAGTCCAGTCTCACACTAATAAATTTTCATTTGGACTGATAAAATTTGTGGCTAAGTAGTCTGAACGGATTAATAAAGTTTTCTGGGGAGAAAAAGTTACGGATGTTTAATTCTTGACAACTCTGACTAGAATATGTATTTTTAGCTTAGCTTCCTAGCTTCTTGGCGGGAAGTTAGGTAATTCTGAGTCAATTCAGTCTTAATTTTAGGATTCATTGGTATGAAATTAAACAATTTAGTGATCATGATTTAGTATGACACATGAAGAAAGATGTCGGACATTTGGTTGATGAAATCATTTATAGAGAAAAATGAAGAGATCAGGAATACGATTGTAGTTCCTGATCGTGTGATTTCAACGAATCTTGGTATAAAACATTTCATGTAAATGCTTTGTTTATTTCAAAAAAGTATAAAAGGTACATTGCAATGTTATTTCTATTTATTCATATCTATATTTGACCTACTTATAAAATTTCCCACGGACTAGTAAAAGGAAAGAAGCACTAGTCTGGCCAGACCAAGCCTAACAATGTTAGTGTTGAACCCTGCTAAAAGAATGTTTTAAGGATTTATATGCACTATGAATTTGACCAGGGCATATGGAGTTCGTCATGTCTATCTTCTATCCTTCTGTTCTTCCGTTAATAATTTAATTGTAGTTGTAACACATCATTTGATTGGTTAAAAGAATTTATCCATTTTGTATAATATAACTTGCCTACGTCACAATGAGTTACGTCAAAAACGTATTACTCCGCTTGACGTTACTTTTAAAATATGCTACCCAGTATATTTGAAGCCTTTTTCTGGAGGAAAAATTGTCTCATTGTTTTCTTTGAAACTAAATTAATAGGAATGAAGCTTATTTCAACTTATGTTATACGATATAACATAACTTGGGGCAGTTTACGCTTTTATATAAACCGTTTCGCAGTTTATAAAGCGTAAACTGCCCCAAGTTATGTTATATCGTATAACAAAAGTTGAAATAAGCTTCATTCCTTAAGTAGTACTGTATACAGGGTTATTTTCGCCCCCTGTAATTTTCGCCCTTTTGAACTTGTGAACAATTTTGCCCCGTTTTAAATTCGCCCAGTCATAGTTTTGTTTAAGAAATTATGAAGTGTAATTTGAATTCGCCCCGTTTTAAATGCGCCCAATCAAGGAGAGGGCGAAAGGGGCGAAAATAAAACAGGGGCGAAAATTTCCCTGCATACAGTATCTTCTTAAAATTTTTAGACAATGTTGTTAACTTGTTTCCAGGAGCGAACATCAATCAGGCAGACAAGGAAGGCCAGACTCCGCTGTATATCTGTGTTCAGAATGCCTTCGTACACTCCAGTTATGCTGCCGTGGAATGTTTGTTATCTGCTGGAGCCTCTATAAATAGGTAGGGATAGAAAATGCCGGGGTAGACAATGATGGATAATGGCAAGATAGACAATGATGGATAATGCTAGGATAAACAATGATGGTATTGTTAGGATAGACAATGGTAGATAAAGTTAGGAAAGACAATGATGGTTAATGCCAGAATAGAAAATGATGGATAATGCCAGAATAGAAAACAATGGATAATGCCAGGATAGACAATGATGGATAATGCTAAGATAGACAATGATAGATGATGCTAGGATAGACAATGATGAACAATGCTAGGATAGACAATAAAGGACAATGCTAGGATAGACAATGACAAATAATGCTAGGATAGATAATGATAGATAATGCTAGAGTAGACAATGATAGATAATGCCAGAATAGGCAATGATAGATAATGCTAGGATAGACAATGGTAGATAATGCTAGGATAGACAATGATAGGATAGACAATGATAGATAATGCTAGGATAGACATTGCTAGGATAGACAATGATAGATAATGCTAGGATAGACAATGATAGACAATGCTAGGATAAACAATGATAGATAATGCTAGGATAGACAATGATAGATAATGCTAGGTTAGACAATGATAGATAATGTTAGGTCAGGGCTCTCACACCACTTTTTGGGACTGGGGCCGGGGCCGTTCAAATTGGGAAAATTATCGTCATTTTGGGAAAAGTTGGATAACACAAATTCATTAAGAAAAATCCTCAAATTTTGCTTTTCTAGCATTTTATCATCAATGCTAACTCTGGTTTGAATAAACAGTTAAACAGAACAAACATGGGTACGTAGGCTATTTATGAAAGTACATTAGCTTTGTCATTACTATCTTTGAGTGTTGATATTGCAATTATATGTCTTACTGCGTGACAGTCGCTAGTCACATAGTCCCGAATTTCCTCGATCACATGGGCAACTTTGCTTACCAATACAGTGCGAGACTGAACATGCCGAAGCGCGGTATGTTTCTAGGTGCAGCTTACTAATGTTTAAATGAAATGTCTATTTTTGAAACCAAAATGCTGGTTTTTGTCGAAACTACATAACAAGATACTCTGCACTCAAAGTTGTATACATTTTTGTCATGTTTGTAAAAACAATAACCTGGTTCCCCGAACCAGTTTACGAATGCATTTGGCGTGAACTAATAAAATAGTAGTACGGTTTCAATTTCATTTGCAAATGTGTTTTGTTTGGGGTTTTTTTTGTGATTAGGTTTGATGGACTTTTATTTTTTAATTAATATTTTACTCTGGATGGAAATTGGGAAATTTACACTTTCTTTTGGGAAAAAAGGTACCTTTTTTGCATTGGGAACGGGGCCGTTGAACGGCCCCAATTTTAGAGAATCGAGAGCCCTGTAGGTAGACAATAATGGATAAATCTTGGATAGCTGACAATGCCGGGATAGACAGTTATAGACAATGAACCAGTAAAATAATACCGGGAGAGATATTATGAATTTAGGACAAATAAATCATTTTGACTGGGTTTGCCTGTAAGGGACTTGTAAAACAACATTTCCCTGAACAACATCTTGCATAAATTTCAGTGATTATATTATAGTAACATAGAGAGTCTCCCTTGAAGTGGGGTACCCTATGTGTTCACAAGATTTTGTTTCTAACCTTTAGTATTTTTATATACTGTTTAGGGCCAATCTTTAAATCTTAACAAAAGCCGAAAATAATATCAGATATCGAAAATAAGAATGATAGACTAGGAAATCATGTTTTTTTGATATGTTTTTGTGCCAAATAAAAATTCTCAGAAGCTGGGAGGGGGGGGGGGGGGTGGTTGTTACACCATCCATTCCTCAGATGCCTGTTAAATTTAACTATTGAATATTCATTAAGATTGTTTTTCTTTGGTGTTTCAATAGTTTTTATACTGATTAATCATTTGTGTTTTGTAGATGTGACAATTCTGGTAGGTACCCCATACATGTTGCTGCTCACTGGAAACTGAAGGACATGATTCGTATTTTACTGAATGTGAACAGTGATGTGAACACGCTAGACAATCACGGCCGCACGCCGCTGTACGTCTGTGTCAGCTCGCTCAGCACGGGACTGTATAAAGAAGACCTCAAGTACCAGGTGCCCTGTATAAAAGTTCTGTACGCCGCCGGCTGTGATATGTTAAATCTCGTGGACTGGCTCAAGTGGAAGGGGCCCGGAATCCCCCTGGAGCTGATGAGGGACGACCCCAATTTCTTAATGTGGTATAAAAAGAACATGAATTCTCCGCACTCGCTGATGAACTTGTGTCGGAAGGTGATTCAACAGAGACTCAGCAGGAAGAGAAAGTTGTGTGATCAGACGCGACGACTTCCTGTTCCTCCCAAAATGAAGGTTTATCTCTCACGGATCATGTTCTATCTGCCGGCGTATGATCCGGAGTCCGATCCAGAGTCTCTGGATTAGATAACAATTCAGTTACTGTCAGAAAGGGTCAGTTACATGTGTTTTGGATTGTGTTTGTTATTCTCTTCTGTGGGCTAGGGGTCCAATGTTTCACCCCATAAGTTGTCATGTGTTCTCTTTTTTGATTTTATTCTTTTTTTTTTTTTTTTTTTGTAGTATAATTGCCCCAGTGACTTTACTGGGTGATTTAAAATTGAAATTACACTCAAATTTAGTTGACGTTGCAGTGGAAATTTTAAAGAAATTTACAATTTTTGGAAGGGAATTATATTTATTTTTGAAAGGAAGAGTCGTCTCTCTTAGTGGAGGGAAACTTAACCTTAAAATAATTTAGATAAGAAATGTTCACCTTAATTTTCCATGAAAATGTTTTCTTTAATGTGTTTAAACAGGAGAATTTTGTCCCCATTTTCTAGTCACTTTCATTTTTCAATGGGAATAAAATATGTGGTATTTTCTGTCCACAGGTAGAACAGATAGTAGAAGTAAACAAGTTAAATATGAATGAAAAAAACATAATTGTGGGGAGAAAAAGGTTCTTTTAATTTCATATATATTCCCTCTCCTCAGTCCTCTCAATGTTTGAAGGTATATGAAATTTTGTAGGTCCTTTTATTCCAATTTATGATAGATACGGACTAATCTAAACAATAGGAAGACTAGGAATGTCTAGAGAAATATTAATATAAAATATGTTTCTGCCTCAGTCTGAAAAAAATGAAAGGTAGGTAGGCCATTTTTTTACTTTTTTTTCATGAATACACTATCTAATTAACACTGTTGACAAAAAAACATAGTGCCTTAAGCCATTTTCGTAACAAATATGTTGTAGATTTTTTATACATTTGACAAAAATGGGAAATTCAAATCTTTAGAGAGAAAAAAAGAAGCATAAATTAATCAGGGTCAGTCATGCAAGCGGAAACAAGCAAATTTTTTTCTAGGCCTAAGAGTTTGAACTTTCCTCAAAATTTTATTATACTTCTCAAAAAAAAGGTCATTTGGAAAAGGTCAAGGTCAAAAGGGTTAGGATTTTAATTTGCTTTTCTAAAGTCAAAGTCATGTAAATTGGTAAGAGTTTAAGTCCTGTAAAAAAAACCCTCCTGATTTATGTTTAATGCTGGAAGGTCATTATTGTAATGTAAGAGTATTGATTTCAAAACAAGCCATTAAAATGAAGCTAAACTGAGGAAAATCAGGTACCAACACCTGGCCTTAAAATGTAAATAAGTGTTGTCAATTAACACCAGGAAGCCTGATAATGAAACACCACTGTATTACCTTGAAAGTTGATAATGCTGTTGGCATACTGGGCAATTATAGAATATCAGTTAATACAAGTGTGAACAAAATAAGTTTACATTAGATAACTTATAGAATAACACCGACATCGTCATATGTGTTTAAATAAAGTGTACTCTTTATTTACCCGAGTATCTTAAATTGGGTCAATTTATTGTATTTATGTAAATGTTTGTACTATTTGCTCTCCCTACTGACTTTTTTCTACTGTTATTTTTAGCATCACATATCCTGATTGGTACGTTGTTAAGGGGATGTTCTGGAGCATATGCAATGCTGTTTGCTATGTTAATGGTTGTCGATAAACCTTGTGGACAATTATTCATGTGTTTTACAAAATGAATGAATCAAACAAAATTATTTGATATAGAGCCTTTATGATGCATGTAAAGAGAGAGAGAGAGGGGGAGATAAATAGATTAACAAATCTTTAGAGTACTTGTTGCAAGGCTAAATCTTTGTGTCATTAACATGATGGCAGCATGGCATCAATTTATTTTGGAAAAAAAACTATCATACAAAGTGATACACGTACTTGACTTGATTAGCATCCTTTTAGCTTTTTATCTAGTAGGAAAAGTGTGGCCCAGGTTGGACAAAATCCAAGGTAGCTTGATCCTTGTTTACAATAGTAAAAAAAGGCAATTCGTAAGATTAGCATACTGATGGAAGTATGAGGCCTGTCTTCTTGATCCTTAAGCAAAACATCGTGAACTGTAATAAGAAGTTTTATTAACGGATTAAACAATTTTAGTCTTTTTAGTGCCTATAAGTTTTTACCTCCTTCAGAAATATGCTCAAAAATACATGTATGACTACTTTTAGAAAACATATTCTGATCTTGTAAAATTATTTTGTTTTGATGACATTTTCCAAAAATTCACACAGTACCTAATGATTACATGCTGCCCTGTGTTAAAGTCTTACTTCACATTGATTAGTATGGTTTTCATGAAATGCCTAAAACATTTTATAATTTTACACTTAATACTGATACTTGTTTTGAAAATAAATGATGGCCACAGTAAATAAAGATACATCTCCATCATACAATATTAAACAACTTTCATAAATTTAAATTCTTTCACACATTTCAATATTCATGATATTGGAATTGATTCTTGAACCCTTAACGAAGAGTTGACTTATCCTATACCTCCCAATCCTAGCTCATGTAGAAACTGGCTATTTAGTCTAATGATATAACCCTTTTAAAACAATAACTCGCTAAAAATTTCATTAACAAATATTTTTGTTTCTAAATAATGATTTTTAACATCATTAATATTCACTCGGCTTTTTTGGACTGCCCTTGTACATGTTCGTGTACATTCCATGAAGTATTTATTCCTGTGTTTTTCATAAAAATACTTGTCTTTTTATTGATTGTGGTCTTGTCCAAGTTCATGTCTTTTTCTTATTAATAAGAAGTCTTAAAAATGAAGTTTAATTATAGTTCATATTTTTATAATGAATTTTTTTTGGGGGGGGGGAAATTTTGGTATGGCATATAATTTGTTGAATGAAACAACCAATAACAGTCATTATCCATGACACTTGGAAATCATATCCATTTTTGTCTTGCTTTTATTAACCCCACAAAAACTAAGATTAAAGTGTACCCACTATGCAGTATTTAGCTGGCTAGATTT
Source organism: Saccostrea cuccullata (assembly GCF_032062105.1). Classification (NCBI taxonomy): domain Eukaryota; kingdom Metazoa; phylum Mollusca; class Bivalvia; order Ostreida; family Ostreidae; genus Saccostrea; species Saccostrea cuccullata. The sequence goes on along the minus strand of NW_026938483.1, from coordinate 558,420 downwards.
ATGTACTTTTGGAAGTGGTTAGATTTGAAAGAAAAAGTTTTGAAAATGTTTAAAAACAGCTGGACTGTTGGTAAAACATTCTTCAGAATGATGAGTTTTAGGTATTGGGGCTGGTTCCCAATATCTGACCAGTAGAAGTGTTCGGAGAGAATTCTTGTTGTAGGGTGTTTTATAGGCAGGGCTTATAAAGCAGGAATTACATTCAGATAACATAGTCAGAATATGGTCACAGATATAGTCATTAATTCAGGGGTTAATCATTTTAACTTTCTGTAATTGTCTTTACCATCACGTAGTCTAACTTATAACCTATAAAAATTTTCACACTTTTTATGTGAAAGTACTGTTATACCTTGAATTAAGCAAGCGTTAAATGGCTATGGTATATGTGTCAATTTGTATTGTATTTTTGAAAATCTTGTGAAATGTGCTGTGCTAATTGTTTAGAAATATAATTATACAGTATGCTGGATGTTTTAAATTTAGAAGCACATTTAGTCCCTATCTGATACAGGCACTGAAATATATGATAAAATGTTTGTCATAGTTTCTCATTAAGTAGGGGGAGGGGGATAAATAACCAGATGATTCAAATGCCAGTTGTTTGATGTCGAAGGTTATAAATAATTTGGATTTTTTTAGTAAAGAATTTTGTGGCATTTCATTGGTCACTTGTCTTGAGAACATTAATTGTGTATGATGTTGACATCATCAAAATTGTTTGTGGTTCATGGTATGTCTTCTGGACATGAACTTGTTGTATGCATTTTATGTGCACAAGAGAAATCTCCAGTAGGTGGCGCTGTTGTTTGTCCAGTATTTACTGGTACTTTACTGGTACTCTTACTGGACATAGAACAGGTTGCTGACTTTTGGGATTTCGTTCAATTTTTAGAAGTTTTCTTGGTATGTTGTGAAAGGTTTCTTTACCACATATATATACATAAAAAAAAGTATTGTAACATTTCTAATAATTTTCCTGTTTGTATCTTTCCACTTTTAAAATTTTTATCCATTGTTAATCAGCTTCTAGTACTTTTAAGAGTGCTTTGGTTTAATTACCGGTAAATATAAAAAATGTACAAGTAGTGAACATTTGAATGAATTTAACAAATTTGTGCACTGTCGACAGCTATCTTTGAATTCTTTCTCGTGTAAGTGGCAGGTCCATTAACAGTTTTATATCTAATGTTTTTTCCCATTTACTATGGTATATATATATACATGTACTTATTACCAGTCATCTATATGTGTTACGCTCACTCACTTTGTGTTTGTTGAGTCTTAGTGCTATTTTCTTTGTTGTTTTACTATCCAGTCCTGAACGTCTTTTAATTTGTATGTCAGTTGACATTGGTAGTTCTTGTCATATTTTGGTATTACTGATTTTTTGACTACAGATTTTGACTTTAGAATTGATAAACTGTTGTTAATGTAAATTTTGCAAACTTAAATAAAATTGTGTTCCTTTAGATTCTGGTTTTGGTCTGTCTTTTTTGCCTGTTTTGTTTGGTGATTAACCCAAGCACAAACTCTTGAAACTCCAGAAAATATAAGATTTGAAGAAATAAAGAGAGGGCTGCATTGTTGCTGCTATTTACTCAGAGAGGCCAGGGTTACATTATTACAGCTATCCACTGAATACTTTATTTGGCTACTGAAGCAATTTTTGCTCTGCACGAAGTGAAAGAAAAAAATTTGACCAAACTTGTCACAAGACACCCTTTGGTGAAGGGAACTAATTTCTACTAAATTTTGTTCACAGGAAGAACCATATCATCTTTCAAGGGGAGATAATTTTAAAAATAATTAGAATTTTTTGGCATTTTTATACCCCACGCAACAAGTTGCATGAGGTATAATGTTTTTAGCTCACCTGAGCCGAAGGCTCAAGTGAGCTTTTCTGATCAAAATTTGTCCGTTGTCTGTTGTCGTTGTCGTTGTTGTTGTTGTCGTTGTCGTCGTAAACTTTTCACATTTTCATCTTCTTCTCAAGAACCACTGGGCCAATTTCAACCAAACTTGGCACAAAGTATCCTTGGGTGAAGGGGATTCAAGTTTGTTCAAATGAAGGGCCACGCCCTTTTCCAAGGGGAGACAATCATGAATTTGTTAAAAATTAATGGCATTTTTAGAAAATCTTCTTCTCCAGAACCGCTGGGCCAGGAAAGATGAAACTTATATGAAATCATCCTCAGGTAGTGTGGATTCAAGTTTGTTCAAATCATGACCCCCGGGGCAAGGGTGGGGCCAAAATGGCCGACCCAAGTTTTACATAGGAATATATAGGAAAAATCTTTAAAAATCTTCTTCTCCATAACCACTGGGCCAGGAAAGATGAAACTCATGTGGAATCATCCTCCGGTAGAGGTGATTTAAGTTTGTACAAATCATGACCCCCGGGGCTAGGGTGGGGCCAAATTGGCCGAGGAATATATAGGAAAAATCTTTAAAAATCTTCTTCTCCAGAACCACTGGGCCAGGAAAGATGAAACTCATGTGGAATCCTGATTTTTTGTTCAAATCATGACCCCTGGAGCAAAGGTGGGGCCAAAATGGCACACACTTTAAAAATCTTCTTCTCCAGAACCACTGGGCCAGGAAAGATGAAACTCATGTGGAATCATCCTCAGGTAGTGTACATTCAAGTTTGTTCAAATCATGACGCCCGGGGCAAGGGTGGGGCCAAAATGGCCAACCCTAGTTTTACATTATAGGAATATATATGAAAAATCTTTAAAAATCTTCATCTCCAGAACCACTAGGACAGGAAAGATGAAACTCATGTGGAATCATCCTCAGGTAGTGTAGATACAAGTTTGTTCAAATCATGACCCCTGGGGCAAGGGTGGGGCCAAAATGGCCGACCCAAGTTTTACATAGGAATATCAATAAGGAAAAATCTTTAAAAATCTTCTTCTCCAGAACCACTGGGCCAGGAAAGATGAAACTCATGTGGAATCATCCTCCGGTAGAGGAGATTTAAGTTTGTTCAAATCATGACCCCCGGGGCTAGGGTGGGGCCAAAATGGCCGACCCAAGTTTTACATAGGGATATATAGGGAATCTTTCAAAATCTTCTTTACAAGTACTTCAAAGCTATGATTAGTGATATTTATATGGAATCATCCTCAGGTAGTGTAGATTCTAGTTTGTTCAAATGATGAACGCCTGGAGGGGGGTGGGTAGGTGGGAGTAAATTCAAGCCTGATGTGCTCAGGTGAGCGCTGTGGCCCCTGGGCCTCTTGTTGAACTGTCCGTTAGTCAGCGTGTTAGTCAGTCAGTCAGTCTGTCAGTCCTGTTTTTTTGTCAGCACAACTCCTCATAAACCGCTGCACAATATTTCGTCAAACTTTACAGATATTTAGGACACAATGTGTAGATGTGCATATTACCAGCGGGAAATTCCGAATTTTTCTCCCGCAACTCCTCTCATACCACTGAATGAAATTTGATGAAACTTTCAATTTTATTACATATTGCCATTGTGCACCTTTTTTACTTTTTGATCTGGTCGTCAACACTTATTTTGGGTTTCCAAGTGCAAAATATGGGCTACGCCATTATAACCATATGGGAGGCGGGGGTATCCTTTAGTGGGCTCATGCTCATCTTGAATTATTTTTGGCTAGAATATAGATGAACAGTTTGTCAGCGCAACTCTTCATAAAGCGCTGCACACAATTTCTTTAAACTTTGCAGATATTTAGGACACATTGCGTAGATGTGCATATTACCAGGGAATTCCCAATTCCTCTATTTTTTCCGGGAATTTCAGCACTTTTCGACTTTTGGGGAGCGTGGGGTATGTGAGCTTGCTCACTTTTTTTTTTTCATTTGAAAATCTTCTCGTGAACCTCTGGTCCAGAGAAGATGAAATGTTATATAAAAGTTTTCTGATATGTAACGGTTTAAAATGTAAATGGTTCATGCTTTTCACGTCCAGGTTAGCTTCACAGACCTTCAACTACTCAATTTTTGGCTTTTTTTTAAAATTCAAGGAGTCAGAAATCGTAGCATGCTTTTATGTCATCCTGTCTTTCTACTTCAAAGGAACAAAATGCGTTTGGGTATGACATGTCAACAGGCTTTTAAAATATATATTGGTTGGTTTATCATATTATTTATTATTGAAGAATCACTATTTGAACTGTTTCATGCACCTACAAATATAGATTTTTTTTATTTATGTAAGTCACATGTTTAATACCGTGGAAAAAAAGACAACGTGGGGGGAGAATTTCACCCTCTTTGTTCCATATCATCGTGACCCAGAAACGACTACAAAAACGGTTTGAAAACATAAAGATTTTGTGTAAAAGTGGGTCAAACTCCAAGGTCAAGGTCAAAAGGTCAAATTTGGTGGTACCCAAAGAAAGGTCTTGTCACAAGGAATATACATGTGAAATATGAAAGTCATAGGTCCACCTTGAAAGTTATCAACACAGTTATTGAAATCTAAAGAGAAATATATTTTAAATTTCACCATAAATGGTTCCTTTTCATAAAAACTCAATTCTTTTTGGCATGTGTTTAGACTAAAATATTGTAGTTTATTTATTATTGAACTGTTTCATGCAACAAATATAGATTTTTTTTACATGTTTAATACGTTATCTGGTTATGCAACACACATTGAAATCTAAAAAGAAATATAACATTTCACCCCATAAAAACTCAATTCTCATGAGACTAAGTAGTTTATTTGAGCAACAGATACATGACGTTATCTGATAATGCAAAACGCCGGGAGAGATGGGGAAGGGGGGTTGGTTGGTTGCAGCAGGGCATTGAAAGTTCATTAGACCTAGCCTCCAACACTTTTGTATCCTTAAAATTGATCCTTGGGACATGATGATCTCATTTTTTTTGTTGCAATTATTTGTTAGGCTATATTTACCAGGAAAATTTATCCATTTAAAAGTGCATATGCTAAATAACACAGGTACTAGACTTCATGAATGCCAAAGATATGCTGTACAGTATATGGGCACAATAAACTACATTTTTGAAAAGGTCAAAGGTCAAGTTCAAAGGTCACAAGGTTAGTTATCAAGGTGTTTTACAAAATGAAATTTCTAAGCATTATGTGTGCAAAATATGAAATCTACATCTTGTAGTTTTCGAGATAAAATGTATTGATCGACGGAGTGACTCACAATAAATAGGTATAATTTAAGTGATCCCTAAGTGTCACTCTGCTCTTAAGGCAACACCTAAGTAAAATGAACACATTATTTGCTTTCACATATCGCTGCCTGGCATAGATGTTACAAAGATATTATGTCCTTTCTCTTTGAAACTTTGTGGATACATATTAGATTTACGCTAAAATTGATGATCTTTTAAAGTATTAATCATTATCATAGGATAAGTTTATAGAATATTTTATTGCTAAAACTTGATTGATTGTATGTTCTTTAACGTCCCTCGCAAGAATTTTTCACTCGCTTGTCCGTGGAGAGCTTCATATTTTTGCCCTATGCACTTGATACTTGGCACTTATGGCCATTGAGCAGTAAGGGATCTTTTACATGCCAGCACCTACTATGACATGAGACCTCAGTTTATACAGTCTCATCCAAAGTACCGGTCTCCAAGTCTAACAGTGGGATTGGAACCCACGACGTAAGGATCGACTCTTTACTCTAGAGCATACGATCTAACCACTGCGCCACACTGGGGACATTACAATTTTAAAAATACAGTTAACATCAAAATGGCAGTAAATACTATTAAAAAAGCATGAAAGAGGTTAAATAAAGAAAATAGGTGCCAAAAAGTTTCTTCACTGTACCGGTATTAACATCTGTAATATTCTTGTTAAGTGCTGATAGACAAAACCTAATGTTGTTTACTAGTATCTTAATTTCTAAAAAAATTTATATGTAATCAAATTAAAATTTAAGGAAAAAATATAAATAGATAAGGGGCTGGTACAAGTCTATCAAATATTATTGCTAGAATTAAAGAATTTACAGCAGAAATGACTTTAGCTTTGGATCAACCTAATATGTAAAACTGAAAAGATGCTTTTCAAATCCAGGTTCAACTGTTTTCTTGCTATATCTACAATCAGTAGAGATACAGCCTGATCAGAGACTTGTGATTTATTTACAGGTGCTTGTTGTCAATCAGTAGAGCTACAGCCTGATCAGAGATCTGTGGTTTATTTACATCTACAATCAGTAGAGCTACAGCCTGATCAGAGACCTGTGATATATTTACAGGTGCTTGTTGTCTATCAGTAGAGCTACAGTCTGACCAGACACCTGTGATATATTTACAGGTGCTTGTTGTCAATCAGTAGAGCTAAAGCCTGATCAGAGATCTGTGGTTTATTTACATCTACAATCAGTAGAGCTACAGCCTGATCAGAGACCTGTGATATATTTACAGGTGCTTATTGTCTATCAGTAGAGCTACAGTCTGACCAGACACCTGTGATATATTTACAGGTGCTTGTTGTCAATCAGTAGAGCTAAAGCCTGATCAGAGACCTGTGATATATTTACAGGTGCTTATTGTCTATCAGTAGAGCTACAGTCTGATCAGAGACCTGTGATATATTTACAGGTGCTTGTTGTCTATCAGTAGAGCTACAGTCTGATCAGAGACCTGTGATATATTTACAGGTGCTTGTTTATCAGTAGAGCTAAAGCCTGATCAGAGACCTGTGATTTATTTACAGGTGCTTGTCTATCAGTAAGCTACAGCCTGATCAGAGACTTGTGATTTATTTACAGGTGACACGATGGAGAGCTACCTACAACAGGTGGTTCAGTGTGCCATCAGTAAGGCTCTCCTAGACAAGGTGACATTTGTGGAGGACATTCAGTTCATGGCCGACATAGACATCACGGTGGATAAGACTGACTCGGCCTGTTTTGTCGTATCAGAGAGAATCCTGAAGGAGAACACTCACATCTATCAGAGGCAGTTCAGTTTGCTGTTTGGAGGGGAAAATGAAGCAGTTAATATAGAAAACAGGCAAATTCCAACCACAGAGGAGCAGCTGTCACTCTCAGATGGCACCATTCCTTCAGAACAAGGGAAGTGTTCTGAAATGGATGATACAGTTCCATCAGACCAAGGCATTACTCAAAGGGAGGGCTTGGAAATGGAGAAAGAAAGAAGTGCTGATGAACTTCTAGAGTCAGTCTTAACAGAACCTCAAAGTATTGAAGGTATTGTACCAGCATTAACGCAGACTGCTTAAACAACTTTTATTTTCAAGCAACATATCTACAATTCAGCTGGTCTGATCATATTGAAGAAACACATATGTTGGCATGATCACGTGTTAATTTCTCTTACATATACTTAAAAATTGATGTATCAGTAGTGAAGAAAAAGAGAGTAATTCTAGTAATGCTATGTTCCTGTACAGTTGCTATGTTTATTTTACTGTTGCTATATATTTTTACAGTTGAGAGACAGGACAAACATGGAGTGATTGTAACAGACACTGAGACTCAGACAGAAAATGTCACGTCATTTCAGCGAAAACCACGAAAATCAGCCAACCAGCAAAAGAAATCCAAAGCATTAACAGGTATAAAGTGTAGAATCTGGATTCATGTTTACTGTAAAGGGGGTAATTTTCTCCTTTTCATCTGAACCTTCACATTAGCTCAGTTAGTAAAGGCCTCACTCACTGATTTGAAGGTTTTGGATTCTAACCCTGGCTGTAAATATCTGATTTAGATAAAAATTATAAGTAGCAATTGACACTGAGTCTGAGACAGAAATTGTCTCATTGTTTCAGCAAAAACCAAGAAAATCAGTTAACCAATAAAAAAAAAACAAAACATGAACCAATGAATCTTACTGAATTCTGAGTTACTTCTCCTTTTCATTTGTGCAAATAATTTTGTCCAGGGAGAGGGCGATTTAAGTTTTTAGAACTTGTGCCCAATCCCATTGTAAATATTTAGTGCAATAAAATATGTTCAAATCAATTTTGCGCATGTTAAAATTTGCCCAGAGACAGCTGTTCTTCATGGAATATGATTTTTCTGTGAATTTCCGCACTTTAAACCTGCCCACATGTGACAAGGGTGGTGAACAGGCTGAAAATAAAACAGGGCAGACATTTTCCTCTTATTCTAGAAAATGTATCTGTCAAAGGAATTAGTCATAGATGTTTCCTAAATAATATTAGAGGGTGAAAGTTTCACAGAAAGGAATGAATAAATGACTGTTAGTCTGTCTAAGAAATAAAACATATGTAAGATATTGAAGGTGATGCTACCTCCTTAAGATTTAGAGGCGTGAAGATATGTGTCATAATAAAATTGTTAATGTTATGTATTTAATTATAAGATCTTGAGAACATAATTCTACATGTAAATATACCAGTAGAAAGCATAATTTCATCAGTTTCCATCATGACTGATCTTTAATGAAATTTTCCTTAATATGCACATTTATGTATATTAGTAAGCATTGTGTCCTCAGTTTGCTCTTTGTTCTTTTAACAGATTCTCCAAAGGAAACAACACAGGTGAACCAAGAGCCTGAAGTCATGGACATTAAAACTGAGGTCATTTCTGACGACGATCACACGGAGACAGCTGGGTCGGTCACTATAGTGTCGCCACTTCCTCCCAGTGACCTCCAAACCAACACCGCAAATAACGTCACATGTCCACTGTGTTCCACACAGTTCCGCAGTCAGAAGGCTGTAGAAAATCACCTGAGGGTGACGCATGACATCGGCAATATTTACAGGTGTCAGGTGTCATCGTGTCAGGAGTTGTGTCAGTCCAACACAGCACTTCACCAACACATGATGATGTCACATGGTGGGGCTGAAGGGGACCAGGTGCTGCCTGAAAGTCCACCAAAGAAAAAGCGTGGCCGCAAACCTAAAAATCTTAACAAGGAGACGTCTGTTTCATATAAGGAGAAGGAGGACTCTTTAAATGTTGACGAGATTGCTGATACTCCAGTAGAAAAACCAAAAACAAGACCAAAAACTGCCAAAAAGCAAAGGGGGAGAAAGCCAGGGAGGAAAAAAGGAGGATTGAAACTTACTCTGAAAACCTCTGCTGCAGCTGCAGCAGTTAAAGGCATGCAGAAGTGTGTGGAATGTTCAAAGGAGTATTCATCAAAGAGAGCCCTGAACCGACACATCAAAACTGTTCATGATGTGATGAAGTATAACTGTGACATTTGTGAGAAGGTTTTCTCCAGTAAGGAAACAATGTATCACCATCGCCGAGGCATTCACAGTGACAGCAAACCTTACAAATGTCAGCAGTGTGATGCCACTTTTAGTTTCAATCATAGCCTGAGGCTGCACATACTGAAGCACAGTGGAGCTCGACCATTTAAATGTAAAGAGTGCAATAAAACGTATCTCACGTCCAATCATCTTAAAATGCATGTGGAGGGGGTGCATGGCGGGAAGAAGAATTATACGTGTAAAATTTGTGGGAAGTGTTTTTCTTACACAACAAGTCTGAAAGTACACGAGATGACTCATGGAGAATATAGACCCTATCGGTGTAACACTTGTGGACAGGGTTTTGTCAACAGTCACTCGCTGAAATACCACAAGGAGTCCAAACACTCACAGAATACCTGGTTTGAATGTGACTTGTGTGGTAAGAAGTACAAGACAGAGTTTTTGATGAAGACACATCGTCGGCGACACACTGCGGATGGGTCACGCTTCATGTGCGACATTTGTGGGAGACAGTTTATGTATAAAAGTACACTGGAAATCCACGCGGCCGTCCACAGTGATCAGAAATCCTTCCAGTGCAGCACTTGTGGGAAATCCTTTAAAACTTACGCAACTCTGTACTCGCATCAGTATGTACATAAATCAGAAAGTCCATATAATTGTCCCGAGTGCGGAAAGTCCTTCAAAACTAAGGAGCGCTGCAAGGCTCATCAGAAAAGACATTCAGGACTTAAGCCATTTGAGTGTAAAGAATGTGGTCGATGCTTCCCTGACAAGGGGGGATTGTCAAAGCACACCAAGACTGTTCACTGCGAGGTTAAACTGTTTGTCTGTGACATATGTGGGAAATCTTGCTCAAGGGCAGATAATCTGCGTGTTCATATGAAGATTCACAATAAACAGGTGGACGGAAACATTGCTGGGAGAAAGCTCCATCTGACGCCTAAACAAGGCAAACCCGTGACAGTGATGGAGGCGCCAGAAGAACAGCCAGGCCAGGACTATCTCAACATATCACCACACTCCTCCCCACCCCACACCATGACTATCCCCAGGATCTACCCAGATAGGCCCGACGCCCCGCCCTTTATTCCTAATGCCACAGATCCCCTGCCCATTCCCACAGGAGGCCACGGCATTCTTCTCACCACACAGGAATCAGAGCTGGGGGGTATCACAAATTCTTCCATCCATCCGTCTAATCCTCTGTTGACTGTGCCGACCACTACTTCACAACCTCCACCTGGGTCCTCTTACATGTACATGTGGCCCTATATCCACACGCAACACCAACAGGATCAGGCTGGACCTAGTAATCAGTTCTTCTAACATGTACACGTGACCCAATATCAACACACATTTATCATTTCTTCTAATATATACATGTGGCCCTATATCCACACTCAACACTAGTTGGATCAGGCCGGACCAAGTATCTTTTAGGGAAATTTATGAATTCTAGTAAACAACAATACTTATTTCAATCTGCATTTGTGAAAGTGAATTAACATTGATCAGCATTCATTCTTTATATAATTTACAGTACATTACGTACTGTAAAATCTTCATTTTTGATTAGATTTATGTGGTTGATAAGTTTATCATCTAAAAATATTGTAGATTCAAGGTGTTTTAGAGACATGCACAATAATCATTAACTTTTAATTACCTTATATTTCATATGAAGTGGATTTTAGAGTACAGACTTTTTGTTAGAGTCATCAGTTTTAAAGTACTTGAAAATCGGTTTATTAATTAGTATACTCTTTTGACGTTGCCTGTTGGGATATTCTGAAGATTTTACTAATGATGATTAATGAATCAGTGGTAATTTCATGTTAATTTCAGGAAATGTAAACATAAGACTGTAATATCGGAGTTAAGTATTTGAAACATTCACAAATTAGAGAAGGACCAAAAAGTTGAATTATGAAATGATTCCCTATTTAGAGATTCTGTAGATTTACTAATGCATGATGATTGATTTCATATTTTAAAATTAAATCATGAATCATGAATTTATTCCTACCATATCATTATTGCATTAAACAGCTGTACATGTATTCTGAAATATGTACATGTATGTTTTCTCCATGCAGACTTTTTCTATTGCTGTTTTTGCATAATACATGCAACAATTGCAAAATATTTGTTTTTTTCTTTGATGGCATGTAGCTGTTATTGTTGCTTTTCATTTATACTTTTCTGAGAGAATGTTTCACCTGAGAATGGTCTGAAAGGTATTGTTTGTTATTGGCTTCTTCTACAAGCATAGACTTTGTGACTTTATCCACATTTTACTTTGTATGTTGTCTTTTTAGTGAAATATTTTCAAAATATAATACATTTACATGTACCTATTGTAATATGAATATTGTTAAACTCTTTAGTGCTTGATAAATGTTATTTTGAATTATTATACAATGAATAAATCTGAATTTCAAGGATGTCTTCTAAATTCAAAATCTTAAACTAGTCATTCATCCAGAAAAAACGTCTGTAAATGTACAAGTGTTTGGTGTAGATATGTGTTCTAATGACTTGGGAATGGACCTGCTTAATAAGGTTAAGTTGACTATTTTCCTGGAAAGCTTACTTTACACTCTGCACCCAGATTAAGTTGGGGAAGGGGGTTCCTCCAGACATAGATTTTTCTACAGGAAAAGTTCATTGAAAGTCCGATCCCCCCTTGGTTGCCATGGTATTGTCAAGTAAGGGTAATTTAACGATGTTCGATCCTGATATTAAAAGTCTTAAACTTTTTTTGCCAGGTATATTTTTAGTTTCTACATACATAGCTTAATTAAAATTCAAATCAAAAAATGGGGGTCAATACGCTTCTTTTGGCGCTACAGTACATTTAATATGACCTTTTTGCACTGAAATTTGTGTCTTAATTAAGAAATAAATTTTTGACGTTTTCCCTACAATGTTTTTATCCAATTAATGCATGAAACAAAATGAACTCTTAGTTTGTTTATAAAAAGACACTTTAAAATTGTGACTAAAAAAAAAATTCAAATTGCTTCGCATAATCAATTATTTGACCTTTCTGCACTAATAAAATGATTGAAAATATAATAAGCAAGAAAGAATTTTTAAAGTCTTAAACTTTTTCTGATTACAAGCAAATAGGTCAAAGGTATCTTGAATATTTAGAAAAGAACATCAATAGTGGGGGTATATGATGTAAATTTTCAGATATTACTAAAAAAGTGTCATTTTTACGTTTAAATTGACTAAATTTTTTCCCGGGTTTTCAGAATATATTTACTATATTTGTCACACTTTGTTGAAAGAATTCATAAGAAATAATTTAATAGATATTTCAGAACCAGCATAACACATTTCAATGCAAAAAGCAACTTTGTGTGCAACCCGCATGGAAAAATAGGTATCTAAAATTAACAGCACTGTATGTAGTTTAAAAGGGAAAAATTGATCATGTTCTTCTAAACACCTTCCGCCACAAAATATAGTTCCTGGCTTAATCCTTCTTGAATAGAATTTCATCACAGTTTTTTTTTTCATTGAATATAGTTCAGTTTGCATTGTAGAATTCAGATTTAATGTTAGAACTTAAAAATGATGCAGAATTTTATAAATAATGGACATGACCAAAATCCACTCAAAAACTCAGGATCCAACGTCCTTAAGGTAATGCGGTGATTTAGTTAAAGAAAAATGGTACTGCGAGGGTTGTTCGAAATTTCGTGAACGATGTCAATCTTCGTTATACTTTCTGAAAATTATTTAAAACGAGTATATCATAATACGTAAAAAATATTCATTTTGTTGAAGTTTTATTTGAATTTACTGCTCAAACATTGCTACTTAATTTGAATACGATATTACATTTAGTAAAAAGGCTATGACAGTAGTCCACGAACTTTTCGAACAACCCTCGTATTTCTCTTGTTTGATAGTTCTGTCTTTTTCCTAAATAAACTACCAAGGCGATCAAAGGCTCAAGATGTAAGAATTTCTTCCTAACAACAGATTAAAAAAAAAACAGTACACGGTTCACATCCCCACAAACTTAGAAGTGGCCATGTCGTGTCAGTGGGCAATAAATAACACATAGACTGTTGATTTACATGCTACTATTGATTTTAAATATGAAAACTAAAACCAGTTGCGTCTCTTAAAACAAGCGCATAATTTTACATAAACTTGGTGACTTGGAAATAGTTATAAAAGTGAAGAATGTTTCTTAATTGATGTAGTACTTAGTATTTTCATGCATTCCGTAGAAAATTTTTTGTACAGAATGATATTCCATTGCATGTTTTAGGTAAGTTTAATCAATATTATTATAACATAGTTAGATAGACATATGAACTGATGGTTAGATTCGTTTTTGACGTATACTATTCTTTCAGTGTAACGTATGGATCATTGATACCGTTGATGTATGAGCGTTAACTTTCAGTAGTATTTCTTTTCTTTGCTTGTATATACGGGGATTGACGATTGCAACCATGTAGATAATTCTTTTATTTTATTTTTACAGAATCTTTTACATATTTTCCCAGCAATATCGCAACCATTAATCCCGATACACAAATTAACAAATAACGAGAACATTTCATAGGTAAGTTGTAAGTACAAGGAGTAAAATGCTATTAATTGTTGCATTGTTCACGTAACTATAGATTATAGATTTTCTAATAACTTGATATGTCAAGTGGTCAAAACTTGGCGCTGATGCATTAAATGCAACTATCATAGTATTCCAAAGTGACTTCTAAACTCCGGAATAAAAGAAAGTTAGAATCAAAGATATAAAACGTTTTTAAATAATACTTTGTTTGATGAATAACAATGCCCAGCACATTTACCTGGAATTGTTTAATTCAAAACAAACTTGATATATTTTTTTACGAGAGAGTAAAGTTTCATGTCCACAATGTCTCTCGGTAACAGCTGTTCTTAGTTGTGAATTAAATATTGATGTACGAAATGAAGGGGAAATCAAATATACAGTAATAATTTCACTTAATTCCGGTAAGTTTATTATAATTTTTTTTTTTAATATTTGATACTCATTTTAATCTATTATTTTTGACAGATCAAATAATTCCTGTAGTTTTTCAGTAATTTATAATTGGAATTGTCCAAAGTTACTATTACTGCCTTTTGCAGTCTTTGTTTAATACGAGGAGCGTTCATTAAAAAGACAAAAGAGTTATATAAGTAAAGCACACATATACATCAAAGCTATCACGTGTGTCGGAATATAATTCTGACCCAACCTGCCGGTTTCTTAAACTTAAATTAAACTTGAGTTAAACTTAAATTAAACTTAAAATTTGCCTTGACAAAGGAAGAGGATTATTAAAAAAAAACTTCAGTCTTGTATTCCTCCTATGTAAGATGAAGTCTACACTCGCATTCCCTTCAGCATGATCTACATATGAACACTTTCGAAAACGAGGTAATTTATTGACAAACAAGTTGATGAAACAAGAATGTCAACAGTCTCGTTTAAAGTCATCATTTCAATAGTTCTTTGGTTGATATAATGACCATGTCAGCAAATACAATCAATTATTTAGTCAAATACCGACTGACGTTTTTCAAACTAATTGTAAGGCCAATATTTACACACTGAAATGACGGCGGATTTTCCCGTTATTTCCCGATCTTGACAAGGAGTATACCGGTCGAAAGGGGATACACACTCTTCCATGGAATCTGAAGCCATCTTTGGTGTTTTAGAGGTCCACCGTGTTTGCTCTACTTCTGAATTATTTTGTTAAATGGAATTTTGAGCTTTAATAATTTTTTTCAATTTTTCAATTGGCGACAGAACTTCATTTCTATTTTGAATTCAATCAAAGATTAAGGCAGACGTATTACTTTTCTTTGTCTTGGCGAATTGGTAAATAAAGCCGCGACAACTTGTACGGTCACTATTTATTTTTGACGTTTGTGACAAATATTTTCGTCCAAAGACAACTATTTTTATCATCATCAAAATGTTTATAAAAGAACGATTCATGGTAAATTTTTAAAAACTATTCACAATTTTCTACACGAACTATAAACATTTTATTTTTCTAATTTAATGGATGAATGAACAATCTTTTTATGTACGATGAATAAATTGCTTATGTTGTTTTTTGGCATATGGCCTGATACGTGTTTCCACAACCTGCATCATTCCAATAAAATTTTCCACCGTGGGTGCGGACTTGTGCACAATTTTCTCCATTGTCGCCATTAGGTTCCCCATTACCCCAAGCTGTGTATTTTAACTTTTTTCCTGTGGAGGACCATCTCCACGTTCCCTCTTTTAGTGAATCTGTAGCATCGATCCAAGCATCGGGACCTGAAGAAATATACAAAAATACCCTTTAATACAAATATTATTTTTCTTTTTTAATTATTGTGTTAGAAATATTAGAAATAACTACCCCCAAAAGTCTTATAAATCCAATTATTTTCTCTCTCGGATGTTATTCGGGCTAAATGTGCGTTGATTGCTTGACATGCGCTCTAGAAACAAAAAAAGAAAAGAAATGATTTTTTGCGGGTTAAAGTCTTCAATTTAATTAAATAATTAAGAAATGTATGTACATTGTACCATAATCATTGCGAGTTAACTGAGTAATCTCTTTTTTATTCTAGCTCAGCTCGAGTACCTTTTTTTATTTCAAGAAGCATTAGACTTGCCGAATGTTTCTTCTAATTAGAAAATAAAGAATGCAAAAAATATGAAAGCTTACATATGTACTTTTTATAGTTTATGCATATTTAGTTCTTTGGAAAAAAAAACAAATTGCTGATGTAACTGTTTATCAGCTATTTTGTATTTAATTATACATAGAATACATGGATATAAGGAACAATATTCAAGCTCAAAAGTCAACTCAAACAATACCAAGCAGGAGCAGAGCAAACACGGACCTCCAAAACATCAGAGGCGGGATAAGGTGCCATGGAGGAGTGAGCATCCCCTGCTGACTGTCATACCCGCAATGTGCTAGCTCCTTGTCATGATCGGGAAATAACACAAAATTATGTCAACAATTCAGTGTGTAAATAATGGTATGACAATTGCAATCTAGTATGAAAAACTTAAGTCAGGATTTGTTTCAGTGATAAATTGTATTTGCTGATACGTTTATTTGTATCGACTATAGAACTGACATGAAATGATGCTTTTAAAGGAGACTGTTGATATTCTTGTTTCTTCAACTTGTTTTCAATAACTAACTCCGTCTTAGAAATTGTTCATACGTAGAGCTTGCTCCTGTATATCGAATCTGTTGAGAGATATATAAACCTCGTTTGCAGGTGATATTCAGGTATATGCACTGCATAAAAAGGGGAAGTTGGAGATTGAAAAGTGAAAGTTATCGCGTTTATCATAAAGTTTTAAAGTTTATTTTAATAAAATATCCAAACATGAAACAGATGTATCAGACTCTGTGGTATAACCATTATTAATTTATTTCTTTACAAAAATGTGCAGTGATGACTAAAATTTACCTTACAATTTAAAAAAAAATCCATTTCTTGATTAATTCAGTACCTTACCTTAGAATATGACCAAGTAAATTTCTTTGACAGCTGTATGTAACACTTATCATCAAACCTTTTCCAGCCTTTAGAACACGTCTTATTACCGTCTGAATAAATTTGTTGAATATTAGATAAAATGAAAGAATTTCAGTCATGTATCAATGAATTAAGGTTTAGGTATTATTCTTCTTAATCTTTTTTAACTTTGCTGACATGAATATATATAAACTTTTTTCAGTTTTTTCTTTGTTTTTATTAACTTCGAATGTACTTAATTCAAACTTGATTTAAGGCCAAACACAATGCACATATACACAAATTCTACACTGTACCTTTCTCACTGATAAAATTCCTAGGAATTCTCAATTTAAAATCATATAACCATAAGATATTCTTCAACAAAATATTGGTATTCATTACCACAGAATTTGACATGATATTAAATGACGAAACTCCCTGTACTTTAAAAAATAAACATTAAAAAAATTAACATACGAACTTCCTAGAAATTTGATATAGAGGAGGTGCACAGTATTACCAGGCCTCAAATCAAACTGAAGTATTTCTAATTTTTTTTTTTTTAATTACACAGTGAATAACAAATGAAAGATCAAAACTAGGTTGAGTATGTCCTTTATCAGTATAATAAATGCTAAACGTTACAAGCATTACCTTCGGGATCAATTATGGAACATCCTGAATTTTTACAAACGGTTTTGGTCTTTGTCACAAAATGTGTTTCCTTATGTAAAAAATAGTTATGTTTCAATTAAAACACAACTGAAACAAATTTAACAACAATAATTTACTGAAATGAAGGTGTTGTTTTATCAAAAGTACAAATAATGGAACATTACCGTTAGATCCGAGCCCACTGTCTTGGAGGATATCTGAAACTTTTTGTAAAGTTTCCAAAGTTTTGCATTCAGCTTATCACTAGGCCCCATTGAAAGAGACTTGGCGTCCATAAAAATAAAGGCCGATATATACATGTACAAACAAATCAAAGAAAAATGCATTTTGAATAGCTTTTCAAAAATAGGTTAGCATCACAGTATTCGATTCATGATTTATACTAAAATGGTCGTTTATATGAGGCTATACATCAGCATTAATTGCGATTTTGCATGTCCTTAGTAAATCAAAATGTAAACTGATCTGATACCTATATGAGTGTTCTTGATTTTGAATCAAATATATATTTTAAAAAAATGAAGAAATTAACAAACTCCAAGTGACTTTCGAAGTTTGATAGCTTTCTATTAAGTATGTTTGATTAAAAGAAACCAAACAAACAAAACATGAAACGATACATATTGAGATAACGCACAATATTCAAGATCAAAAGTCCATAAAACAAAACAAAATAGAAGAAGAGCAAACACGGACCTCCAAAACATCAAAGGTGGGATCAGGTGCCATGAAGGAGTGAGCATCCCCTGCCGACCGGTCACACCCGCCGTGTGCTCCTTGTCATGATCGGGAAATAACGGAAATATTCGTCGTCGATTCAGTGTATAAATAATGGACTAACAAATAGTATGAAAAACGTCAGTCAGCATTTGACTCAATGATAAGTTGTATTTGCTGACAAGGTCATTGTATCGACCATAGAACTTACAAAATGATAACTTTAAACGAGAAGGCTGATATTCTGGTTTCATGTAAAAGTCTTGATGAACATATTTAAAAGCATATCTTATAAGATTGTTTGTCATAGATTAAGAACTAAAGCTTTGAAAAATTTAAACTTTATATCTGACCAAGTATTAAAATAAACCTTTGAAAATTAAAATTCTATAAATGTGTAATGTGTATTTTCGAACTGTCTATACTAATAACCTTTCGTCTTTCAATTACAATATGTATGTTATTGATAATTTTTCATTCCTGATCCCACCTTGGAATCTTTCAGGGATCTTTTATGTTATGTCCTTTTCATAGATTTTTATTGTTTACAGATGTTTTTTTTAGATCGAAAACTCTTCTTTTCTTCTTGTTAAATGTATGCCTTCTTGCCTGTATGGCTTTAATGGAATCTTTAGTTATGAGATTAAAAAATCATTTCACTTGGGTAAATTGTGGTCCTTTTTTACTATTATTTTTCACTTTTTTCCAGGACCTGTACAGATTGTTGATTTTTCATCAAAACTTTATTCCCAATCATAAAAATAGAAACACAATCATTAGACATAAATATTATCACTGACATGTTTACATTTTTTTTATCATAAAATTTGTGAGATGGACTTTCCTTCTATTACTTTTCGCTTTCTTGGAGAATTAGTAAATAAAGCCATAACAACTTGTACGGTCAATATATACTTTTAACGTTTGTGACAAATATTTCTGTCCAAAGACAAAAAATTGTATTATCATTCAAATTGTTTAGATAGATCAAGGATTCATTGCAACATTTTTAAAGATTATTTACATACTTCTTCACAAACTATAAACAATTTATTTTCTTACTTTATTCACGAACTTTTTATATTTAAGATGAATTAATTGGTTATATATTGCTTTTTCGCATATGGCTTGACATGTGTATCCGCAATCTGCATCATTCCAATTAAATGTCCCACGGTAGTAGCGGACATGTACACAGTTCTCACTTCCACGACCATTAGGTTCCCCCTTGTCCCAAGCAGTGTACGTTAACAATTTTCCAGTAGAAGACCATCTCCACTCTCCTTCTTTAAGTGAATCTGTAGCATCGATCCAGGCATGGGAACCTGTAAATACATGCAATACTAGTTTTCACTTATCCTTCATCTGTTTTTTTTTTAAATATTTTTTATTATCCCAGTACATATATGTGTGTCCTTCGAGCCAAGGTTGGGGAGCCTTGGAATCTATAAGTTAATTTAACAAAGTAATGTATTACATATTATAAATGTAAAATCAGTTTATTTTTTGCATACATTCATCTTTTTATATTCCGCTTCTGTGTTATTAATAAATTGTTTAACTTTTTAAAAATATATTCTTTTGTCCCTAAAAAGGAATAATCAAATCTCCAAAAACCTTTACCCCGTTGAAACTCTTTAATTCTAAATTCAATACTAATATATTGAATGGTCAGTTCCATATCCTGGAATGATCTTAACATTTTTCAAAATTGAAATAATTTTTCAGAAATAAGGGGGAAAAAATCTAGCCTTCTTCGATAGGGTTTTACAGCTCGAATTGATAAGCCACCCGATATCTACTGGGGTGTCTACTTACTGGTCTATACCGACTTGAAAAACAATTATGTCTCAAATAGGCTACCTGTAGGATTCAATATAACAATTCGATAACCTAGAACATGTACCAATAAGTCTGTTAATATCAATTATATTGGAAGGAAAAACAATACTACAGTTACATACTACATATACTGATAATTATGTTAACTTCAATCATCTTTGTATCATTTAGAACTTAAATGAACATATAATTCTAAAAACAAACGAACTGTTTCTTTTGTAAATGATTACGTTTGAAATTTTGGGGAAAACTACCTCCAAAGTTTTTATAAATCCAGTTATGTTCTCTCTTGGATGTTACTCGTGCTAAATGTGCATTGAGTGCTTGGCATGCGCTCTAGAAATGAAAAAAGAGAAAAATTATTAAGTGAATTATTACTTTAGATTAAATTAAATAGTCAAAAATTATATGGACAATAACCAATGCAAGTTATCAAAACCTTTTCTCAGCTTGAGTTTATTTACTTTATTTTCAATAAACTTTTAACTTATCGAATATCTTTTCAAAATAAGAAAAAATAAGAAATTCAAAAATTTAAAGTTTACACACAAAGAAAGACAATGTAAAAATCGCAAGTACTTTATACATACTAAGTTCATTAAGAACAATTGAGATATTTATCAGCTGTTTAAACTTAAATTATTCATATTTCTTTTTTTAAATGCACTTGTAACTAATATGAAATCAGATGACAATGTTCTTTATTAATTTTCATTTCCATTTTTTAGATTTATAAAGTACCTTACCTTTGATGCAGACCAAGTAGATTTCTTAGACAGCTGTATATAACAGTTTTCATCAAACTTTTCCCAGCCTTTAGGACACGTTTTATTGCCTCCTGAATATTTATTTTTTGAAAAATAGTTCAATGAAAGAAATATAATCGCGTATAAATCAATTTAGGTGTAGAGAAATGTATTTTTTTTATTCTGAACTTATGCTGACAAATATATAAACGTTTTTCAACCTGTTATTTGTATTCATTTTATATGTATTCAGTTCAAGCTTGATTTAAACAGTATTCTAAAATTCATATCGATAGAAATCTAAACGTTACAATTATTACCTTCGGAATTAATCACGGAACACCCTGAATTTTTACAAACTGTGTTGGTCTTTGTCACAAAATGTGTTTCCTTATTGTAAAATAAAATATTAATTTTACAATTTAATTACAAATGCGGCAAATAAAACGACAAAAGATCCGGTTTTATCAAAAATGCTAATGATGAAACATTACCATCAGATCCGATCCCACGGCCTTGGAGGATATCTGAAAAATTTTATGAAGTTTCCATAATTTTGCGTTAAGTCTTTCATTACGTTTCATTGATAGAGACTTGGCGTCCACCAGAAAAATAAAGGCCGATATATACAAACAAATCAAAGAAAAATACATTTTCAATATATTTTTAATACGTTTTTTAATATTGCAGAATTCATTATTTATAGTAAAGATGATCGTTTATGTGAGGATGTACTTCATCATTAATCGCGATATTGCGTGTCCTCAGTAAAACATAATGTAAACTGAGCTTATTGTGACGAAAATAAAGATAATGAATATTAATCGATCTCAGTTACACAAAAGTATAAAGAGGGCATAAACACGTACCCTTGGAAATTACAGAGATGGGATCAGGTGCCCAGGAGGAGTAAGCACCCCTTCTTGACCTGTCAAACTCGCCGTGAGCCATTAATGTTGTAAGGTACACGAAATATACCGTAGACATACAAAGGCATAGCAATCGGTATGAAAAAGTCAGTCAAATTATGACCCAATGATAGATTAGATTGCTACTAAGTCATTATTACGACTATAGATTTAACGAAATGCCGACTTTAAACGAAAAAAGTTTCATACTTGGATATTTTACTTGAAAAAGACGCTAATGGTAATCTAACAACCAAGCTCATGATAAACGTGATGACTAACTTTTCTATCGTCAACTTCCCTTACTGATGCAGCAATATACCTTCCTCACCTGTATAGGGCGTTTATATATCTCAGTTGATTCGATACGCAAGAACATACTCTACGTATGAACAATTTCTAATACGAGGTAAATTATTGACAAACAAGTTGATGAAACAAGAATATCAGCAGTCTCGTATAAAAACATTATTAGTAAGTTCTTTGGTCGATACAATGACCTTGTCAGCAAATACAATTAATCATTGAGTCAAATGCTGACTGAATTTTTCATGCTAATTGTTAGTCCATTATTTATACACTGAATTGACGACGGATTCTTCCGTTATTTCACGATCATGACAAGGAGCACACGGCGGGTGTGACCGGTGTAACCGTGAAAACTGTCGCTAGTGCTCAGTGTCGCTCTTAATAGAATATATGGAAAAGAGCGACACTGAGCTCTGGCTTCTGCGCATGCCTAGGGATTTCGGTGGCTTCAAATCGAAGCGGTGTCCCACTGAATTTAATTCCATGGTAATAGTATCCAAAGTCGTAGATTTTTATGTTTTCTTTGTTTATTTTAATCCTAAAAGAAGGCAAGACAAATAAAATTCTAAAATTTTAGAACTTTTCATTTTTTTTTTTTACCTCGTTAGAATTATTAGATGATCTTTTAAATTTCTATATTATAGAGAATAAACGGCTACACATTTAATCGCGGTAAATTGAACAGATACTTGTATTTTAAAAAAAGAAGAAAAAACATGCCACAGTCCCTCAGTCATTTCTTAATAGGTGTGAACCACGCCGTGGGCGTTATCTCAGTCGGATAGGTGTCAAAAATTACCTGTATGTTAATAACTAACAAACACAGCTCCCCATGGTCGATTGATAATTTGATACCAATTAAAGGTGTGAACGGAGGTGAACTGAGAACTGAAGTCTAGTAACGAACCTTAAATATCTGTAATTTATCAAAAGATAAGTTGAAAAAATATATAAGTTCTATCAACCAGTTTTTATTTAGCAGATAAATAACGAGAAACACGCATAATTATGAAGAATAAGCATCAGTGAAAAGTGTCGCTCTTCAAAATGGCACTTTCATATTTTCTCAGACCTGATTTATATATCCTCTATAAAACAATTATACAGTAAAATTTCTCCCCGGTTTCAGTTGATATATATGATTTAGGTATAATTTAAGAATTCTAGAAGAGAAAACTGTAGAAAATAATTATTTTGAAATAGTGCTGAGTGTCGCTCTTCAAAATGACAGTTTCATATTTTCTCAGAACTGACTTATAAATCCTCTATAAAACAATTATACAGTAAAAAATTTCAAGCCGGTTTCAGTTGATATAGATGATTTAGGTATAATTCAAGAATTCTAGAAGGAAAAAAAATAGAAAATAATTATTTTGAGATAGTTATGAGCGTCAGTGCTGAGTGTCGCTCTTCAAAATGACAGTTTCATATTTTCTCAGACCTGACCTATATATCCTTTATAAAACAATTATACAGTAAAATTTCTCGCCGGTTTCAGTTGACATAGATAATTTAGGTATAATTTAAGAATTCTAGAAGAAAAAATTGTCGAAAATAATTATTTTGAAATAGTTATGAGCGTCAGTGCTGAGTGTCGCTCTTCAAAATGGCAGTTTCCTATTTTCTCACACCTGACTTACATATCGTCTGTAAAACAGGTATACAGTAAAATTTCAAGCTGGTCTTAGTTGATATAGATGATTTAGGTATAATTTAATAATTCTAGAAGAAGAAATCGTAGAAAATAATTATTTTGAATTAGTTATGAGCATCAGGGATAAGTGTCGCTCTTCAAAATGGCAGTTTCCTATTTTCTCACACCTGACTTATATATCGTCTGTAAAACAGGTATACAGTAAAATTTCAAGCCGGTTTCAGTTGATATAGATGATTTAGGTATCATTTAATAATTCTACAAGAAAAAATTGTCGAAAATAATTATTTTGAAATAGTTATGAGCATCAGTGCTGAGTGTCGCTCTTCAAAATGGCAGTTTCCTATTTTCTCACACCTGACTTATATATCGTCTGTAAAACAGGTATACAGTAAAATTTCAAGCCGGTTTCAGTTGATATAGATGATTTAGGTATTATTTAATAATTCTAGAGGAAAAAATTGTCGAAAATAATTATTTTGAAATAGTTATGAGCATCAGTGCTGAGTGTCGCTCTTCAAAATGGCAGTTTCGTATTTTCTCACACCTGACTTATATATCGTCTGTAAAACAGGTATACAGTAAAATTTCAAGCCGGTTTCAGTTGATATAGATGATTTAGGTATCATTTAATAATTCTAGAGGAAAAAATTGTCGAAAATAATTATTTTGAAATAGTTATGAGCATCAGTGCTGAGTGTCGCTCTTCAAAATGGTAGTTTCGTATTTTCTCACACCTGACTTATATATCGTCTGTAAAACAGGTATACAGTAAAATTTCAAGCCGGTTTCAGTTGATATAGATGATTTAGGTATAATTTAATAATTCTAGAGGAAAAAATTGTCGAAAATAATTAATTTGAAATAGTTATGAGCATCAGTGCTGAGTGTCGCTCTTCAAAATGGCAGTTTCCTATTTTCTCACACCTGACTTATATATCGTCTGTAAAACAGGTATACAGTAAAATTTCAAGCCGGTTTCAGTTGATATAGATGATTTAGGTATTATTTAATAATTCTAGAGGAAAAAATTGTCGAAAATAATTATTTTGAAATAGTTATGAGCATCAGTGCTGAGTGTCGCTCTTCAAAATGGCAGTTTCATATTTTCTCACACCTGACCTATATATATATCGTCTGTAAAACAGGTATACAGTAAAATTTCAAGCCGGTTTCAGTTGATAGAGAAGATTTAGGTATCATTTAATAATTCTAGAAGAAAAAATTGTCGAAAATAATTATTTTGAAATAGTTATGAGCATCAGTGCTGAGTGTCGCTCTTCAAAATGGCAGTTTCCTATTTTCTCACACCTGACTTATATATCGTCTGTAAAACAGGTATACAGTAAAATTTCAAGCCGGTTTAAGTTGATATAGATGATTTAGGTATCATTTAATAATTCTAGAAGAAAAAATTGTCGAAAATAATTATTTTGAAATAGTTATGAGCATCAGTGCTGAGTGTCGCTCTTCAAAATGGCAGTTTCGTATTTTCTCACACCTGACTTATATATCGTCTGTAAAACAGGTATACAGTAAAATTTCAAGCCGGTTTCAGTTGATATAGATGATTTAGGTATAATTTATTTTACATAGATTGAAGACTAAGGGTATTCCAGAAGAAGACATTGTTACAAGAAGAAATAAAGTAAATATATATATAATTTCAAATCTACTGATGAGCCCGCATGGATAAAATTGAGTTTTTCATTTAAATTGGGATTATATATAAATAATTTGGTTTTAAAAAATTAATTTTTTGCAAACACATATATTTATTATATCATTCTAGATACGAGGTAAACCAAATGCATTTACTAAAAAGTCTGATTCAGTCGAGTTATATTGGGAAATTTTAGAAGAGAAAATTGATTATTATCAAATAAGATATAAAAGCCTAAAGGGAAACGACAAATGGAAATTTTGCAATACGAGTGACACGACCAACCAAATCACCATAAGTGGGCTAATGGCAGATACCCCCTATGTATTCCAAGTCCGAAGTGTTGCCAACGACATAGAAGGGAAATACAGTGAACAAAGCGACCCCATTTTAACCACCAAATCCTTAGCAACTAAGATGCTAGATTTCTCTACCAAAATACCGAATACGGATCCTGTAAAGCACCAATTGTTATTGGAGGAAAATGGGGATGCCCGCAACACACATGCAAAGACAAGACAGCTCATTCTAGGTAGGTTCTCAATTATTATGGGTCATTGGAACAAAACTTTGCTGTTATTGAACTACATGTACATTGTTCTGATTACAAAATTACTTTGAATAGGAGAACCTTCAATTGGAATTGAATATGAAAAAACCATGATGCTTGTTGGTGCGACAGGTTCAGGAAAGAGCACGCTAGGGACGGTATCATCAATTATATGTTGGGTGTCAGTTTCGAAGACCCTTTTCGATTCACGCTGGTAAACCTAGAGCAAGACGAAAAGAAAACTGAAAATCAGGTAGATGTTTTTATTCATTATTGTCATTTTGAGAAATGATAATCAGAACTCGTAGTTTTTTAAATTTAAATTTCCTAAAAGTTTCAAGTTTTTCCAAAGAAGAATCTTCATATACTCCTCGTCATGATTGGGTTAAAAAATGTATTTTTATTACATTGATTACATGTACATTGTATTTTTAATAACGTTGATTACATTTTTTTACAATTAATTGAATATTATTGAATACAGTTACATTGTATTTACGGGTATATTAGTTAAAATAGAAAACACAAAAGACAAACGTGTACATACGGCGTTTAAAATCGTGCGTGCATCACAATTATGATGATTTTTCCTTAAATATTTTTTTTATTTAAGAATAGTTTGAACTGATTTTATTGGTTGTATGTTGTTTTTCGTCCCAACTGAAAATTTTTCACTCATTTAGAGACGTCACCATATACTGATGCAGGGTTTCAAGTTTCAGGTCTATTGAGCAGAAAGGGTACTTTATCGTGCCAACGCCTCCTGTAACACTGGACCAATGTTTTAAGAGTAAAAACACAAGTAGGGACGCTGAAGGTTTTTTACAGTATTTTTTGTGCTTTTTGAAATATCTTTAAAATTCTCAAAGTATAACATAATTATTATTCAGGCGGAGTCTCAGACAGAGTGGATCACCGTTTATAAAATCGCTCCACAAGAAGGAAGTCGATTGGACTACACTCTCAACGTGATAGACACCCCAGGATTTGGAGATACACGTGGAATCGAGAGAGACAAGGTTATTGTTGATCAAATCAGACATTTATTTTCAGCTGATAGAAAACAAGGTGTAGCATTCCTTGATTCTGTATGTTTTATTGTCAAAGCCCCTGACGCACGCCTAATAGCTAACCAAAAATATATTTTCCATTCAATCATGTCAATTTTTGGAAAAGATATTAAAGAAAATATCTGTACATTGATCACCTTTGCTGATGGAGCAGAGCCCCCCGTCCTCTCGTGTCTTAAGGCAGCAAATCTCCCCTTTGGGGATTGGTTTCCTTTCAATAACTCTGCATTATTTGCCAAGAATAAGAATTTACGGAACACCACTCTATCTCCTATGTTTTGGGATATGGGTTGTAAAAGTTTTCATAATTTCTTTGAAAAAATGAAAACACTTACTACAAAGAGCCTTATGCAAACCAAAGACGTATTGAAACAAAGAGAAAATCTGCAGCTCGTCCTAAGAAATATTCAATCCAAGGTAAATGAAGGTCTGATGAAGCTTAATGAATTACAAAATACGTTAGATCTGTTCAATAAACATCAGACTGACATCGAAAGTAACAAAGATTTTACGTGTGAAACAAATGTTACAAAACAAGTAAAGCTTGAATTGCCCATTGGAAAACACATTACAAATTGCCTGAATTGTAATATGACTTGTCACGAGGACTGTGCACTTGCTGACGATGATCAAAAACGTGGCTGTAAGGCAATGGATTCTAAAGGTAATTGTCGGGTTTGCAAATTTAAGTGTCACTGGCGTAAGCACAAAAACGGAAGATATATCTTTAAATATGTCACCGAGAAGAAAACGGAAACTTACAAAGAAAAAAAACAGAATTATGAAAAAGCAAAAGGACTAAAAATAACAGATGAAAAATATTTGAAAGAAATTGGAGCTGATATAGATGACCTTATTGACAAGATATTTACACAGATGGACGAAATGGCCGAGTGCAAAGGAAGGTTGAGAGAAATTGCACTGAGTCCCGACCCTCTCTCAGCTGTTGATCACATTGACCAAATGATTCAAGCTGAAGAAATAAGTAAGCAAGTAGGCTATGAACAAAGAATACAGATGCTGAATGAATTCAAACAATTAGCTCAAACTGATCAGAGTGTTGAAAACTTTGGACAGATTGTTCGTAAAGCTAGAGATGCTTTATTTAAAACAACTGGTAGAAAGGTAGTACAGAAGGCAATTCCAAGGCTTGGTAGACGTAAATCCATGTCAAAAAAGTAATGACTGTACTTTTAAGTATTCAAATTACTATCAATTTTTGGTAGTCATTTTGTTTTTAGAGAAATTTTTTTTCGAATTTATATACAGGTATTTATATACATGTATATATACTTTGGATACGGAGCGAAGCATCTGAATGAAGCTCCACATTGATTCCCCTAAATTAGAATATTCTCAAACCAATGTACATTTAGAAACTTTTCGAAAATTCGTATAAAGAAAAAGACGATTAGAGATAAAATAATTGATATTGGTGTTAAGTAAATTTTTTTGTATTAAAGTCAATTAAGTCACTTTGATGATCTATTGATATTCTTTTTTGCCCGTCATCGTCAGTCATTCAGATTTTCATTCTCCTATGTGCTAAAACTTTCAATTTTCAACATATTATACTGAATGAAATAAATGTCTAAACCAATCGTGGTATAATGCATTAATATTAAAATGGAAACATAAATTGTAAATTTCAAGGTTTCTTCCTTCCGGTTGCATTAAAAAGCATAAAAATATGATAAGTAATCTTCACAGCGCTTTTTTACTCCTTCAAATCAAGCAGTCAAATGGTGGCATAATCATGGTAAGCATGAGCATATAAATTGTGAAACTAATGACCCAAGGCGTTAGAAATGAAGCAAAAAAAAATTATTGATTTGACGTAAAAAATGCATTATATTTGTTTCTTTGAAATTTTCTTTACTTCTAGGAATCAGAGGCAACTTGTTTGCATGATGATTATAATGAATGAAACCTAAACAATATTGTGAAATCCATGACCTGGTTAAGTTTGGAAGTCCAAGTGTGGAGATGCATTTTTCACACATGTATAATTGGAAATTAAATGTAAGAAAATATTCTTACTGTTGAATTATAAGAAGGCATAATATCATGATGCAATGAATATTTCATGCATAACACAGCCCGTTATACCAAATGATCCAACGTTTTCAATTGTCTATAATGTCGCTGGTAAACCCTATCTTCTAGAGAGTATTTCATGATTTCGTTATATGTGAAATATAAATTTAAAGATAAAATCAAAAATGATATCTACTAGAATCAAAATCACGAAGCAATCCATGTTAATTTCCACAGTGCTCGCCCACTGACGTCATACACGAAGAGATCCCATGAAATTGACATGCACATGGGCACTTAATGTTTCACTTGGCGAACGTTGTTAATATCGAGAAATATCAGTTAACTTTCAAAAAGATGTTTAAAAGAAAACAGATGAGAGTGTAATTTATTGTCAATTCTTGCATCTCGGGAAAAGGTTTCTCCCTGAATTTGGATGAATAAGTTTTTACATCTCAAAACGCAAGTAATTTTTTTTCATTTAGCGTCCATACAATTTGTGTGAAGGTCGACATAGAATGTAAGGAATATACATATGTATATATTTTTATGCAATATAATTTTCAGCAATTTTTAATCATCAGGAAATGGTTTTTAAAATAGTCTCCAATTTGTAATTTTAAATCCATAAAGTTTGTTATCACATTTTGTGTAAACCTCGACGCATATGTAATTACGCAAATTGTAATAAAAGAAGGGTGTTTTTTATATATCAGGTTATTACATTTTGCGTTGACCTCGTCACAAAATTCAATTACGCAAAATATAATAATCTCAGTTTATGATGTTTTCGCGTTGTTATAACAATTTGCACTAGCTGTATGAGAGCAAGTTATACATGCTCTTGCTATAAATGTTTTATACACCAACCATCAAAAGGTGAATATATATTATCATCTAGTAATAATATTTAATATTATGTGTATATAAATTCAGGCCTCTAAGTGACCTCAATTTGGGCGCCTAATAAAAACAAAATTAGTCGCCAATGCAAATTTTTCGTCGGCAGGCAAGTTTAAAGTAATTAATATAATGAGGTTTGTTAACTAAAATCTAAGAATGTGACAAAGAAAACTCATGTCCATTGCTAAAAATGTTTTTCTTTTTTTAAAGTTACTTTTTGTTTCTTCAGAAATCTTAAGATTGTTAAAAATGTTAAAAGTTCTGGAATTCGAGGATCCCCAAGTCAATTTAAAGTGGTCGAAAATTTGGCGACTTATGGGAAAATTTTAGGCGCCAATCAAAACTTTAGGCGGCATAACGACATGATTAGTCGCTTATTAGTGCCCTGTTATAATATACACATCCTTTCATAAAGATATCTCAAATTGTAATCTCCTAGCACATGTAGATCAACTTGGAGATAAGTCATCAAAATATTTCATTTAGAATTTGTGTATTACATGAAATATAGATTTCAATTTGTCTTTTTGCGTATGTCAGTGGAAGTTCAAGCACTCATGTTAAACTTCGCTCCTGTAAATACAGTCAGTATAATTTAATTCTTATTTACAAAACTGTACACTTAATCATTTTATTTCGGGATCAATGTTCATGGTTCGTGGGAACCCATTTTGTGGATAACCTGTATTTTCAAATGATGCAATGATTCAATACTATGACTTTCCTTTGTGGGGATATAAATTCTTTGGTAACTGTGACCCGCCAAATCCACAAGCCTTGGCCCCTCGATGATTCCACAGTCAGTTATCTTGAATTCGAATGCATGTCAGCTGTGAAACAAATGGAACTAAATATTGTCGAATTTGAAATGTATCTAAATTTTGCAATACCGTATAAGCAGAAATTTTAGCGAAGATTTTATTTTAGCATGATTAGAGAGGATGTTGAGGTCACTAAAATCAAATATCGCTAGCAATTAATTCCGCATTAGAAGTTCCCATTATCTTTCCATTGGCGGTAAAAATCGAAAAACTTACTTCTCGGTAAAATTAAATATTGATTTTTAAGGACAAATCGCTAAATCTGCGTCTCGCTAAAAATTCCACTTATACGGTATGAAACATTGAGTGCACTTTTTCGTGTCATATGGATACCGCATGGGTTAACAAGTTAGCTTCATGAGAGAAACCGCTCCGCTTGGGGTATAAATTGGCCATGCACGTGTCAACCTCAGCTGTGGTTTCTTGATAATACATTCTGTATACTCTACAACTTGTCCCTTGAAGGTACATATGTTCAATCATAAATCTAAATGTATTCATCATCAAAGAGTCATTGTTTTGTAATCTTACAGACCCTGAAACGTGCTACTACCCCAAAAAAGCGTGCAATCTGATTAAAATACAGACCTCTACATAGCGCTTTGAAAAGCGTGTGACTCCAATGCCCCTTTTTCGTGCAATCCGTGTAGAGTTTTGTGTAAGCTCCAAAGCGTTTTATGCAAACCACGAAGCGAGTGTGCAAGACGGCTGAGATTTTCTTGTAAGAACCGTGTGAGAAACGTGCGACTTTAGTGCAAGAATCGTCTGAGAAACGTAGGATTCATTCGAAAGTCGTTTTAATTTTTATATGGTTATTGATAAGTCAGGATAAAAAAAATTATTTTTTTTAATTAATATCTTTCGGATTTAGTATACTGGTTGTATTTTAGGAGTAAAATAAGGAGAAGTAATTTCTGGAAAAAACAAAATAAAATAATGCGGTAATGTATAATTTATTTCTCTTTTTTTGTTAATATAAAGATGGTCTTTTTTTATTATTACTATTTCATGCAGCGGGTTATTATGACAAAAAACAAATGCGGGCACGCAGACGATGATAGACATTTCACTTTTTAACAAGCGGATTCCATCCAAACTTAACCATTTACTATTTCTATCGGTTTATATAGATTTTGTGAAAGATTGCGATTCTTAATTAATCTATAATTAGTCCATAAATATTTAGATAATGTTAGAGAGATTCCGAGAAGGAAATTCAAATCGAAACCAAAGCCTTCCAAAACCGTGTACAAGGCGTGTGAGAAACCTGTACAAAACATTTTGTAGAGCCTTTGTGTTAACCGTGGAGCCTTTCGTGCCAAGTGTTTCGTGTGAAGTGTTCAGCGTTTCGTGCAAACCGTTTGCGATCGTGTACTGTTCGTGCAGCGTTTGCGTGGGTTCATTAGCATGCAGGGTCTGTAATATGTATTATGTTAACTTTTGCATGCAAACCATTCTGTTATACAGTTTTAAATCATATCTTTTTGAGTGTTAAATGTATAAACCTTAATGTTTTCCTGATATTTGGTTAAATTCATCATTTTATTGCTGAATTTCAGTTTCTTAATAATAAATATTGTGAACTTTACAAAACTTCGTTTTCCTTAAAGCACTTGAGAGCCATGGGCAATAACTGAATGAAAAAATCACAAGCACACTCACAGAAACCAATCCAGAGTTGTGAGACACGTAATAAAAAAGTAAAAAAATTCTTTAAAACATCACAAGTACTTTTTGTTGGCGGCTGAAGATTTCTACGCAAATTTATATTTCTTCAAAATAGCTGCCCGCCGTTCACATATTTTCGTTAGATGATACAATAGTGGTTAGGATCAGACGAAAAATTCCATTTAATTTTGACGTTCTATGTTAAACGGGAAGAAAACATGATTCATTTTATATGCAAACAAATATTCAGATGCTAGTTAAATAATATGATAATATGACAGAAAAATTCTTTTAACAATCCAATTTCAAAGTAATTATATCATAGAAGCAAAGGTAAGAAGCTTCTGGAAAAAATAAAAAAGTACTGAAAGAAAAATGTTCTACTAACAACAATATTATAGATTCTGAGTTTCTTTAACGAAATTTCAAGATAACGAACATCTTATAATCTCCATTGAAACAATACAAATTTGGAGCAGAGAAAACGTAAGCATCCCTTGCAGACCGGAAGCACCAGTCGTGTCTTCCTTGTCATGATCTGGAGAACGGAATAATCCATCGACAATTCAGTGTAAAAATAATGACGTAACAATTAGCATGAAACTCGAAAAAAAATTACTTTTTTAACTAATTAATAGAGAAAAAAGTACGTGAAATACCTGGGAATGAATTCATTATATATCCATATAAGAATCATAAGTATTTTTGTACATTTAAATGAAGAATGGAAAGTGATTTTCAGGAAATTACTCAAAAGTTTTTATAATGATAACCAACAAATATTCAGAATCATACTTTAATTATAGAAAGGAAATTTTCAGTTGGATATTTATTTTGATATGTGCTTTTTAAAACAAGTTATTGGTTAAAAATTTATCCTGCTAATAATGATAAAATGTTAAACTTTATTCAACTTCATTCAGTTCAAATATGTTTTCTATTTACACTGAGGATTTCTAATTCTAAGGTTTTAGGCAAAAAAAAAATCTCAATATATACAGTTTTTTCTCAATATGCACAAGTAGTAAAGATTGAACTAAAATAAGAAATATGTTGATCCACTTAGCCCTATGTATTGTATGGTAACATATTTCTACCCGCTACATACAAGATAAATTATGTCAACATGCAAGAAAAGTATGTCAATATGCAATTGCAAGATAATCATGTTTCAGCGTTTATATGGTTTTATATATTTGTCTTTGACCATAACGCTACAGATCCCGTAATAAGAATAACTTGCAATATACAGAGCAAAATATCCTGCGCATGTTTTGGGAGAATTTCATCTCTTTCAAGCATTGGTCAATTGTCTTTCGCTCCATAATTCTAGACAAGTTCTTTAACCAGTTTGTATATGTTATCAACCTCCCAACTCCTCTTACTCGTCTCTACAGACCAAAATAATTGCTTGATGCGAGTTTTTGTCGAATGACAGAAAATTCAAAGCAAGCGAGTAAGATGAGTAAAATAGTGTTGAGAGTTGTATAACAAATACAAGTTTCTTAAAAATGTGTCTAGAATAAGGAGTGAACTGTAAATGATTGATCAATACTGGAAAGTGGAAAAATTCTCCTCAAACGTGCGTATTAAATCTTGCGCTGTAATTTGCACTTTTTTTCATTAAGGGGTCTGTAGCGTTATGATGATAGACTAAAATGTTAAACATTACGCCACAGTTCTGCAGCTAATTTACATGCAAGATAATTATGTGACATACTTTTTTAAATTTCATTTCAATATTGATAAATTTACTTACCACCACCAGTATCTGACTACGGAAACGTATAACCGCCTTGTTATGTTGTGTTATACCTCAAAATGGCAAAATAATATTTGCGTCATCTTTCAATGAAAGGTTTTTAACATCAAAATTATTTCAACTTGTACAAGGAGATCGGAAAAATTCGATTAACATTGAACGATTTAATCGAAGTGTTTCCCCCAGTTAAAAAGTATTGTATAGACATATCTTAAGTTTATATTGTGATAAGAAGACCACCTAACAAAAAAACTGAGAACAGAAATGAATATTCAAAATTCGAACAATATGCTCAATTTTCTACTTACCAAATATGTTCCCAGTTATCGATTTCATTTCCTGCACTAATTATGGACTCTTGTTGACTTCGATGGTTTTGAAATTGTCTGATACAGACTTTATCTTAATAACACTTGAACTTTGGCTTTAAAAAAATTCAGTTATGGGAATAGTTTTGTTCTTAAATATATTAAGCAAAACTGTAAACATTATTAGATACGTATAAAAGTGCAGATTGATTGCTTGGTATGCTTTTCTGGCATTTGCAACAAAATAAAATTAATAGATAAAATTTATTATTAACTCCCCATTTTTATCCCTGAGATACGATGTGTAGACTACAGCCTTTTTGCCTATATGAAATATACACTTCTAATTGTAAAATAACAAACAAGACTAACTACTTGACAACTAACAAGCAAACTGTGTTATTAGATTCATAATTTAATTGGTATAGAAGTCAAAAAAGAGATTTTGTCAAAATCATATATCTTAACCTTTTTTATAAAACAATTGACAATTTGTGGGCATGATTACAGAGAACATTAAGCCATTTAACAAAAAATTAAAACGAAATCAGGACTCAGCTTTCCAGAGACATAACAACCTAATCGTGCAAAAAATATCATTATTCAATGTACTCATGAAGATGTTATTTATCCTCCTTAGAAAGGCAACTTCGAATATCAGTTGAAATACCGGTATATATTCCAAATAGACAAAAAGGCTGTAGCCAACACATTATTATCTCAGGGATAAAAATTTCGTTGAAAAAAGGGCCGAGGAGTTGATGATAAATTTTACCTATAAATTTTGTTTTGTTGCAAATGCCAGAAAATCACTCTTAGCAATCCGCACTTTTATACCTATCAAATAATGTTTACAGTTTTGCTACATATTTTAGGACAAAACTATTTCCATAGCTTGAGTTTTTTAAAGCCAAAGTTCAAGTGTTATTAAGATAAAGCCTGTAAGAGTAAAATTTCAAAACCATCGAAAGCAACAAGAGTCCATAGTGCAGGAAATGAAATTGATAACTGGAAATATATTTTGTTAGTAGGAAATTGAACGTATTGTTGGAATTTTGATTATTCAGTAAGGAAGTTTCCATATTTTCTAATCAGAGTAAGAAGATAAGTTAAGAGTTCTCAGTTTTGTTAAGTAGTATTCTTATCACAATATAAACTGAAGATATGTCTACAATATTATTTTTACTGGTCAAATTAAAAATGTAGAGGTCTTTGAGTTTGAAAAAAATTTCCCTTTGAACCCCTCCCCTATACTTATCGAGAGGGAGCTCCTTGCCTACCCACATTTTGCGCCTCATGTTAAATATGTGACTACACATAAGCGGAAAGAAATATACGCCACTGAATTTCCAGCTGCTCTTAAATACAACTGAAATAATGAGCCTTACAACAGGTCGGAGAGAATACTCGAAATCGGGTATTATCCGTGAAATCGCGTATAATACTCGATATTGGGGTATCGTTGAATCCGCGAAATCGGGTATTCCGTGCAACTTTCTATAAAAACTAAAGAATAAAGCAACGGCGCATTATGCCAGTAACTGTAACTTGTACATCAGTATCTTGTGGATTTATTTTTATTTAACCTAATTCATACGGTTGTCAAATAAGTTAAAATCACACAACAAACCCTGCTGGGGTAACAAAGAGGACACAATGGCGTTATTATTTTTCAATATAATTTCTAAAAACAAATAACTACACTTCGTTTGTCTTTATTTCCCATTAAAGTATTCCATATACTTAATTTTCTAATTTGTGCACTATTCACAAAACGTGAAATTTTAAAGAAATTAAACGACTAACACCGTGTTATGTATTTTTACTGAAAAATGTATGGCGTCCCTTTCACGTGAAATATAAATTATTCCTAACAGTTAGAGAGTACAGTATAAGCGAGTCCTAATTGTATATTTCTGCCATAATAGAATATCCACGTTATTATAAAGAAGAAAATAAAATAAGATTAAATAAATTCCCACGGGAAAACAGTTTGAAAATAGCTAATTGAAGGTGAGTATCTTTTTTTATGTCAATTTAGCATGAAATTTTTATTCAAAGACACCGTAAATTTTTTGTTTGCATTTTAATCGATACAAGATATGCAATTTTACCTTTATTTTATGCATTTGTGTGAAAATTGAGAGCAAAAGTCATATGAACAGGATTTAAGGGGGGGGGTATAATAAAAGTCAAATGTGTACATCTTTCAATAAATAATTGAATTTCTCAATATGTATCGAGGTACAGTCATATTGAAATATGAATTACATAGTCAAGTTTCCACATTTCTTATAGTTTTTACGTTTATGAACATGTTAATGAACAAACTAAAATAATGGAGTGTTCAATTGCCTTGGAAACTCTTGTCTTACTTTTTGGGAATATAATTCCTCATCGGACATTAAAATTTCATGAAAATCGTAGCCACTTCCTTTCTTTATTATACTATTTGATAGACAGGGTAAATTTTACCTCTTTACCTTCTATATTTTTTTTATATCGCTATCTTATACCTCATTATAATATGCTAATACAACGCACTATCTGGTTGGTTCTAGACAATCTGTCACAGTTTTCTTTTAGTTATTTTATCTATGATACGTATTACTCATGGCAATAACTTTTCCTAATACTCATCCATAATGGAAAAATGTGTTTAAAAAAATAAACATGAATTCTAGTTACTTGTAATCTCATATTGTGTTAGAAAATAACAGGTTGCTTTTTGTTTACCTACAATGTATATGATTTTCATTTGATGAATAAATCTTCCCTACAATTAAAAAATATATGACCGAGTTTAACCGACCGTGACATTCAAAGAGAGGTCTCTTGGACACATGTAGAACACATTCGAGTTTATTTTGTCAGAGGTGGTCAAGAAGCCTTTAGCCCTCCCCCCTTTGAAGTCGCCAAGAAATGGTAAAATATTGATGACTTAGCGAAATTAAACGATCATCAGTTATGTTCTCTCAT
Source organism: Saccostrea cuccullata (assembly GCF_032062105.1). Lineage (NCBI taxonomy): Eukaryota > Metazoa > Mollusca > Bivalvia > Ostreida > Ostreidae > Saccostrea > Saccostrea cuccullata. The sequence continues at coordinate 521,067 of NW_026938483.1, read as the reverse complement.
AATCTGTATTCCTGAAACTATCACTGTCTCTGCTAAAATGTTGAAGACATATTCTGCAAATATATATGTATGAATGATAAATAAAAAAAGAGAAAGATTTTCAAAAAAAGAGAAAGAGGGTTCTTTTAGCCGAAATTTTAGACATTTTTATCATTACATTATTTATACATTCATAAATAAATTTGATTTTATGCACAAGATGAATAAAGTAATTAATGACGCATAATTAGATACCAATCCCTTGTTTATACACATCATATCTTGTGTGTGAAATGTGTTTCCGTATAATTTGATTTATTTACAAATTGTTCATGTTTGTCGTGTTGATGTGGAATTATTATAAATTCCCGGATTCTGATACTTTACAATTCTGTTGTGTCGGGAATGAACATTAGGAAGATGCATATACTTTCAACGTAAGGAAAAATATAAAGCAAAATCAAACGCCTTTTTCTGTGCAGATCATGAAATGTACTGAGCTCCACAGGTATTTGTTGTCCCGAGCGCAAATTAGAAATTCTTACTTGGCTAGTGATTTTAGAAACCATGTGTATAGAAAAAGTTAACTCGGCAACATTGTTTAAGTTTTATTAGTGATTACTTTATACCCGATTTCGGGATTCAACGATACCCTAATATCGAGTATATACGCGATTTCACGGATAATACCCGATTTCTTTTGTTGTTACCTGCTTTTTCACTGGGAACAATATTGATCGTGTAATCTTATTCATTTTCACTCCTGCAATACACCCTTAATTTAAAGTAAACTTAACCAATGAAAATTGGACTTTTTAAAAATATAGAAAATATCCAATAATCGTGATTTTGGGGGAGGGTGTATGTAAGTGACTTCATTTTGTAAGATGAAATATGCATAGTGAAATGATTTAAACATCCAACTAAGATCAGATTTATAAATGCCCTGCACAACTCTCACACAGAAAAATTAGAAAATCTTGGCAGATATAATTAATACAATACTGTCACATAAAAGAATTTTTGCTTATAATAATAAGTTTGTTATCAAATGATACTTTCAGTGAGAATTTGGTGATAAATTCGTTAAATGTATTTCTGCTGGGTCACTATATAAATGTAATACTAGTAATAGCTTTTTTTAACTACATTTTTGTATGAATGTAGTTTTCAATACTTTGTTTATTTCTTTGATTATGTAACAATCAGATTATTATTTGATGAGACCTGACTCTCACCAGTTAATTACAAGTGCATGTACTTTTCAGCTGTTGATTTTAATTAAATATGTCAAGACTTAATGGGTAAGCAAAGCAGTCAGATGTTTTAATTTCACTCAGCATCTAGCTGTTGTCTAATAAAATTAAAGCAAGGCAAAAACTGACCTCCTTGGTTCACATTTTGAGGTCATTGTTTATGTTTTTATATTCTGTTGTTCTTCATTTCTCGTTAATCATTTTGCATTTTACTCATACCCGCTTTTTGGTAATATTAGAGAGGTTATACAGTTACCCGTTAAACGTCTACGTGTACGTTTAGCAAGGGAAATCCCCTAATTTACTGTGATTTTGATTTTCCTTATAATCAATCATTTCCCTGCAATGTGATTTTGGATCTGTTTAAAAAGAATGAAATAAGAAACAAAAGATTCATTAAAAAACCAAATAAAAAAGATTATAAATGTCAGCGGAGGATTACCTAATATGTTTTCATAACAAAGATTTGGTGCTGCATAAAGAACATCGAAACTAGGCTTAAATCCTTTCCCAAAGCGACAAATCCATTTAGAGGGGTTGACAGCTTAAATATCGGATGGGGTCTCCAAAATGGAGGGTCACAAAGTGCAACGGGTGGTGCCTCTTGAGTCAGATGTTGCAAGGGACGGAGAATCTTGTTGTTTTAGATCTTGCTTTAATCCTTTTAAAAAAAATAATTTTGATATATATATATATATATTGCATATATATACATTATCATATATTATATATATATATATATATATATATATATATATATATATATATATATATATATATATATATATATTTTACCTGCCAAGGTAACATTGGCAGCCTCAGCAACATCAAAAACAAAAGAAATCCAATAATTTAAATGTAATGATATCATAAAAAACCAATGAACATTTTGTACATTTTAGGAAACCATAATATTTAAATAACAGTATCTAGCTGACAACATCTTAGATAGACCGAAAAACAAATAGACATGCAGTATTTTCAAGTTAGTCAATGGCTTATATACCGGTACTCTCATCATTACCAGATATTAACTTTTTCTTTTGGGTACAATAAATAAATCAAATAATTTAACATTTGTTAATATTTAGTTATTTTAATGGATCTTTAATAAACAAGATTAATAGTTCTTAATTTTTACTTAGTACATTCCTACAAGATGATCAAAGGCATGTTTTTTTCTCTCCCAAAATCAAGATTGAAAAATAGATAATGTACAAGGTTCATAATTCTGTAATCTAGGAGTCATCGTGTCGTGTCAATGGACAATAAATCATTTACAGGTTTTATTGATTTTAGATACAATAACAAAATTATGAAAACTAAAATCGGTCGCCTCTCTTAAAATATACACGCGCATGAAAAACTTCTGAAATTTTTGTATCATATTTGTAACTGGAAGCTGTTATATTTGTAATAAGTGAAGAATGTTTCTTTATTCATACTGGATTTTCATGAGCTTTGTAAAACATTTTGGTACAGAATGTGTTTCTGTTGCATGTTTGGTAAGTCTAACTGACTTTACATTTAGATAGGCATATGAAATGGTTTGATTCGGTTTTTCAAAGATCTGTGTGTGAAAGATTTCTTAAGAAGTAGGCTCTTCTATCAGTGTAACATAAGGATCAATGATTAGTTTTACATTTCAACGTTAACTATCACTAATATTTCTTTCTTTGCTTGTTAATATGGAGGATGAACGATGGCAACCACGCAGATATTTTTTTTTGCATAACCCAATACATATATTTCTGCAATATCACACTAATAAAATGTTATTAGTTGTAGCTTGGTTCGTGTAATTATAAATTTCCTGATAATTTGATAAAACAATTGGTTCAAAACGGACTGATTCACAAAATACAACAGCAATCTCTTCTAAACTAAAAAGAAAGGAGAGTTATATTCAAATACATAAAACGGCATTAAAATGCCTTTGTGTCAAAAGAACAATGTCAAATACATTAAACCTAGAGATTGTCCAATTTAAAACAAACTTAATGTATTTTAACAAGAGAGTATACTTGCATACCCACAATCTATCACGGTAACAGATGTTCATAGTTACGAATGAGATATTGATGTTTACAAGAAAGAGAAGGGGAGTCCATGTACAAAGTTCTACTAGTCACTTCACTTAACTCTGCAAAGCTTATAATTAATTTTTGTTCTTTTAAATTCATTTTCATTTCATTATTTTTTGACAGTTTAAACAAATTATGTATTTTTCAGTAATGCATGATTGTGTGTGCCCAGAGTTACTATTTCTGCTTTGAACTGTTTTGTTGTACAAAGGTCGTTCAATGAAAGTACAGAGATATAAAAGTAAACCGCACCTAAAGACAAAAACAAAACAAATCCAGCGCAGGTCATCGTGCGGGGGCCGATTGGGATGGTTTGGTCGCCTCCGAATCCCTCGCCCTCTGCCTGGTGACACGAAGTTACGGTCCCGATCCTTCCTGGACCGCGTGGTTATTTTTCCTCTTACTGGCGGCATTTTCTGACGATTGGTTTGTGCAGATTGTTTCGCTTTCTTTGGATAATAATTTGTAAGGGAGATTTCCTTTGCCGCGCTCTTTTTCTGAGTGGCGGAAGCGGAAGTGATACCAACTAATTAACTCGTACCAAGATGACTTTTACATTTTTGCCAATTCGTACCATTATTAGTTTTAACAATATTATATGTGCTTCCGTCAATTAAATGAGATTAATTTGGTACAAGGGCAAATTAATCTGCCTTAAATTTGCCAACAAAGGAATAGATGCTTTGAACATCAGTAATGAAATATATGAACATTATATATAAAGAACAGTATTCAAGCCTCAAAGTCCATTAAACAATACAAAATAGGAGCAGAACAAACACGGACCTCCGAAACATCAGAGGTGGGATCAGGTGCCATGGAGGAGTGGGCATCCCCTGCCGACCTGTCCCACCCACCCTGATTTCCTTGTTATGATTGGAAAATAACGGGAAAATCCGTTAACAATTCAATATCTTTTTACTTCATTTAAATTTTGTCCAGGTTAAAGGTAAACTTTTTTAAGATCGAAATTTCTAACTTGGAATGTTTAAAGATGAAATAGAGAGATGCACTTTTATAGTTTCTTTTTTATTCTTGATACATTAAACATCAACGGCAATTTTTATCTATATAATATAATGTAACCCCACGATGATAGAACTTCGTACAGTGGAATATATGAAATGGACAGTGGAATATATGAAATGCAAATCATAACATTTCCTCCAGATGGAGGACTCCAGTAACACTTCAAGTCTGACATTGATTTTATTATCAGAATTCTCTGCCACTCTTTTATATTGTCCCATTATGAGTAGAGGTTTTGATTGAATGATTGATTGATTGATTGATGTTGTTGGATTACGCCGAGTCGGCAATATTTCAGCCATACTTCGGCGTTATAGAGGCCTTAAAGAGGGGGCTACTTTGTTTACAAAACAACAACTACATGTAGTTCTCAAATATAATTAGATTTTCTTATATAATTCAAAATATCTTTTATGGTGTTTTTTGGCATAAGGCATATGTTTCGGTTCTGCAGGTAACATCATTCCAAAGAGGTTTACCATCTGAATAGTAGACAAATGCGCAGTCCTCATTACTAGCATTATTAGGTTCCCCCTTTTTCCAAGCAGTGTACGTTAATGCCTTTCCTGTGGAGGACCACCTCCACGTTCCTTCTTGAAGTACATCAGTAGCATCGATCCAAGAAGGGGCACCTGTAATATAATGCCATTATCTATTCCAAATACCTTTTAAAACTGTAAATTAAAAATCCTAAGAAACAAAGAAATACAGCGAGACTTAATAATCTTTCTTTACTTTTCAGGAATATAGTGACAATAATGGAGGAGTAACATTAACAGTACTGTATAAAACATAAGCTAGAAGTGGTGATTGTCATTTTATATCTTAAATTAGAAACAACATTTCACAGATTTGGATTTGGATTATTCAGTGTATAAATAATGGATTAACAATTAGTATGAAAAACGTTAGTCAGCATTTGACTCAATGATAAATTGTATTTGCTGACAAGGTCATTGTATTGACCATAGAACTTACGAAATGATGACTTTAAACGAGACTGCTGATATTCTTGTTTCATCAACTTGTTTGTAATTTACCTTGTTTTAGACATTGTTCCTCTCTTGCGTATCGAATCAACTGAGAAACATAAACTCCATATGCAGGTGATGAAGGTATATTGCTGCATAAGTAAGGACAGTTGGCGATAGATAAACTAAAGTCATCACGTTTATCATAAAGCTTGGTTGATAGATTACCATTAACGTCTTTTTGACGTAAAATATCCAAGTATGAAACAGATGTGTCAGACTCTGTGGTATCTTTTATCTCAAGCTCACCAGGTATCGACGTAAGAATGGAAATTACCATTGTTAATTGATAATACGTCGTCGATGTATCTAAATGTTGAGTTGAAGGCCACAGCAAGTGTTTTATTCTTTTCACGTATAAGATTTTGCACAAATTCTGCTTCATTTGAATACAAAAATAGGTCAGCTAATAACGGAGCGCAATTGGTACCCATGGGAATTCCAATAGATTGTTGGAAGACCTGGTCTCCAAAAACCATATAGATATTGTAATCAGAAAATGAAGCATCTTTTTAATGTCAACTTCAGAGTACTTGTGTGTCCAATGAGGATGTGTTTTAACAAAATAATTTTGCAAATAACAATGATCAAGTAAGTAAATCTACGAGTTCCATTTTTATTGAAAAAGCAGCTGTCAATGATATCAAAAAGCCTGGACTTTAATTTATCGAGGGGAATGGTTGTGTATAAAGTTGAAAAGTCGTAAGTTCTTAAACTGTTGTTTTTTATATGTAGCAAAATACCTGCATGTGATGGGCTTTATTGTCTCACAGAAAACTCTTTGTGCAAAATTTGTGTTCATGTTTACTATTCGTTATCTTCGAAATCCATAAATTTAGGTATAAAAATAAATTCCTTTTGATTTTTTGATAATGAAAAATGAGAATCATTATGATATTTAAATAAAATTAGAAGAAATCAACCTTACCCTTAAAAGTTTTATAGATCCAGTTACCTTCTCTTTCGGAGTTTATTCGAACTAAATTTGAGTTGAGAGCTTGACAAGATCTCTAGAAATAAAAATGTTTTGAAAAAAATTTAAAGTAATCTTATCTATATCAAACACATTACCAAGACGTAAATTATTTAAATCACAGTAATAAAGCAATCAATAATTATAACGTACCAGTAAGTAAAATATGATGAATTTTTGCTTAGCTTGCAAAATTAGTCAAAAATATATCTCAACCTTAAAATATTACTATACTTTTATACATTTAAAGTCATCACTTTTGAAGAAAGGGTAAAGAATATTCGGGAGAGCATTGTGGCCCATGGACTTCTTGTTGAGAATAATGTAACGCTTTACCTTGCCAAAAGATAAAAAATGTAAATTCAAACATCATCTCCACGTTGTTTATCAAATAATCTTCTTACACCTACCTTTGATACAGACCAAGAGGCACTCTTAGACAGAAGTTTGTAGCAATTACCATCAAAACTTTTCCAGCCTTCAGGACACTTCTTTTTGCTTCCTGCAGATTTTTTATTTTAAAAGATGAAATGATTTTGATTAACTGTCCTATAATTTTACGCTCAACTCAATTCAAACTTAATTCACGAAGCATTATTTATCATTATTAATTTCCTAAACTAAAAGATTTTTCCACTGATGTCCTCGAATTCTTTCAAACACCCTGAATTTTTACAAATGGTTTTTATCCTTGTCTCAAAATGCGTTTCCTTCATTTGAAAATAAAAAAAAAAAAAAGGTCAAGTACATTATGTTACATTACTAAAAGAACTCTAGAGTAAATTAAAATCGAAAATAACTAGTTAGATTTCTTACTTATTGTTAAGAGGAAAAAAAAAGAATTTAAAACTACCGTCAACGCAGAACCCGTGGCCTCGGCAGATTTCTGAAATTTGACATGTAGATTCCATAGTTTGGTCTTCAGTAAATCTGATTTCCCTGGTAGAGACTTGGCGCCCGTCAGTAGAATCAAGGCCGATATGTACAAACAAATCAAAGAAGAACACATTTTGAACAGATATGCATGAATAATTTTTATATCAACACAGAGTTGTATTTATTATATACTTTTAATATGATCGTCTCCGTGAGACAAGACATCATCATTAATTGCGATATTGCATGCCCTTCTTGAAATACGATAGCACCCGATTTTTGTCGTGTGAAATTTTCTAGCATTGGTTTTGGATTATATATATTGAGTAAAAAATAAAGACATTGTGGAGAGAACAATTATAGAGATTTATGTTTACCGTTCAATTCAATTTACGATTAAGTTCAGACGACACGTTCCTCAAAAAGATAAAATTTTCCCTAAGAATTTGTCATTGAAGTATATCCACTTAAACAAGTTTCCTCACAAAGAAATTAGGGCACCTTACAAGGCGTATGGGTAAGATACCACAGGGTGAAGTTTCTTATATAAACCTTATGGGTTCTTTTCTGCATGACTTTTATCGCAATTTTTTGTGTACTTTTATTTATTAAACATATTTAAAACAATGAAGTAATCACAAAAAATGATTATCAAGAATTATTTTTATATAATGCCAAGAAATACGAAACAACGCTCTCTGTTCACAATGAGATAGAATATATAACTTCATGCATGAAACAAGATAAATTCACTATGGAGACAACACTGTCCTCTGAAAAACGTACACTATTTTTTACAAATATAAATATCAAATAAATTAAATGATAAATCTTTATCTGTTAATCTACATACTTCTAGTTTAAAAATTGTTTATAATTTGGTTATGTTTCATCATAATAAGTAATGCCGTTCATAGGTACGCACGTTAACTTTTCAAACATACATGTACAGTTTCCTACTTGCAACCATTCTGCCAAACGTTTGAATATAAACATATAAGATGTAATAGAATATTGTAAAAGTGTGTTGTATCTACAATATCTGATCGAACGATTTGTGTCTTGAAGTTCCGGTTCCTTCTCTTCCGCAGTCCAATCACAGGTCTGATGAGGTCAAAAACCAAAAATACCAACAACGTTTTGCAGTGCTACTAGGAGGGGAGATCAATTTGTTCGCGAATTTCTTGATCACCCCACGTACGTGGCTTTTTGATGACGTATTTATCTGTCATCGTCAAAATCTTCATTGTCATCCTCGTCGTGATTATGGTTGTATATTTCACCGTTATCGAAGAAAAAGTTTGCAGCATTACCAAGAAAGAATTTCAGCTAATAGGAGAAAATAACATTATATTCAAGAGTCTTACATGTATATAACTAAATGGACCATTTTATCATTATTTTGAAACTACTCTTGAGCCAAATATATGTAAGTAAACATTTCAAGTGAAAAAGAACAGCAATATATTGAAAAACAATTTTATTGTCAAAATAGAATGCTTAAAATTTAATTTTAATTTCTTAATAGGGAAAGCAAAGTTAGAACATACCGTTCTGATGCCATTTGAAATCTACATATGATATACCAGGTACCTCATCAAGATATCCGACGAAGTCAGGGCAAATGAGGATTTTGTCGCCATGATGAAAGAGCGCTGACTTCCGGAAAAGAACAGCTCATGTAGTTGGCATCTGTTTTATACGACTATGTTACTCCAGAAAGTTTCCATTGTTCCTAAAATAGAACACTGTTTGTAGTCTAATTTAATAAATATTTTATTAATCTCTTTAAAAGATAACTGTAAATAATTGATTAATTCATATTAAGTAGATAGAGTTCTTAGGATCTTTTCGATATTCTGGCAGTAGACTAATTATGTTCTTAATTCCTCGTGTAAGTTTTGAAGTATTCCTAAATATCTTGCGTCTATATGCGACTGTTGTATAATGAAAGCGAGTGTTGTAAGATAGTGCTAAAGGATCGCGCGAGTGATCAGATGATTGGACGATTAAACGTACACCAATGCGATTGGACGTAGGGCGCTCGTGCAATCATGCGTTTCATGGTACGAATAATCGTGCGAGTGAGAAGAGATATATATATATATATACTTCCCGTTTTCGACCCTCAGTATATACTTCCCGTTTTCGACCCTCAGCATGCAAGAGATGCCGCCCAAAAAGATGACAAAAGCTACAGGTAAAGTCAAGGTAAACCGTAGAAAGAAGGCCCAGGAGGATGAGGAGGCCCAAGACCTGTCGCAGCAGCCGAACCCTGTTCCTAATCCGCCTGAGCTTGTCGACGAGGGGGAAGAGCCACCAGACGATGATCTTGGCCTGGTCTGGATCCTGCGAATTTCGCACGAATACTTTTTCATATAGAATTTGTCAAGATTTCTTGAACAGGTTTAATGGTACCAAACATGTTCAATTCAGGTCCTTTTTACCCATCAAGCCAGTCTTCCTTTATAGATTTTGTCAAATCAATTTTTTTTTACAATTTTGCGCATTTCCTATATGTAAAATGTTGATAAAATGGGCCTGTATTAATTTTAAACATAAGTTTTCTCCAAAACCCATTTATTTCATAAGGTTTATATATAAAATACATTGTTGAAACCTTATTTCCACATGCATATACTTTGGCTGAAAATGCAAATATTGAAACAAAACACAGAAATACCAGCACTGTTCTTTAATTTAGTTACTTCCCTTTACATCTAACAATATTCATAATGATCAAGAGACTGGTTGTTTGTTTCTATTCTATAATTTACTTTATTGGAAACGAACTGTCATAAAACATTTTTGCAAGGATTTATCAGTAATTTTTAATGGTGCCTCCTTCACATAACCTATGGAATCATCCGGTCTACCTAGCTATCACCACTTTCAGCATAATTATTTCACATCTTTGCACTTCCCAGCATTCATGTACCTATTCTAAATGACGACCTGTTGACTGTCTGTACCCTCAGCACAATGTAAACAAACCCATCGCTGCTTTTCTTTTATTACTGTAGAGTTGAATATATACGATAAAAAAAACACACACTTGCTTTTGTTTACTTCTCAGTGTGTAACATTTGCTTTATTTGTTTTCAGCGCCTAGATAATTCCTTCAGGGCTTTCACAATTGGCGCACGAGCAGAAGCGACAAAATATTCGTGCGACCGAAAAACTTTAAGTTGGATCGTAAGGTAGCAGAGGATAGTTTTTTTTGCAATCAAAACGTTTGACTGATATTGAGCTGCTTTTAAAATGTGCATTGAAAAATTTTTAATTCCCTCTACATGTAATAATAGTATGATGTAGTCCCTTGAGGAATTTGAAGCTTTTAGGAATAAAACATGTACAACTTATACAATGAGCCCTAAAGATGGCGCAGGGACAATCTCAAAATTTCATGTAAATCAAGCCTATTTTCACTATTTCGCCGCAGCCGGAACTGCTTCCAGGCCCGTGCTCATGACCTAAGCTACCACACAAATTGCAGAATATCATTTGTACATACCAATGAACAGCAAGAGATAATGGCTCAACCACCTCGTTTTCAAGCTACAATTCATCCTATGAACCCACCCCGCTTTTCTGGTGAAATACCGGTAGAGTGAGTTTTGAGCTTAGTTTCGAATTTCTAGTCCATATCCCATAGGTATATACATGTACAGTAGTAGTGACACTAAAGTGTCATATTTCAATAAAATATACAAGGCCACCAATTCCCTCCAAATGCACCCATAAAATATTCTAGCTATAAAATTACATATAATATGCATTCAAATCTCAGATTTCTCTATTTTTTCTATTTTTTGACCGGTACTTTATTCGAAACTATCCTCTGCCACCTTTAACTTTCCAAGTTTGTCTTGCAAGTAATAATCCTTGCTCAATTCAAAAAGAACATGCAATTCTGAGTAAAAATATACCAAATATGTCTTGATCCATTGAAAAACAAAATAGTTATGACCAAATAAGAGACCTCACCAATTCTCGGTCAACCACCTTAACCCCATATTGTTTGTTACACATAAAACAAAAGCAATTCTTACAACTCCAGATGATCAATATACCATCAAAAAAGTGTTAAATGGTAATTTTGATATATTTCAAATACAGTTATATGTAAAAAGTCAAATATAAAGTGCACATCTTGGTGAAATGTACTCACATGTATCACATACTCCCCTATTTTTCATGTTCTATGACATTCCATTTTATCTCTTTTTCACTTGGTTTTATATACCTATAACTTCTTTGCAAAGTTAAAACACCTTTCAACTTTCAAGATATATATCATGATATGCAAAAAACCCTCTTGCATCACATGCTAAAGAAAAAGTGTCCAGGAAATGGCAGTTCAACACCCTACCCCTGCAGCCATTTCTTCAGTGTAATGAAAATGCACTGTAAAAATCTGTTTTTCCTATCTGCATTCTTTCTAAGTGTCTGATATTCACTTTCAACAGTTATGAGTAATCAAATACATAAATTTAATTCTCCTGAATACTGAAAGTGATTATTCTGTCCTTCCTGGGCAATTGTGGGCAGATTATATGGGCCTAGCAGAATTCAATAATTATATGAAAATGCACATTTTATTGATATTACTTCATTAAATATGCAATATAAACTCTTTGTTTTGTTATTATTCAAAGAAAAATAGTCATTTTATAGCAAACCATTGAAAAATTTAGATTCTGTCACATTTAAATATAGATAAATTTAAAAATTGAAAAGGGGGGGGGGGCATATTTCATGAAAACTTCAATAACAGAATAGGTTAAATTTGGAAAAATAAAGCAAAAAAAGTTTTCTTGTACTATATATGGTTAGGTTTAGTGACATGTAGGTATGCTGACTGATTTTTATATTCAAATAATTATATTTAGTAAATTAGGTTGAAAAAATGGCAAATTTATGTAATTTCAGTGATATCGCACTAATTAATACACTTAAATTTTAATTAGATTTAATTAATTAAAGCAAAACATGATTTTAATTATGTGACAATACCCAAAATATCAAATTCAAACAATTAATTCATTCTCTGGCAAAAAATGCCTAAATCTTGTACGATTTATTATGCTGATGGTTCAAAATCTTTAAAAATGTATGCTGGAAAAGAGTAACCCCCCTTGCTTTTTAGTGAATATACCCAAGTGTACAAATTTTAAATAACAGAAACAAAATATTTTTTTTAATTGAAATACATAAATAAGTCTTTTTGTATAAAAATCAGACAAAAATTCATATTTCTAAAAATTGATGTATTCTTGAAGGTAGCAGAGGATAGTTTTTTTTTTGCAATCAAAACGTTTGACTGACGGTTTACTTAATATTGAGCTGCTTTTAAAATGTGCATTGAAAAATTTTTAATTCCCTCTACATGTAATAATAGTATGATGTAGTCCCTTGAGGAATTTGAAGCTTTTAGGAATAAAACATGTACAACTTATACAATGAGCCCTAAAGATAGCGCAGGGACAATCTCAAAATTTCATGTAAATCAAGCCTAATTTCACTATTTCGCCGCAGCCAGAACTGCTTCCAGCGCCGCAGCCAGAACTGCTTCCAGGCCCGTGCTCATGACCTAAGCTACCACACAAATTGCAGAATATCATTTGTACATACCAATGAACAGCAAGTGATAATGGCTCAACCACCTCGTTTTCAAGCTACAATTCATCCTATGAACCCACCCCGCTTTTCTGGTGAAATACCGGTAGAGTGAGTTTTGAGCTTAGTTTCGAATTTCTAGTCCATATCCCATATACAGTAGTAGTGACACTAGAGTGTCATATTTCAATGAAATATACAAGGCCACCAATTCCCTCCAAATGCACCCATAAAATATTCTAGCTATAAAATTACATATAATATGCATTCAAACCTCAGATTTCTCTATTTTTTTTCTATTTTTTGACCGGTACTTTATTCGAAACTATCCTCTGCCACCTAAGCTGTTTCTGAAATAATCGCATATGAAAAAGTATTCGTACGAAATTCGCACGATCTAAAGCGACCGTCGTGTATTAAATCTTACGATATATCTTGCGTCTATATGCGACTGTTTTACAATGAAAGCGAGTGTTGTAAGATAATGCGAAAGGATCGCGCGAGTGATCAGGTGATCGAACGATTGAACGTGCACCAATGAGATTCGACGTAAGGCGCTCGTGCAATCATGCGTTTCATGGTACGAATGATCGTGCGAGTGATATATATATCATATACCTAGTAGTGTATCAGCCCTAATACAGGCGTTTTGGACTTGGGAGACAGCGCCTGGGCAGTAGGGCTGTCTCGCCCTCAGGGCTGAGATATCTCTGTCTCGGCCCGTTGTCAAGGGGCTGTCTCGCCCTCAAATTTCAAATAATTATTTCTGTTTAATTTGTGTGAATCACGAGTAAAATTCATATATAAGTATCAAAGAGAAACATTATATATCGAAAAATTTAAATAAAATCTTTAAAAATTAATTATTTATATTAGAATTTCGAGAAAATTGTTTTTAAAAAGTGCGCCAAATGATAGCATTTGTGAGGTAAGAGAGGTAACTCTTGTTTACTTCTAGGACAGTGCTAAATAAATCATGTTTTGAAAAAAACTGGACGTTTTTTTGCTTTGACAGTAAGACAGATATACCAAGTTTTCATTTAATGTGTCATTTTTAATTTAATATTCCGGTATATCGTAAACAAAACAAACAGTTACTATAAATCTTAGACTTACAAGTTGTAACGATTCGTAGAAGAAGTTGTAACCCCGGTTCGATGCAAAGTGAAAGTAGAATATTTCAAAGTTTGGGACCTTTTATATCTTTGTTATCTAATGTGCTTCAAAATAAAATGTTTTAAAACACTAGGACTATTCCTTTTTATGACCAGACCAGGCGAATCGTACTCTATGTATGATTATTCATTGTCAAGCAACATCTTCAGGAACATCGAAATAAAGAAAGACAACTCTAATTTTATTACGACAAAATTATATAAATTTTTTGATCGAAAAATATCTAAATATTTGTTGTTTTCTTTGGTTTTAGATATATGATATAAACAACATCACACCACTGTTTTGATCTCGTCCCTGGTATCAGCCCTCGGATGGTCTCGGCCCGCGCCCTCCGGGCTTGGGCTGATACCAACCGCTCGGGCTGATACCAGGGCCGAGATCAAAACAGCAGTGTGATATTCTATATATATACTACCCGTTCCCGACCCTCGTCAGTCGAATGCAAGAGATGTCACTCAAAAAGATGACAAAAGCTACAGGTAAAGCCAAAGTAAACCGTAGAAGGAAGGCCCAGGAGGAGGAGGAGGAGGCCCAGGACCTGCAGCAGCAGCTGAGCCCTGTTCATAATCCGCCTGAGCTTGTATTAGTGAAGCAGCATCCATGGTCAATTGTGGTCTGAAACAGGGATGCTTTTACAGGGTTTACATATACTAGTGGCAAAGCATGGGAAATTGAAGCTGATAAATCGTGCATAGTAAAACGTTGCAAGATTACATGAGACACGTTGAGTAACAGTCTCATGGTCGCACAACACACGCATATACAGCTGGGATTCATCTTACGACCTTTAAAAATCGTGAATCACTCTTGCGAGTACACAAAACGTTGTAAGACCTCGCACTAATATTCGTGCGTTGAATTGCGATAAATGTGGATCGCATTTGGTCGCGTCTGAATAGTGTGCATATCGACTATTTTGAGGATACTTGATGCGACCACTAAAACGCATGCAACGAATGCGAAACATCGTGCAACGTATGCGCGAAAGCCAAGAAGGGACACGTCTATTTCTCAAAAAAGTGAAAATTAATCTGAGATCTCGATTTACATAAACCGTTCCCATGGGTTATCAATTAGTTCCCTCGGTTTATAATTCAAGATCACGAAATACACAAACCGTTCCCACTAATTATCAATTCGTTCCCTTGGTTTATAATTCGAGATCTCGAAATACACAATCCGATCCCACGGTTTACCAATTCGTTCCCTCGATTTATAATTCGAGATCTCGAATTACATGTCCATAATTCGTTTTCACAGATTATTAAATCGAGATCTCGATTTGTAACATTAGTCTAATGATTTTGGCAATCCGTGCTTTCGAATTTCATTAAATATACATATATACAAATACATCCAACCATTTGAATCAATTAATGCGTTCTGTGTATTTGTTTCAGCAACCGGTTATTCCAAACTTCTTTAATAACCAACGTATATTTTTGTAGAAAAAAAACACATTAACTTTAAATAGGGCTTACTAGGATTTTCAGTAATTCTAATATACAAATACCGGGATATCAAAGAATTTTTTGTACAAATATAAGTACTAGAATGTATTGATTTGAAATATTTTCACGCACTTTTCTCATTTTGGACCGTAAAATGTAATAAAAGGTAGGATCTAAATTACTACAATATTCTATTCATTAAACAGTATTGCCATATCTGATATGTACAGATAAATAACATTAATGAAATCATGGGAACGATTTGCATTCCGAAGGAACGAATTGCTTAAACCGAGAGAACGGATTACAATCCGAGATAACGGATTGCGTAATTTGAGAGAATGAATTGTATAATTCGAGTTTCGGTTTACTTTTACTTTTTTGGAGAATCCTCATGTCCTTTCATGGCTTTCGTATGCGAGAGCTCGGCGAGAGTTCGTGCGAAGCTAAAATTTTCCGATCGCAATGTGTTGTAAAGTGCTCGTGCGCCAATTGTGAAAGGGCCTTTACGGGAGATCACTCTCAATTACTTTTTTCATAAGTGAAAAAACCTATGTATAAACCTTTTTTCTCCAGAAACCCTACGTTGC